>NC_088990.1:7461956-7765079 GCF_963932015.1 Anas acuta | reverse complement strand
GAGTTTCCTTCCCTCCTGATGTTTGTTCCACGATACATTACCTGAACTGTCACATAAGACACGTTTAACCTAGTTTTATCATTAAAAGATAAAGACTTTATCTAATTATAGATGGATTTTTAACTCCTCAAGGAAGAGGCTGTGTTTTTATATTGTGCTTAATTATAGAAATGTATGGCAGAAAGACATTTCATGGGATCATCAGAGGCAGGATCAAGTATACTTAAAAAAGTATTTGTCCTAATAGTTGTTTGTCTAACCCACTCCTAAACCCCACTGAGAAAGAGATTGCTACGGCTTCCCTGTGCAGCCTGCTTTAGTGCTTTTACCCTTCCAGGAATTAGAAGGGCTTTCCTAAACATCTTAAATCATCCTCACTATAAAATCAAGTAATTTCTTTTTTGTACGCCACTGACTATGGAAAACACCTCATCAACAGCCTTTTTATAAGCACTATTTATGTGTAAGACAACTTTCTGCATCCCATTTCCATCTCTTCTCTCCTAAAATAAACAAATGCTGTCTCTTTAATCATTGTTTATAAGACTTGTTTGCCCAACCTCTTATCATTCACTTTTTTTTCTCTCCCCCTGCTGGACTATCCCTCCAAAAATTTTTAATGGGTGTAGACAAAGTTTCGCATCAGTTCCAGACACCCACACTTGGCTGAAGCTCTGCCATCCCTGAGCAGATTGTAATAATTGCCTCTCATATCTGGCAAAGAGCACTCTTGTTAATACAGTGTTGGATACAAAGAGTTGTTTTGCAGCAGCATCGCGGGGTTGATTCGTATTCTACTTGTGAACCAGTGCAACCCCGAGGTCCTCTCCTGCCATACTGCTGCCTCATCACATATTCCCTGTTTTGTGTTGTGTTTTGCCTATCTAAAAGGAGTGCTTTGCACTTGTCTTAATTTCATCTCTCTTCCTTTCAGGCAAGATCCTTCATTTGTAAAGGCTGTTGTAAATGCTCAGCCTTTTTAGCAAGGTCCCATATTTACCTGCCACAATGACAGGTAGTGTTTAAGACCCCCAGAGAACAGGGGTACAATGCACCCATTGAAGAAGCACACTGCTCTTCAGCACAGCTCAACTAGGACGTGGATGCAATTTCACATCAAAATAAGTGACTCTTCTAATTAACATTTGGGTAAGTTCTCACAGGCCTGATTATTAGAAACAACTTTTCCTAGAAGAACTCATGTACCTTCCTCCTGAGCAATCTTCTACAATGGCATCGTCTAACAACCTGCCACAAGACGTGCCCTTCAAACATTATCTGCAGGAGCAAACCCCTTCCCATCCACTGCACAACACTTCTTTCCCTATGCCGTGGCAGGTTCCTCACCCCTACCAACATCCTAAATCAGCCACAGCTTTCAGGTAGGACCTCCAATTTCTGCCAAACCACTGCATGATATTATCTGAAGCTCTCATACACTAACAAAATCTCTGACATGGATTTCTTTTAAGGACAGATTAAATAAGGAGTCAAAAAACAAAACTACCTTGTGGTCATGGTGTCCTTGCAGCACAAGGTCCTCTTCTGTTCTAATGTCCAGCATCTTTCAGCATCAATATAGATTACAAAAACAAACAAAAAAACCCCACAACTTACAAGAACCCTCTTTCCTCTTCTACAAATGTTGGCCAGGGCACTGAAAGGCTCTCAGGTGTCTCCCAGCCTGCACTGCCCCAGCTGAGAACACTCAGCAACCAGGTGTCCTTCCTCTCCTGTTACTCCAAAATCCTCTCTGAAATAGAAAGGACTCCAGGAGAAAGAGCCCTGGGACCCTTTGTACTGCCTTTTAGCAGAACAAATCCTCTGTATGATCCCAGTGGTCAGGGAACAAGCAAACAAAACGCTTTCACCACCCGCTTTGTTTTGACATAATTCCAGTTCTCCCCTCCCCACCATTCCTCAACTCAGTTGTGACAGAAAGGGCAGGGGCTAGTGGGCTTTGAAGAACAGATCCTGCCACTTCTCGTTTCCCTGGAGGCCTTGGCACAGTTCTAGCAAGCTTTCACCTGAGGATTCCAGTGCACACCCCGGGGCTGTTACCACCCTTGGCAGTGCATTAAGGCACAGAGAGCTGCTGAGCGCTCAGCTAAAGTCAGAATGAGTGTAACAGCAGGTTTAAGGTGGAATATAATGCAGATGAAGTCTTGGCTTGCCAGACCTCTCGGGGATGGCTGTGCCTGCTCAGGTAGCAGGACAGTTGTAGGCTGGGTAATTGCATTCTTGCACCTCTTGGAGAGGCCTTGACCATGCAATAAGTGTCACAGTCCTTCTGTAGTGACTAACAGCTTATTATGAACAAAATGATAAAAAAAATAAAAATCATAGGGCAGCTTGGTGCTGGTAGCAAGGCAAAGTGAGCAGTGTGTCAGCAGAAGCATTGGGCTAAATGGAGCAAAATGAAATCAGGCAGCGCTGCTGCTCCTTGCAAGAGTGATCCTTCAGGATGTGGCTGGAAAGCTGCTCCGAAGCACTGCCATGGACAGCACGCTGGTCCTCTGCCCAGCTCTTTCACCCATCGGAATTTTCCAAATGGCATTTTCTTTGTGCTTGCTCGAGCACGGAGCAAGCCTTCCTCCATTCCCCCTGTGCTGCCTGCTCTTGTTCTCCTGCCTGCTCCCCATTCATACTAAGGTGGGGCAGGATCTTTTCTGCTTGCCAGAGGTGTGAAGCCAATGTAAATTACTTTCCCTTTTGCATAGAGGGAAAGTCTTATTAACAATCTGTCAGTTGTAGACAGCTGCCAGGATGCTTTGTAAGAAGAATTAAATCAGGCTCAACCTCAAGATAGATTCTTGTCCCTCTTGGGGGGCCCCATGCAGGGCATCAGCCTTTGCCAGCAGCAGCAATGTAGATCAGTAGCGTTTTTGTGTTTGTTTGTTTTGTATTCTCTCCCCCCCCCCCCCCCCAATCAGCTGAGCTGTGTCACTGTGTCATTTAAAGGCAAGCATGTGGAGGAAGCTGTGGCAGCATAAAACAGTCCACTGTCACTGAATACCAGTATCATAAGAAAATTGTTTCCCAGGCTTTTAGCCAGAGACATCTCACAATAAGCTCACGAAGTAATTCCTTTCATCTTTGAAATTCACCTACCTCCAGTATTAGAAATTGGTGGTCAGTGGAGACCAGCAAAACCTCCAAAGCAGTTTGGGTGCCAGGAGAAAACAGTAGCCCTCATAAAGAAAAGCAACAAAGCAGGCATTCTGAATGACAGAACAAGATTATCTGCTTTGCAATCCAGCCCTGGTGCTGAAAGGACTTCCAGGACTCCCCTCACTGGCTTACTGGGTTCCCTCCACACATATTGGACTGAGTTTCCAGGTGGAAGTAGTAATGCTGGCACTGCTGTGGCAGTGGCCAGGTAAGTTACAGCCATTGTTTCTGTGGGATGCTTGTTTTCTCTGTTGACTTCTCCAGCACTGCATATCATCAGGTTTGTTTCTGTTGTGAGGCCTGATGAGCTCCCAAGACACAATTATGATGCGACCATTCAAATCCATGTGGAATTCAGCAACCTCAGGCTCCAGAAGCTGCATGCATTTATCTTTCCCTACAGGGGTAGGAAAAAAAGACTTACTGCACACAAATAAAATGAATAGCTCCTCAGATCCCTTCTCACCTCACTCCCCCATCCTCCAGAGCCTCTGCAGACTGCATGTTAGCAGAAACTAGCTGTGTTGTGGATTTGATTTAATATGGTGACAAAGCAGTTTGCTCTCTGAGTCTGGAGTCCCCCTGGGTATTCTCTGCTCTGCAAGGCTTCACCTATTTTGCATTAGCTTTGACCTAATTCTCAATGAGGTCATGCTGGTGGATCAGGGGCTGCGCAAGAGCAACTGCACTGCTCTTTCCTTTGAAAGGTTAGCCTGAAACTACAGGCTTTGAAAAGAGGGATAAAGACTGGTAGTAATGCCGATTCCTTCAAGAGAGACAGGCCTGAGTACTGGCAATGTTGGGCTCACAGCCAGCAGCAACAGACCCTGCATGATCCTCCCCATTTTTCAGGCAGTAGCAGTCATCCTGTTCAGAGGAGCAGAGTGCAGAACCCATGTCCAGGTCTTCAACAAGCTCCTAGCTACATGTATTTCCTAGTAAAACAGGATGTGAGTCCTTCCACAAATTCCCATCCAGGCTCTAAATGGACAAGAAACATATTCCAAGTCAACTTCTATCAAGCGTGGGGAAATAACAAAAGGGGAAAAAGCTGAAAGGGTTATATATACTCCATGTAGGCAATAGTGAGAAGGCTGGAATGGAAGAGAGGAGTATAAAACGTAAAATGGCAGTGGTCTTGAATACAAGTTTCAGTTTCATGCCCTAGATCCTGAAGAAAACCATACGTGTCAGCAAATTCTCCTCTTCAGCCTCTTGAACATAGATTGAAACAGTCCTGAGGAGGTGGAGATCATGGGAAGGAGAAATTGCCCCTGCATTGCTGGTCTGCAGAAGGCAGATGTGACATGCTGAGGCTGCTTGCCATGGTGCCCCTGGATAACGTGAATGCATGAATTCACACAGAAAGCATGACTTCAGTATGCTGCATCAGTTCAGGGTTTACACTTCACATGACCGTCCCTCCTTGCCCTGCTTCTGCAGTTATCACTGGACACCTCAACAACTCCTCTTCCCCAAAAAGAACAGCCTCAGCCTTCCTGAGAACATGAAAATATTTGAGTCTGAAGGAGAAGTGGCAGAAACAGAAGCAGAGATATTCTCTCAAAACATTCAAATGGCAATTTATAGACAACAGCTTTTCTGATGGGAAAAGAAAGCTGTTATCTGAATACCCTTGGACCCTGGCTGTGTTCCTTACTGCCTTTACAGCAGCAACACTGGCTGCAGCTCCATGGGGGAAGGTTTTATGAAAGTCAGAAGTGGTGAAGACAGTGGAAATTAGGAGGTAGCAAGACTTCCTTTTCCAGTCATTTCTGTTCCATTCCCTTAGCCTTCAAGCTGAGATACAGCTATGCAGGGTCACAGCTGTATTAGACAGCTCTTACGCAAATCACACAGACACAGACACACTCCCATGGAAACATGCTCCTGGCCTACGCTGATGATTTGCCTCATGCAGAACTGACACATTTTAAGATCTAATTATTATCACAAAGACCTAAACATCGTGGAGCAGGCTCCCAGCCTTTGCTCATCAATACTCTACTGCTCCCACTGATCTCTTCTCTTGAAGCAGCAGTTTGTTTGCTGTAGGAGCAGTCTGTCATTTTGAGCTCAGGAACTAACAAACAAGAAGAGGCTCAGCCCAGAATTTGACATCTCCCTGCCAGAGGCTCAGATTTGATGCCCAAATCTGACTCTGTGACATTCTGGGTATTTGAATCTCAGTCCCATGTGAGCCATGAGAGATTGTGGCTCTTGCCCGTCAGTTCATGGCCTAAAAGGTTACAGATTCTGCTGAAGATCAATGGAACTTGAAATGGAGATAAAAAAAAATCCCACCTCCTTTTCTTTTGTTTTGCACATAAATAGCCCATCAGTGCTGCTGTTAGGATGCCCTGCATAGCTTGCAGCAGTGCTCTAGGAGGGAAGCACACTCAGTTTGTCACTGAGAAGGGAAGCCAAGGCATCTTGGATTCCTCCAGAGTTGTCACTCCCTTCTAGCTGGCTGGATTAGTACTGTCTGTTAAAAGGAACAGTTCAGCTACAGCTTTTATAGCACAAGTCTAATAGGAAGTCTCGTGTGCCAGTGTGCTCTCGGGAGTTTGCAAGACATCAACCCCCATGCAAGCTGGCTGGATGCTTCTCCAAAATCAACCTACACACCTTGGCAGCACAGCCTGTCACTGATCCCTAGAAAACAACCCTCTTTGAGAACTAAAAATAGATGCTATTTTTCAGAAGAACAAATTCATTACTCCTAAATTTCTCATATCAGAGCTATTAAGTCTCTGCTTTGCAGCTGCCCTAAAATTGGCTTTTCATTTTCATTTACCTGTTGCCACACATATTGAGATATCAGACTGAAATATACAGACAGTGTCTGCAAATTAAGTGGGGTGTGAACCTTCTTAAGCCACAGAGAAGCATGAAGGTCAGGTGCAGAGATTTAAGCTGTTAGTTTGTTGCTCACAGATGAACAACCCCACCTGGACTAAATGCATTCAGCAAAACCAAATGATAAGGAATAAGTAGTTGGGTATTTCAGCAAATCAGATTCAGATCCCCTTCTCTTATTAAATTCCGTATTTTCCAAAGGTCATAGGCAGCATTGAGGTCTTCATAGCAGCTTTTAATGCTGCAGAAATTCATGCCCTGGAACTCTCGAGAGAAAAGGCAAAATAAAATATAGAATTGCTCTCTCAGCACAAAACACTAATATTACCTACCAATATGCCTGTTTTGTGCAGTATTGTCCATTAAGTACATTCCATAGTTTTAGAAAAAGCATTCAACAGTTTTATCCCTCTACTACTCTCAGTTTAGCTTTTATGATATGCAAAAGAAATAAGACAAAGAAGTCAGAGAGATTTCCACTGAAATCAGTGCATTTTTCCGGTGAGAAACCACAATAGATTGGCTAATAACAAGCCTACTAGTCACCATGAAAAGAACCTTTTTGTGAGCATCATGCCTCTTAGGGTCATGCCATCTTCCACTGAACTTAAATGAAGAGATCTCTGTGATTTCACCAGAAGCCGGATCTGATCTGCCAAAAAAAAAACAACCAAACAAAAACCTCTTCCCACCCAATTGCAAGAATCCAAGTCAAATATCTGGCACCATATCATCTCATTGCAAAATATCACTTCACCTGTTATACCACTTTCCTTACCTTGCAGCTTCCCTTCCTACCCCTCTACATCCAAGTTGTCAGCTATAACAGCCCTTTATACTTGTTTGACATTTCTGAGCTTGGTTGGAACTCAAAGGCCAGGTTAAAAAAAAAAGGTATTTCTTATTTGAACTTCAGCTCTAGTTCAATTACAGCCTGGGGCAAAAGCTCAGGTTGATTTCATTTCATCCCAACAGCCTATTTCTTCTTTAATTTACCCCCCCTGTCCTTGTACCTGTTATATAGATGTACAGAAATCAAGGCTTTAAATTTGCAGGCCCTCATTAAACAAGGCTCAAAGGCCTTTCAGGCCAAACACAGATGTGTCTATTCCATTTCATCCATGTACACTTGAGCTTTCAGTGACTTTAACTAGCACTGTGACTACAATAAAGATAATAAATTAAAGAACATTTTTGTAGCCTAGTCTGGTTTCCCTATGATAAAAAAGAATGAGTTTTAAAAGGTGAGGAAATACTCACTGCATTGTGTTGCTATCAACAGACAATCCCTCTAGCTCAGCAGTCTCGGTTTTTATCACACACACACAGAGCTCACAAGATTGTAATCAATTAAGCATTTTGCTAAAGCACTTAGTCAGAATGGGAACATCTGGAGTTGAGATTCAATTGTCCAGAACTGGCTGCCTGCTAATTAATATTCCTTCAAATGGCTTTTCTATCAAGGTGTCCCTCCTGTTTCACCAGCCATTCCCCTGTGGCTTGGATAAAATATTGAGTAGTCACTCATCCTCCAACACAAGCCTTGTACAGAGATGATGGGGACAGAAAAGTTGAGCTAGACAGCTTGTGTTTCATCACTGTCCCAGGCATATCCACCAAGACTGAGCATGGAAAACATCCCCCCATTTCGACAATAACAAAACAAACACAAAAAGCACATGAAGGAAATATGTTTATATTGCATCCATAAGACAAGTACAAGGATGATCATAAGCCCTCATGAAGATTCACTTCCAGTTCTAATATCTGCATTTCACAATTCTCTCTAAAGGGTCACATCATTCAGAATCCTTTGGATTATGTTCTGATGCAACTCAGACATGCAACTTTTGCCATCACTAATCAGGACAAACCTTGTATCTCTGTCTAGCTTATATATGCAAGTTCAAGATCTTCAAGCATAATCTGATGTCTGTGCCCAGGGAAGTGGTGCAGTCACCATCCCTGGAGGTCTTTAAAAGACGTTTAGATGTAGAGCTTAGGGATATGGTTTAGTGGGGACTGTTAGTGTTAGGTTAGAGGTTGGACTCGATGATCTTGAGGTCTCTTCCAACCTAGAAATTCTGTGATTCTGTAAAAATTGCTCCACACATAGCAGTTGCTACTCCTTCATGCAGCCCTAAAAGTATCTCCCATTGAACTGCAAATGGTTCACTGTCACCCTGGGTGCTGAGCAGCAAGCAAGTCCCTTCAGCTATCTGAAGGTTATATCTTATTTCAAAGAAACCATGCTTCCTAGTTGCAGGAAAACATAATAGCTAGAAGACTATTTCAAGCAGGGATGTGTCTATAAGTATTGATAAATCATATACTAAGTATTGATAATGTGCAACTAGATATCTTCACCCAAGGAACTCTGTGTACTTTTCTACTTTAGCTGAGTCTGTCCACTATTTTCTTACCTTAATTTTGCCCCTGTTCATCACCCCAGACAGGACTGCACAGCGGTTTAAAGCTTAGTCCCATTTTAACAACCCGGACCCAGGGCACTTTTGTGTGGTGGTTTCACCTTGCTGTACAGCTGAGCTCCACCACAACTGCTCTCTCACTCTCCCTCCTCGAAGGAAGAAGAAAGAAAACGCATTAAAAAAGGACTGAAGGGTAGAGATAATGACAGGGAGATTGGTCACCAATTATTGTCGGGGCAAAACAGACTCAATGTAGGGATATTAATATGATTTATTGCCTATTACTAACAGACTAGACTAGTGAGAAACTAAAAGCAAACTGAAAACTTCTTCTCTCCCATCCACCCTATTCTACCTCTTCACCGAGCAGTGCAGGGGAATGGGGGCTGCGGTCAGTCCCTGACGCTTTGTCTCCACAGTCCCTCTCTGCCCCTGCTCCACGTGGGGTGCCTCCCACAGGATGCCATCTTTCCCTAACTGATCCATGGGTCCCCCACGGGCAGCAGCTCCCCCCAAATCCCCTGTTCCTGTGTGGGCTCCTCTCCACGGGCTGCAGCTCCGGCCCAGGGCCTGCTCCTGCGGGGGCTCTCCATGGGCCGCAGCCTTCTCCAGGCCTCATCCACCTGCTCCACCGGGGGCTCCTCCATGGACTGCAGCGTGGAGATCTGCTCCATGTGGGACCCATGGGCTGCAGGGGGACAGCCTGCTCCACCAGGGGCCTCTCCACAGGCCGCAGGGAGACAGCTTGCACCACCAAGAGCATCTCCACAGGACACAGTGGGACTTCTGCTCCATGCCTGGAGCAGCAATTGCCCTCCTGCCACACTGACCTGGGGGGCTGCAGGGCTGCTTCTCTTACATTTTCATACTCTCTACCAGCTGCTGTTGCATAGCTGTTTCTCCTTTTTTTTTTTTTCTCCCTCCCCCCCCCTAAATCTTCAGTCGCAAAGGCAACTGACATCTTTCACTGACTCAGCTCTGGCCACCAGTGGGTCCCTTCTGGAGTCGTGTGGAGCTAGCTCTGATCTGATATGGGGCAGCTTCTGGGCTCTGTTCACACAGACCACCCCTGCAGCCCTCCCTTCCTTCCCCCATCAAAAAAAAAAAAAAAGAAGCAAAAAGCCATGCTACATAAAGCCAGTACATTTTGTTGCTCTCTTCATTGAGCTTTGCCCTCGGGAAGGGCAAGAAAATGAAAATGCCCACACAACCTGCAAGCCCAGATATGTCTATTTGATTTCAAGTGCATTTCCATCCTCTGTAAGCTTCCAACAGGGAGAAAGGGGGCTGATTCAATGCAATCTCATTCACACCGCTCTTCCTCCTAGTGCTGTGGAAGCATGACGTTGCCTTCTCAGCAAACACGGCCTAGTTCCTCAGGGTCCCTGCAGTGCTTGCTTAGCTGAGCCCCATAAAATCACATTCAAATCACACTAAGAGAAGAGAAAAATCAGAATGTGCCCCTTTCATATCTGACTTTATTTATTTGCTTTCAATAGAACCTGTCACCCAGACGAATTTCAGTTTTTATAGAGCTGCTTCTCTTCCCTCTGCAATTTGGGTCAAATCCTATCACTGAGCTCTGCTAAAGGTGTTGCAATATTAGCATCTCTATCCCCAGCCTGGTACAGATGTGACAGGTAAACATTGCTGAGCTGTGCCTCAAATCCAAGCTGAGAACACCAAGCGGGCTGCAGAAAAGATCTGAAACATCCTAGCCCAGCTGGCTCCAGGCAGCCTGAGGCTGGATGGGGATGAGTCAGGCATCAACCAAGTACTACCCAGACCTTGCTGGACCAGCCCCTGCAAAGTCCATATTTCTGGGCTCTAAGAGTCTTCTGGGAATCATTCTCTCTCTGTCAAGAGATATGCTGGAACCATCAGATTCTAAATCAGAGCAGACATAGGGCCAGAAGGAAATAAAGGATGATGGTAGAAGGTCAAATGGACAAGGGAGGTAACGCTCACAATGAAATAAAGAGAAATGAGGCTTTTTATTGGGCCCATTCTGATGATGCACAGGTGAGAACACAATAAGGGATGCTCTGAAATGTAATTCATGCTGGCTGTTGCTGAGAAATGGCTGTGTTTCTCCAAAAAGAAACTCCCCATCCTCATTTCTTTCTGACTGGAAAAATGGGAAGTATGGAGAAGAAAATGGGCTGGAGGCACTTCCCAGATGGGCAAAGAGCTTGGGGTCGTGGAACAGCAGCAGAACAGCTTATGTTACTTTGGGGAACGCAACTGGTAGCAATCATACTCTTCAGCAGGAACTTCTACATTGTATTTAATTCAGAGCACCTATGGTTTTAAAGAAGCATCTTCAACATGGAAAGGACTCTTTAAAGTTTACTACACCCAGAGGACACATTGTGCAGCAAGTGGGAGGAAACAGTTCTCCACAACAAGGGCATGGGATTCTCCTTTTCTATCATCCCCCCTTTCTACTTCACCTCCTTTCCACCCCTCCTTTGCTTCATATCTCCAAACCCAACAAGGGGGAATACATTAAGCCTCCTACTCCAGCTGCTCAGGGTCTCCCTGAAAGGTTCAACCCTCTTGTTCCCCTTATTACATTTATTATCCTTCTCATTATTATCCCAATACCTCAGAGTCTGCGTGGAACCTTGAGAACAGACTCCATATGGAAAATATAATACGAGTCAGTCAATACGTGGAGGACATAGACCTTGGAGCATATGGCACATGTGCTGACTAACACTGTAGATAATGTCAATAATAATGCTCTATAGCACGCACAGGCTGGGCTGCTGAGCCTCCCAACCGAGGAGTTAAATGCAGGCCTAGCTGCCGTGTTGTGTTTTTACTGTGTGACATAAAAATAGGGAAGATGTAATGGGATTATGCTTTCAAATGGGTTTCCAACTGTGCCACCTGGAAGTCAAGGAGATGCGGGAGGACAATAAAGAAACCATTAGGTCATAAAAGCTGCAGGAAAAAGCCAGCCAGCATTTGATAACCCAGGTCTCTACTCTTCAAGGTACTAGTGCTCCAGAGCACTGCACCCTGCAATCTATGGAAATGCTCGTGGTTTATTCCTAAAAATTGCTACAGCCAGCAAGTTTCAGGCTCTTGGAGTGAGCTCAACAAATTGCCTCTTGGTGGAAAATGAGTCCTGAAGACAAACCAATTATTGTACCCAATGTCTCAGACCTGGGAGACTGCACACATTTTCCACATCCATTCTGGAACTGAGACTCACCGCCTTATTGCCCCCACAAAGGTCTCACCTTCGAGGTGATTTAAATCTCTCACACATGGGAAAACCAAGCTGTGGGTTGATTTAGCAGCTAGGGTTTTGTGGTCTGTAGCTGAGAGAGACTTGTGGAAGATACTTGGCAAAGCAAATAGTGCAGAAGAGCCAACAGATAGCCTTCTCCCTTTCACACCCTTTAAGGAGCCCTTTACTTCTTATCAGAACAGCAAGGGAACAGACATCCTTACAACCCCTCCAACACACAATCAGACCCTCTCTGAAGGCCAGGGGTTGAATCCCTAAGCAATGAGCTACAAACATCGAGTATTTCTGAACTCATTTCTCTGCTGATAGGATTCAGGCCTTATTCCAACCTGCAAATGGGATGTGCTTCACTAGTTCTAAATCACTCAGCAGGTGATAAGTGGTTAACGCCTGGAGCCCTGAGGTGCCTTCAAAACATAATTGCTTATTAAAATAAAACAATAATTAAGTGGAGGACACAGAACCTTGTGATTTCTGAAAACTGGATCATTTTTTACAATGAATCCCTGAGGCTGAGAACAGACAAGGCATAGCCACAAGGCAAGGGAGAGAGACTGAGTGGAACCTTAAGCACGTATTGCTGTGGTGGCTGAGGAGGAGAGAAAGTGGCAGGACTTGAGAGTACTCACATGAATTCTACAGGAAGGATACTACAGAAAAGGCATAGGTGCATTTGATGAGCAAGGAGCCACTCAGGTTTTCACTGGGGAGAGATGGGACCAAGCTTCAGGCTCAAATACTTTAAAAAACAATAATAAAAAATAAAAACACAACAAGACAATCACATGGCATCTTTTCAGAGCGCTGGAGAAAGAGGAAGAAGTTTTCTTGCTGACACTAATCTTGTCGTGTAGCCATGGCCTTGATAATATGGCCATGGCCTATCCATCATTTATCAGCAGTCCTGGCTATCGGGGGAGGTCCCAGCTGACTGGCGGCTAGCAAATGTGACGCCCATCTACAAGAAGGGCCGGAGGGCAGACCCGGGGAACTACAGGCCGGTCAGTTTGACCTCAGTACCAGGGAAGCTCATGGAGCAGATCCTCTTGGGAGTCATCCTGCGGCACTTGAAGGGCAAGCAGGCGATCAGGCTCAGCCAGCATGGGTTTATGGAAGGCAGGTCCTGCTTGACGAACCTGATCTCCTTCTACGACAAAGTGACGCGCTGGGTGGACGGGGGAAAGGCTGTGGATGTGGTCTACCTTGACTTCAGCAAGGCTTTTGACACCGTCTCCCACAGCATTCTCCTCAAGAAACTGGCTGCTCTTGGCTTGGACTGGCGCACGCTTCGTTGGGTTAGAAACTGGCTGGATAGCCGGGCCCAAAGAGTTGTGGTGAATGGAGCCAAGTCCAGTTGGAGGCCAGTCACTAGTGGCATCCCCCAGGGCTCGGTGCTGGGGCCGGTCCTCTTTAACATCTTCATCAATGATCTGGATGACGGCATTGAGTGCACCCTCAGTAAGTTTGCAGATGACACCAAGCTAGGTGCGTGTGTCGATCTGCTCGAGGGTAGGAAGGCTCTGCAGGAGGATCTGGATAGGCTGCACCGATGGGCTGAGGTCAACTGTATGAAGTTCAACAAGGCCAAGTGCCGGGTCCTGCACCTGGGGCGCAATAACCCCAAGCAGAGCTACAGGCTGGGAGATGAGTGGTTGGAGAGCTGCCAGGCAGAGAAGGACCTGGGAGTGATGGTGGACAGTCGGCTGAATATGAGCCAGCAGTGTGCTCTGGTGGCCAAGAAGGCCAACGGCATCCTGGCTTGTATCAGAAACACTGTGACCAGCAGGGCTAGGGAGGTGATCGTCCCCCTGTACTCGGCTCTGGTGAGGCCGCACCTCGAGTACTGTGTTCAGTTTTGGGCCCCTCGCTACAAGAAGGACATCGAGGTGCTTGAGCGGGTCCAAAGAAGGGCGACGAAGCTGGTGAGGGGCCTGGAGAGCAAGTCCTACGAGGAGCGGCTGAAGGAGCTGGGCTTGTTCAGCCTAGAGAAGAGGAGGCTCAGGGGTGACCTTATTGCTCTGTATAAGTACATTAAAGGAGGCTGTAGCGAGGTGGGGGTTGGCCTGTTCTCCCATGTGCCTGGTGACAGGACGAGGGGGAATGGGCTAAAGTTACGCCAGGGGAGTTTTAGGTTAGATGTTAGGAAGAATTTCTTTACTGAAAGGGTTGTGAGGCATTGGAACGGGCTGCCCAGGGAGGTGGTGGAGTCACCATCCCTGGAAGTCTTCAAAAGACGTTTAGATGTAGAGCTTAGGGATATGGTTTAGTGGGGACTGTTAGTGTTAGGTCAGAGGTTGGACTCGATGATCTTGAGGTCTCTTCCAACCTAGAAATTCTGTGAAAACAATATGGATGGAGGTCCACAGCTCCTCAGTTCCCTTCAGGCTCCAAATGAGCTGTCTCAGAACCTGGTACTTGGCTCAGAGCCTTCTGGAACCAGCATAAAAATCAACCCGCTCACACTCCTAGCACTGTTCATCAATGATTGATTTCTGTGTGGAGATCTGTATGCCAGAAACTCAAAAACAAGCCATCCCTCACAGAGTTTTTGATATTTCAAGTGCTATTTTTATTTTTTCTTCCTGAATTTCCCATCCTTCTCTCCTTCCAAGCAGAGACCAGAAGCCTTCACTTCTTCAGGCAAAATCTACCGAACACCACACACCTCGAAAGACCTTTGATTAGTCAGAGTAAAAACCACTTCATTAACAGTCCTGTAAGTAAATACTTGGTTGTTTTCATTCCCTTCACCACAGTGTGAGCTGCATGGCTTTAACCATGCCTTTGGGCTTAATCCTGATTATTTTGTTGCCAACTGCAGGATATATCATTACTTACAGTGCCGTTATAAGCTATTACTTAGTCCTTCAGGTCAGCAGGTGATGAGGGAGACCTTGTTTGTTACCAGCTCTCTGTGCCCCTGCTTCTCATATGATGACAAACTCCTTCTGCAAGCCCTGAGCTGAGAATTAATGAGAAAGCATCAGCATTTTTTAGGTGGAGAAGGAAAGGCCCTAACCTTGCAGCTCCTCCGATTTTGTATGCCCATAGCAGATTTAATCCCACTGAAGAGAAGCAGGGACATACAAGTGGAAATGTCCCCACGTACCCTTTAAACATGTCCCGTTTTATGAGTTCACCACTGACAGTAACAGGGAGATAGTGTCATGTGCAGGGCACCTTCCCATGTACAGCAAGCTCTGCCAAAACCCCAGCTGGAAAGGCTCATCACAGAAATGCCTAATGTTAATTGGCTCTTCATTAACAGCCTCAGCAGAGAGTCAAGGCTGGAACTGGAATGTGTAATGGAGAAGTTGTCTCCAGTTCACTCCAGAGACAGGTCCCCTTCGAGGCCAGGGTAAGAAGAAAACCAGACTCCACTGCCTGCCCCACAGCTGTCCCCAGAGCTCCCCACACTGGGGAGAGACACCAGAGAGTTTCAGCTTCTAAACATTTCCACATTGAAAATGACTGCCAGCACTTCTCTGGCCTCAGCAAGCAGGAAGGAGGCAGCGAGCAGCTAAATGCAGGGGCTATTTTTAACCTGGGCTCATTTCTTAGGGAAGAAATTATTCATAACCTGTATGCATGCAGTGCATCGGATACAAGACAGGCTTGGCTGCAAATGCTCATTAATGGAGCTGCCAGCTCTCTCCTTGCTACACTGGGAAGCAAAATCTCCTCTCGCAGTCTTATAAGGGATTGCAGGGAAACCCTGGAGGTGTGAGATAACTTGCCTCGTGTCCACCTGCGCTGCTCTTGCTGCAGTAGAAGATGAAGCAGGGACTTTGATGCACATTATAGTTTTGTCATCAGCTGCCCATCTTCCATTTCATTTCCACTCATGCTCAGAGCCATCCTTGTGGCTTTCTTGCAGCTCCCAGCTCTGCTCCTTGCCGCCAACGTTTTGCCTACAATAGCGTGAACACACTGGGTCCTGCACCCTTCTGGGAGATCCTCTTTGAAAAGTAGACACTTCCTAGCCTGAGGCAATTCACTTTTCTCTCCTGTCTTGTCTCTACATGGAGAAAGTACACATTTCCTACACTTGGAAGCCCTTTTCTTGCAGCCCTCTCATTTCTCCTAGCACTTACATCCTTTGCTATAATCAGTGGTCAAATGCTTCTGGCCCAGCAAGGGCATGAACCACTTTGAACCGCAGTCCTGATAATTGGGTTTGGCAGGCAATATTTGGCTTTAAGACCTCTCTCATCCTTTTGATTTGACTTTTACAAAGTACATGCTCAAGGATTTCAACTCACAAGGTTAAAAAAAAAAAAAAAGACTATTGTGATCACCTAATCTGACCTCCTACTTACTTGTAGATATAAAATTCACCCAGAGGTCTTTTACTGAGACCAGGAACTTCTTGTTGAGCTCAAACACCTCTTTCAGAAAAGCGATCTGAACTTGATATATTGGATTTTAGTAAAAGAGAGCCTACCACATCCCTTAGGCAACTGCTCCAGGGGTTCATCATCCTATTGTTAAAAACATCCACCTCATTTCCCAATTGGAAATCAATGTTAGACAAACACAGGCATTGGATCTTTATACAACCATTTCTCCACTGGTCTAAAGATCCTCCCTAACATTAAGCACTGCGTATTTCCTTCTGAACTGAGAGCAAGCTTCTCCTACCACCTATGGAGTGTGCCAGTTTTAGGGCAAGATACACACAACAGATAGATAGCAGTTCTAAAAGACACAAGTTCATCATCAATCTCAGCCTGGGCAGTTTAGCTTTTCAGTGGTTTTCTGCTTGGAAAATCCCACTCCCATGCCTGTCTCTATGGTCAGGTGGCTGCTGTCACACCACCACATCTCAGCCAACTCAGAGGTGCTGTGTGCCACTGACCTCATCCTAACAGCTCTTTTGCTCACATTAAGGATAAAGGCCAGGTTAGCAAATGTGCTTTTGGTTTGTGTTAGTCTGGCTCTCCTGCTGTGTTTCAGGCTCCAAAAAGCCTGAAACATAATTGAAAAAAAAAAGAAAAAAGTTTGTTTTAGCTGCCTAAAATTGGGCTGGGAATCTCCAGATCCCTTGAGATGGAGGCATGCACTGGGGAAAGAGGAAGAAAAGAGAAAGAGCCAAAGCTCAGAAGTCAGCCAAAAATATTTAGGCTCTGGGCTTAGCTCACAAACAATTACAAATGGTGTTTCCAATCTGCTGCTTAATGACTCCTGGGATCCACGGATCTCTTCTAAGAGTTCATAACAGGTAGTTAAGAGAGCAAACAGACATGAACTCTTACAAGAGGATTCATCACACCACACAAAAATTTGGAGGGCCCCTATTGCAATGGGCTAAGGCCCATTGATCATAGGACCTGGGTACAACAACAAAGCTGGGAAGGTGTTTGTACCCCTTTTCCTCTGTCACAAAGATAATCCATTTCTCAGAGAAAAATTACATGCCCATTAAGAAAGTACGGAGGATTCCAGCTACCCCCAGGAAGTGACTAGAAAATATATCTGATCACAATATAGCTTTTGTTAGTTACTCACACCAGACCAACAACCTTCATCCAGGGCTTCCTCTGGAAATAACATGAAAGAAAAGAAAAAATAATAATAATTGCAAATTACAAATAAGAAACTGATTAAAATCAAAACCAGCAACACATCTTGCAGCTAAAGCCATGTAGTGTTTAGAGGCCAAGCGAAAAGCCCTTCTCCTGCCTCAAGCAAAGCTAAAATTTAGCACCTCCTTCACAGGTCTTTTCAATGTGCTGAAGAAATGATGGCAAGTGATTGACTGATGCCCAGCAGCTGGGCCCCTTTGTTAATCTGGAGGTCCCTGCACTCTGCCAAGCAGGTGCATGCCTCTCCCAGGTGGGTGAGAGGATTGCGATTCTCCCAAATTTCCTCCTCCCCAATTTTATTCCATGAACTTGCAGTCCAGCAAGCAGAAATACACCACTTATTGAGCTTGTCATGTGGAGGGAGATAGTACAAGTGGGATGAATTAAACAGAATATAAACAAAAGCCCAAGGTGCAGCAAAACATAATAATAAAAATCCATCTGTATAAGGAGCTCTAAAAAAATAATCTCTCTATCTTCAGATCCTGTGGTGTATGCCCACCTCCATCTTTCCCATGGCTATCAGTCTTGCACTGTTATCCTGAAACTTCTTTTCCTGAAAAGAAATATGAGGAGGGTTATTTTTATTATTATTTTTTAGCTTTTTTTTTTTTTTTTTGAGAAAAAGTACAGAGCAATCTTCACATGAATCCATAAAACATAACTTTTATTATCCCCCCATCTGCTTTCCCACCAAATGGCACATATTTGCAAAGCAGTCCTTGGAGGCAAGGGAAAAGAAGGAAAGAAAGTTGCTGTGAAGAAATCCAGGGTGATGGGAAGATCTTAGGGTAGCTGTTGTAATTTATAATCAGCCCATTAAATACGGAACGCTAATGCACAGCTGCTGAGAAAACCTGTCCAATATGTTTCTGCAACAGCAAAAAAAGGCCTCTGAGGTCATCTTGGCGCCTACGTTATGCTACAAAGAAATTGTCTAATTGCAGAACCTTGTGTAGTCTTCAGTATTAACCTCTTTCCCTCACAGCCAGCCAAGCAACACAGTTCTCTGGTTTACAAAGTCTGCAAAAGGAGGACCAAGGGAAAACGGACAATTAAGCCAACATGAAGAGTTTCTACTGTTGATCTTACTTTTATATCGGAAATAACCTTTTTTTTTTTTTTCTTTTCTTTTTTTTTTTTTTTTTTTCCCTGAGCAGAGGACCAGGCCAGTGACAAAAGACTTACCGTAAGACTCCCTTCTCCCGTCCAGCTTGCCAGTCTTGGCCATAAAATCTTTGTCTCACTGTGCATGGCCTGAACCTGTAAATTCCCTCAGCCCACGTGTTTCCATAGTCTTAAAGTTCTCAATGCCTTATTATTCCAGGCTCAGAAGGACCTTTGTGCTGCAGGCAGAAAATTATCAACTTCAAGAATGCTCCAGGACAGGGTGCAGAAGACAGGACAGAGCCCAAAAGGGCATTGCAGAGCAAATGCACCAGAGGCCAGAGCTTTCATGCACCATTTAATCCTTCTGAGCAGAGGACTGGACAGTGGTTCGGGCAGCTTTTAGGCTGGCTGCTGATGGAAACCATTTGTAAAGCAGCCCAGTGTGTCTGGAGAAGCCATAAAGCTTGGAAGGAAACTTGGAGAGACAGCTAAGGAGACCTTTGAGCACGAGTTTCTCAGGCAACTTTGTGGTTTCTAAAGCACCACCATTAAGAACTAAAATGAAATGACTTCTGTCTCAGAAGTCTAGGATGTATCTGCAAACATGAGGTGATGTGCAAATGGGCCCCAGCTGACAGCCAGATCCCAAGGGAGGAAAAAGCATCGAAAACTGCAGTTTCAATTCTCAGGGGTCTACATGAGAAAGTTCCCCTGCTTTGCTTTGCTAAGCCTGCGTCCCTGAAATCTGGGTCTGAAACAGGCCTCAACACTTGCTCATAACTTCCATAACCTGCCTGGCATCCACCCAACACTAGGAACTGTTGCTGCCTCTCTTGAAAGTTGGCTCAGACAACACAAATCCCAGCTTCGGGCTAAGTGAACATTTTGCTAACCATTCAGCAAGGCTGGCCTGAGTTCCAGTTTGCAGATGATTTGTTTTCTGTGGGAAGAGGCTAGCCAAACTCACCCACACAACCTGAAGGCTGGTTGCTCAGCCAGAGCAAAGCTAAAGCTGAAGCAGGCTGTCTGTGTCTGAAGCCATGGCAAGTTTGGGACAGTGCAGACAGATGCTCTACCTGGCTGTTGACGGCCATTCCAGGCAATCATCTGTAGGTAGAAGGTGGAGCTTGTGGCTTTACTTGTAAGCACATTAAATAAATTAAACAAATTGAATAACCTTGTGTGTTAGATACTATCATAATATAGCCTTACATACATGCTAAGTTTATTAGTAACCTCCCAGAAGCTTCTGCAAGAAAACAAAAATACCACTGAACTTTGAGCGTTTGTTAAAGGGGGTTGTGCCGAGGCTGGTAATCAGAGGACAAAATATTATGGCTGAGCTGGCAGCAGTCCGTCCACAAAGCCTTCTCCAATTAAAAGCAAAATGGTCATGTCAGAGATAAGGCAAAGGGTTCCCAAGGTATTAAATCATGTCTAATTAGCAATTGCTAAGAACCAGTGAGCAGTTTGATTTGGATGAGGGTGGAAAACTCTCTGTTAACAAAACCATATTAGAAAATGAAGTTGCTCTGAGCTATCGTATAATAGATAGACTTAACTAGACTAGCAATGTTGTTTGGAAGACCTCTGCCCAGTGGAGATAACTGTCAGCTCATGGAATGCACTTGGTTGTCCTGGGATAGTTTTTGTGTGACACTGAAAATGAGGGGAGTTTAAATAAAAATGTACTAGATTACACCTGCTGCCTACTTGTGGCCCAAGTTTGGATGAAGGTCTCCTAAAAAGTTCTGGGTTTTATTTTGATGGAGCTGCACCCAGACTCTTAGCTAACACACAATCTCTGCTAATCACTGTGGGGTTCTTTCCTTTTCAGCCTTGCCTACTGCTAGATTGGTAGCAGCAATGGGATCCAAAAGTGATTTTTTTTTGTTTTGTTTTGTTATTGTTTTCCGATTATTTTGTTGTTCTGTGGTTTAATATTTGCTTTGCATTTGTGGCCACAACTTCCCATCTTCTGCCTTTTGAACCTGCAATTGCTTCTTGGACTCTCAGCCCAGTATTAACCCAGTCTGGGCCTATTGGGCTTCCATGATCCAGGCTGGCTGCAGACAGGTTGATGTGACCATAGGTGGCTGTCCTACTGCATTAACTCAGGGAATAATTCAGTATATTATTTTTCCTTCTGAAATACACGTACAGAGGCCACACGTGAAGTACACTCTGCCTGGGGCATTTTCTCATATTTCTGCTATCGATTTTGTCCTGATAGATATTTGGCTCCATTATGCCATACAAAATCAGTAAAAATTTAAAGAGAAAAGCATCTTTAATTTTCACCTCTGTGAATCAAAATGTCTCCATTTGGGTGTCACGGAAGAAGTCCCAACACCAAAGTGGCTGGAAGGACAAGGGTCATTTCAGAGAGATTGGTAGGTGAAGAAGTTGGAGACAGGATTTTGTGGAAACACTTTACAGAGGATCTGAAATATCCATGGGGAATTTATTAAAGCCAACAATGCAGCTATTCTGTAGCTCTTTAAGGCATACGGAGGATCAGTTTTTCAGCCTTTCTCAAGCTTGTTTCTGCACTTGAAATTGTACTTGTTATCCACAAAACTGGCTGCAATTACTGTGCTGGGACAGGTCAGGTTGTCACTGACTATATCTTTGTACACACAGCCTCAGGAAAACTAGACAAAAATGCAGACTGTTTTCTTTTGCATGTGAAAATTGGAATTTTCTATCAAAACTGTGATTCTTGCTGCCTCACCCAGTAAGTTAGCCACTTTGGACTGTGAAGTGGTATACACCTGCTTTTAGAATGGATTCTACAAGCACCTTGCATCATTTTTGTCTTTCTTCTACTCCATTCTGGACATAAGAATATATTACTAGCTCAGTAATTCATTGCAACTTTTAGTTATGCCTGCGGCAACTCTGAAGGGAAGCTGCTGCAATTGTCTGAGCTTGATTTCTCCTCCATCCTTTCTTGGGCTCTTTTCACATTTCTTTCTCTTCTCTTTGTGCAGCTGGATCCATGTGTTTTGCTTTGTGTGCCATTGCCACAGCCACACATTGCTTGCTTCTTTCCTTCTGCACATGCTTACAGGGCCCAAAATGGTACAGATGAAGTAGAGAGCAGGGAGAGCCTTGATGGCAGCGCCATCTCCAGCTTCATTCCCCCTCAGCTGAGCCCACAGCCTAGCTGCTCTCCCACCCTTCCCATTATACCCTACTCAAATATCTAAGAGCAGGCAGCCTGTAGGTGTGCTGCTTGGACACCCTTCCCCAAACCTAATTACTGTATTTTTTCTTCCTGTGGTTAAATCACTGGTTCAAAAGCAGAGTTATTTTTCATTTTCCAGTTTCTACAGAGACATATATTAAAATCCTCTTTGCAATTTCATATACTGTGACATCCTTTGCTTTAAATTATTCCTGCATCAAACTTCTGTGTAGGAAAGGAGTTAGCTAATTTTTGAAATTCAGCTAAGAGTGGGCTGTGGACCATGCTCTTGTGTCAATGCAGCACTGATGCTTCCTCTTTCTTCCTCCTTCTTTTGCCCATACTCGTTCAGACGTAACAGAAGATGCAAACAGACTCCTCCATCTTTTTCAGTTCCTGTTGCTACCATTTACCTATAACATTTTGATTTGAATTTATGATAATGACTTTTTTTTTTAAATGTTTTTTCATGATAGCAGTGGTCTGTCTTTATCTGCCCAGATCAGCTATGTTCATCCTAGCACAGCCAAGCCATGATTGAACCCATTGACCGTTAAAGCACCAATTCGTATTTATTAACATGAAACGTCTGGCCATGCCCCTGAGCTGAGACACGGGGTGGGACCCTGCTGTGCCAGGCTCTGTGCACACACTCAGGCACGTGAGCAGGACACTTTGCTCAGACCCCGCTCTGTCACCAGCACAATTTCAAGTGGTAAAGGTCTGATTTAATTTGTGAACACACCTCAGTTTATATGAGCACTCAGAGAGTTAAAGCTAGCAGTTAATTTCGTTTTTTTTTTCCTTTTTTTTTTTTTATAGTGACTGCGTGCTTCTCAATTTCTGTATTATTCACACCTCAACAAATCTTATTTCATTAGATTTTGGGAACTGCAACGGTAATTTTGGTGATTAACTTTAAATTGGGGATAATACACAAGCAGACATTAACATAATGTCAAAACAATTTTGTACAATTGTTACTTAACCTCGGTCAAATCATTTCCACCCCCAGCATCCTCCCAAATGGACCTTTATTAATATGACACAGACAAACACAAGAGAACCCTGGGCTCTACTCAGGGAAATGATTAAACAAGAACACTTATCAGAAATGATCACGCAGGGTAACGAGGCAGCAGGGCAAATCTCTGAATTCTTATATTCTCAAGGCTGCGTATGGCCTTTGGAGGAGCTACACGAATGAGCCCTTGACAGGATGCTCGGGAAAGGTGCCATAAATTGTCTTGCCTAGATGACAACTAGCGGAGGCTCAGCAGCAAGATGTTTAACTTCTTGCATTTATTATACACAGGTGATTCTTAAAGCTGATGGATGGGTATTAATTACTGTGGAGACTGGAGATCTTTATTTCTATCCTGATGCCACAGCTCAACCCGAGAGAAACCATTTTTAAGGGCTGAAGGAGAGCTTGATCTCTGCAGCCTTTTCAGTCAACAGACAGCCCAGAAAAGAAGCATAAAAAGCAACCAGCAGTGATGTGCCAGGGACACGTTGGTGCCTCGCACAGCCAGGGCACACATTTTCTCCCACGAAGACTCGCCACCCCCTCCCTGCAGGATGCCGCTCGTGTGAGCCCTGTTCATCGCTGTGTGGGAGCCAAATTCCCATCATCCGCTGTAATTGCCAGGGAATCCTCCTGGGCTTTAATCTCATTAACTGTCAGGGGAAAGCTAAAACATTCAGCCAGGTGGCCAGCTTTCAGTCTCGCTGGATTTCCCAGGGCCTGGTCTTGCAATTCCCAGAGCCTTTCTTGCAGGCAGCAGCAGGGCTCCCCCTGGCACTGAGTGGAGGGGATGCCTCCCTCGTTGCTGAGGACGGACAGAGATGTGCAGAGCTGGTGCAGCCGTGTTGGGGACTGGCTGGTCAGCTACCTGCTTTGCACATGTACTTCCCCGAAAAATCACTTCCAAAGCACAGCACGAATTGGAAGTTGGCTGAAAATTTGTGACTTTGATCTCCAGCTGGGACCATTAAAGGAAAATACAGGGTAAATAGGAAAAAAAAATTAATTTGTCAACAGGCCATCTTTTATCCAAAGTGCAAGCACAGAGATTAGTACTGTTGGCAGAAGAAGAACTCCCCTTTCCCATCTAGCTGTGATGCTTCTGACCAGCCTTCTGTAACATTAATTTGCACAGCCCTGTAACCTTGGAAATCCTGAAATCCTGCCCATGGGCTCTGCTTGGTGCAATCCCTGGCAGTGATGTGGGTTTGGACAGTGGAGAGGTCCCCATCAGCACCAGCACTCCCTGAAAATGTTTAAAAGTTTGAAAATGTCTTTCTCCACAAAGTATGTCCTCTTTTACATGTCCAACCAGAGACACACAGGTTTCTGAGATAGGAAGAAGCAGAAAATCAGCTTAGATTCACAAATGGGTTCACAAATCTCCTCCTGCAACTACATTCATTCTCAGGAACCTTCATTTAGTTACTCCAAGTTTGAAATATTCAAGACGAATGATTGCTTCTGGCAATGTTGACTTAAATTAATTCTGACATTTATTCCAAAAGTTTGGGGGGAGGAGGGGAAGGAAGAAAGGAAAAATAACCCTGGTCCATATTTTCTTCAGAAACATATATTTTTTTTTTTTAGGTCATGTTTTGTTAGAGTTTTTTTTTTTTTTATTATTTCACATAATCGGTCTGAATGGAACATAATAAATCTGAGAAGGTAATAAACAGCTCATAAAAAATCACTTTTCAAACTGTTGCTAAAACAACCTCACAACAGTTGGTGCTCTAATGGCTCACTGGAGGGATCGGAGAAGGCTTAGGTGAGCCGTGAGCTCCTGGGTAACAAAAGGGGGTTGTTTTTAGCCCAGTGCCACGGCTTTACATTAGGAAAAGTCAGTACCAGTGCATGGAGAAAGCACGAGGCAACCATTAGGAACTCTATGCTCCTTTCTTTGCCTTTGATCTCTGCCATTTCTCTCTGCAATACACTATCATTGCGAAGGTTTTGTGTTTTCTTTGCAGGGTCTGCAGTTTATTAGGAGGTCTTGCAGGGAGGTGTTTTGTGGTTTGCAGCAGGTAGAGGATATGGCACAGATGTTCTGGGGAATCGTCTGGACTGAACATCTGCTGGGGGGTTGGCAGTGATGTGATGAACAGGATTTGGTGCACAGGATGGTCTCTGCTGCACTGTGTTAAGAGCTCCTTTTCTGTTTGGAGGCCTTTTCTTTTTCAGGCAGATGTGACCGGTGCATATGCATTTACCACATCTGCATTTTACTAAAACCACATTTCTTACGGGGAAAAAAAAAAAAAAAAGAAAAAAAAAAAAAAAGACACTTCTACAAACTCTCACAGCATGAAAGTGTTTGTCTGAGAAGAAGCCCTTGCTGCTCCCAGACCTCGCTGAAACAACAAGCCCTCAAACAGAGAGACCGTGCATTAAACAAGCAAACATGTTGTTGTCTCTGCAGGCACACGGTCGAGTAAGGAGGAACAAAGTGTGAGTCACCGTGACGTACACAAGCAAAATTATGAATGATGAGCTAAAAATAAACCGCTTTCAAATATAGTTGTGTTCCTCCTTCTGACTGAGGAGCATATTCCTCCAGGGGTGCTGATACCTGCTTATCTCGAGCTGGGCAGCACGTTCAGCCACGAGAAGGGTGTCGAAGCAAGCAGCTCCCTCCTGGCCCTGCAGCTGCAGCATGGGATTCAAGCCTGCTAGATGAAGACAGCCACACTGTCCCCAAAGCTTGGGCACTGCCTAGTTGTGGCATAATCACTCTTCAGTCCTTTGAAGGCCAGACATCGCCCATTCAGAAGAGGCCTCCTCTGTGTCAGCTCTTCCTTAAGAGGAGACAGCATCTCATGAGACTGTCAAAATATTACATTTTCAGCCTGCGCTGAATGGAGACAAAAGTTGAGCATTAAATACCACCGCTGATGAAGTCTTTTTCTCTGATAGGTGCTGTGAGTAGCTAATCGGAACACATGAACAGGGCTGCCAGTTCGTCGAAGCTCCTCCTAAGCTTTTTAGTGCACTGATATTTCACTGTGTAAATTGCTTCATCCTGAGAGATGGTCCTGCAAGGTAACGAGTGCATAAATCCTAAGGTCTCTGCTCAGTTTTTACAGTTTTTACACAGTGTTTACTCTCCTTGCTTGAGCAAGAGCAGAATAAAGCCTAGGTAATGACATTAGCTCCTCTATGGATCAGAGAACGAGCAGCTCTTGATAATATTTCTAGGTATATAGCTGCTCTTGCTGCATGTTACCTAGATGGGGAAGAAAACCAGAGTCAATGTGGACTCTTTTAAAACTTATTTGCCAGACTGGTGGCTTCTTTCTATTTCTCTCTTTTCACACACACAGAAAGCAAAACTCTCTGTGTGCCATACATCACCAGCCTGGACTAGAATCCCACTGCCAGGACTCAGGCAGATATTTGGAATTTTACCTGTTGTCTGAATCGGGGTCAGGCTGACATCCCAAACCAACAACCATGAATGAGAAGAAGCAGGATATCAGGGAGACAGCATCAGGCAGGATGGGATCCACACTGAGCTAGGGGAGCAGGGAGCATCAGCAGCTGGGCTGCCAGTGTGCAGTGCTGGCTCCCCTTGCCGCTTCCCAGATGTAGCAGGTGTAGAGGAGGTGACAAATGAGCACCGAGCAACCATGTTAAGTGACTCAGGAAATCTGCAGGTATTATCACAGGACACAGGAGTCCAGGACAGTTCTAAGGCTGTGAGACAGTCCTCAGCACAGAAGACAGCTTCGCCTTGATTTTGAAGACTAAATGTTGCTAACCTTCATGGGCTGGGAAGGGGATGGCTCTCAGATCTTTAGAAGGAACGAGGAAACTACAGCGGTGTCTGACTAGTCTTTTTTTTTTTTTTTTTTGCTAATGAGCTATTAGAAGTTGTTTTTGAGCCATACTCTTTGCCCTCATTATAGCTGCATTCCCATAAGCTGAGCTTTCTGCCTGTTGTAATGAGCAGGAATCTGGACTGATGCACAGTTTTAATGAGGTATGGTTTAGATGTAAAACAGAACGACTAACATCTGAAGGGAGACCTCAAAGTGGAGTAACAGGAACAGGTAGAGGATTTACCACAACAGAGAAAGCTGGGTAGGACAAGAGGAACAAACCATTTTCCTCTCACAGGCAGAACAGATAAAACCTGCCCCCCAAAATTGAACATGAATTTAAGAGGTGATATCTCGAAGGAGGTAATTCACCGAGGGAAAAGGAGGGAAGCCAAAAACGGATCCAGCAGCTAATGACACCTTAGAGTTGATGGGTGAGAGGAAATGCTCTCTGTCGATTATACCAATGAGGGATGAAACAACCAGCAGAACATTTCTTTCTATCTTTTCATGAAAATTAAAAGGGCAGTTTTCACAGCTGGTGAAGGACTTTTTTTTTTTTTTCTCCCCTTCTCTCTGCCATCTGATCCTGTTTCCACTTTGAAAACAGCAAATTTATGCCTGAAGCTGAACGGGTAAAAATTGGACTCTGTTGCCTGCGGGTATTTTGCCATGAAGAGCAGCGGGATCTGATGAGAGATTTCATCCAGAGCAAATCAGAGAATATTCAACAATGTCTCTGTTTGCACAGGAGACTCTTCTAGGGAGGCAGGAGCAAGGGCTCAGCTGGTGTGCCCCGACCTCCTTGGGGCAGTCTGTGCGATGAGGGGGAGCATGGGATAAGACTGTCAGGTTTTTGCCTGCATCCTCTGTTCCCAATGTGACAAAGTGAGACATAAGAGGAATCTTCAGTCTGAACCCAGAGGAGAGGCTTTCATTGCCATGCAACTGTTATGTCTTGTGATGTTAAGAAGCAGGACTAACACCTGTGTGAATTCCCAAATTCTCCAACAAATCTCCACCAGATGTTGCTCTCCAGTGCACAATACTGCCCTCTCTTCCGTTAGCATCCTGCTACTTCTAGAAAGATCAGTAGTGAAAAATTCACCAAGACTTACCCTGAAATAGTTTTCATCAAGCACCTGGACAGCTCTTGAGACAAGTTGGGAAAAATCCCCATTCTTTCAAGGGCAACTGGGCCTTGTTCCTGAATCTGGATTTACATCAAAGCAGTGCTATTGCTTTCTCCTTGTGATTTGTGCCTGCTCAGACTCATTCCTGCTGCATATTCATGTGGGAAGCACTACAGTGGCCATGTTCAGAAGAGAAGGCTTGCAAGCACAAAGGATAGAGATTTCTGATATTATCTTCAATGAAATTTTAAACACTGCAAGTGCTGATATGGCTGGCTCAGCATCCCACCACTCACTTGTTCGTTCACACCCTGGCTGGCTTTGTCCCCATGTGTGTCCCTGAAAAGGTTTCCATTTTGGGATAACCATGGGCTTCAGAGCATCCCAGCTGGGGGGCTTATTCCTTGAACCCCAACAACTTCTCCCATCCCCCCGACAGTACCATATTGCGGCCAGATTTCTGCAGCTTCTCATTAGGAGGGGAAACACAAGCGTTAAATGCAGGCTGCTTTCTGCAGTACCTGGCCAGCTGCAGTGCTCAGTCCCACAAGCCTGTTGTGGTGCATTTCCCAGCCTCTGTGCCTCCCAGGACTTTCTTCTCACTAAGAAGAGCTTGGCTGTGACTGTGTCTCTCATTTTGCAATAGGACAGCCAACAATCTGAGAAATCTGAAGGGCAAGGCTCTGTTTATGTATGGCTGAAGGACTCAAGTGCTGGAAGGCTTTTAAAGCCTTCATGTGGCACAGAACTGGGGAAGCAGGGATGGCAGACATATATCCAAATAAATGGAGGGGCTGTGAAACTCTGCAACACCATGTGTGTCATATGACCCAGGAAAATGTGGCATCCACTTCCAAAGGGGGCTAAACTGCCCCTGCCCCCCGTGGAAAATCCCCTTTGGCAGTGTCCTGATCCCCTTTCAGACCCGCTGGGCTGGTGCCTGTCAGCTCCTGCAGCACGGTCAGGACACTGGTCCCCGTTCAGTTCTGGAGCATTTCTACTCTTGGCAAGAAGCTGTTAAAAATAAAGGGGCGGTGGGGAGGGGGAATGTATCACCTAATTGATTAGCTCCGTGAATCACAGAGATGCCAGCCTGTCAAAGAGTAAATCACTGAAGCTGTCTTTGATGTCTCCTTCGGTCAAGGACACACCAGCCTGCTGCAAATGTTGTCTTTCCTTTAATGTGCTTTCTCTCCTTCTGTCTCTCTTTTACACTTGTGCATGTGCATGTGGAGATTTTTTTTTTCCACTGGATGCCTGCAGCTGCCATACCTTGTGTTTTGATTCCTTCAGCAATTACCAGCTAAGCAGGGTTGGGTAGGACAGGCCTGCAGAGGAGAGATTACTGAGGACTGGTAAATGCACGGAGGGGTATTAGGGACCCCTCAAGGGAACTCTCTCCCTCCCTCCATAGTCCTGTCGTTTGCTCACTCTGAAAAATATCTCTCATTGCAAATAGTCTTCCTGAAGTTAAAGGGGACCTCCAGTTAATCTCTTGTCTTGCAGCAGCATCAGTATCTTGCTGGAGGAGAGGGGAAATGCGGGCACAGCTGGCTGTTAGCAGGAAGGCATGGTCTTTCTGCATTATCTAAAGAGCTGTTGGTTGTTTCTTCCCATTTCCAGCATGGCTGGAGATGCACTAGCAGTCATGTAGTGCTGAAAATCTATAATAAAAAGCCAAGTGATGATGCAGCTTTTGTGACGGAATTTCAGCACTCCCAACAGGAGATGAAGCCGAAAGACACACACAGAAAAAAAAATAGTGCTACTCAGACAAAACAGAACAAATTAACCAAATTTCTCTGGATTTCAAGTCTGAGCTAGTTCCAGAACTTTGGAAACTGTTATAAGGCACATCTCATCTCACGGCCAACACACGCTGCACCTTGCATCACGTGCCATCTCAGATGGAAGATCGCTCCCCGGGAATGAAGTGTTTTTCTTCCTTGGTTTCTTGCCAATGCCACCTGTCTGGCTCTGCCTAGGTAATGCAGCACAGTGACAGCGAGCATTGGCTCACGCAGCGAGTCGGACCTGGGCCAGGCTGGAGATGGCCTGTTAGTGGCTGTCACTCACTTGGCTGGGCTGGTTGTATGGTGCTGGGAGAGGGTTCAGTGAAGGAAGGCTTCTGCCAAGATTTCCCGCATGACAGCACCCTCCTTACAGCAGCCTGGGGCCTGGCGGAGCTTCTTCCTGTGCTCCCCAAGAACAGGCTGCAAGGGAAAGGAGCTCTGACATTTCCAGGCTGTCCTGCTGGGAGGTCTCTGCAAACACAGTCTGCTCCCTGGCTTCATTTTCAGAAGGTGGTCTGCTCCTACGCATGCTCACAGGTGTCTTGTACGCAGAAGGCTGTGCTCCCAGAACATGCCTTGCTGTCATTTCCTCGTAATCCACCTCCCTGAAAAGCAAAGCAGGGAACATCATCACTCAGCAGGCTTAAAACAAGCCCAAAATATAAAAAAACAAATGAGAAAAATTACTCAAGGGTCAAAATAATGAAAAAGGTGGTAATGAAGAAGAGTGAGAGAAGCAGTGATGGACTCCACTGGGCAAGGCATTCAATCTTTCAGGGTCTCCATTCTCTCCTGTAAAATGAGTATCATTCCCTCCTTGGAGGAGTGGATCAAAAAAATTCCTCTCCTCAAGTTCGCAGGCCACAAAGCCAGAAGATATCAGTGTGACCATTCAGTTTGGTTTCTGCATTACACAAATTACCATGAATCAATTATTCCAAAATAAAAAAAAAAATATTATAAAAGTTCATCAGATCTTGATGTAATAACCACAAATGACTGTGAATCCACTAGTTTTTGCAAAATGGCTCCAGGACTTAATCACTCTTACTTGAAAATTTGTGCACATCCTAAGACAAATTAGTCCTGCTCTTAATTTGTAATTTGCACTGCAATTCACTGCTTTTGTCTGCCAGGCTGAGAAGCTTATTGCCATGTATGTATTCCCCAAGTAAGAATTTCCAAACCACGACCAAGTCAGCTTATCCTTGGTAAGATGCCTGGGAGGAGGTCTCAGAGTCAAAGGTGATATTTCCTATCTTAGGAGAAATTACTGTGGCTTTTTTTTTCTGAAGCACCTTTGATTTCCTGACAGCTTTCTTGAGCTGTGAAGACCAGCAGTGTTCTTCCATGGATACCTGCCCATATAAATATGCTCTTTCTTCCTCTTCTTCCTTCTCCTTGTCTTTGACCCATTGCCTTAGAGGAAAGCAAATGCATCTCCACACTGAAATCACCCATGGACGTGTATTTCTAGAGGTCACTGCTTTCCTGGAAAGCTAGGGGTCCTTGAAGGCCACACAAGGAAACACTCCGAATGATTTCCCTTTTCATTCCCCTTCTCTGTTTTGCACTCCGTCAGCTTTAAATCCACTTCACCCATGCCACGCTTATCCTGCTTTGTTCTAAATTCCTCCTCAAAATGACAGTCAGTATCTATTCAAATGCTTCATACGGCAATCTTGTTATCATTATCAACCAAACGTGTAATTTTCTCCTCCTCTCCTCTCCCCAAAAGTATATGATCTTAGTTTATTAGATTCTGTTTCTATAAAACAAGCGATGGTATGAGGCACGATAAAAATATAGAGAAAGGTGATGAGGCATCTTATTGCCACCTTTGAATTCTGCTTGGTTTTCCAGATATGCAAGATATTAAGCCATCATTAAGAACAGGCATACTAATCTCTCTTAATATCCTAGCTGACAGAGCAGAATTGACCACTGGAGGTTTTTTTAAGGGCATAATACTGTTGAACTTAACTGGAATCTAAATTTTTGTGATTTCCTTGTGTACCTTTAGTTAGAAAATCCTGACAGGATACTAATGCCTGGATTCATCTACTGCAGAAGTGATTACTGGAAATATAGAGATGATGGTTTAACATTACAGTGTATGTGTAAATTCTTTATCTTGGACTTGAGATGTTAAAGATCCTCTCAAAGGTAATCAATGGCACTTTAGTACCCTTTGAAGCTTTTATTCACAACACTTGCGTGCTACTTTGTGCCACATTGACTTTACTATTTTCTTCCAATTTTAAACAAAATTACTCCAGATCTGCATTGAAGATGCAATAAATGTGGTGATCTGTCAATCTCATTCATGCAATGCATCGTGTGTTCCCTCTCTGCAGTAAAATCTGGGGTCATCATTACATTTTCATATGTTCCAGGACAGCAATGGCCTGATTGATTGTTTTACTCTGTGCTTGCCATTCTGGGAATTGGTCCACCACATCTTAAAAGAGCACAACAGGGTTGAGATTGACCTACCAAAGAATTATGATGCTTGAAAATAAATTTGATGAAACACTAATGTAAACAGGGCTCCGAGGCCCTGAATGGGCAATATTATGCATGCGAAGTGAATGAGGGCTGAATGTTCTTTAAAAATGCAAAAGCAATTTTCTAATTTTAAGTTTGCACATATGTTTAGGGATTGATTTGGGACCTTAAACAGGCTGCTTTTTTTTTTTTTTTTTTTTTCTTTAACTATAGTTTTAATCTCACACAGCCACATGAGCTAATCAGTGTCAGAAGCAGCTACCCTGGCCCAGTCCATAATATCTTTCTTGAAAAAGGACTGTCACAAACAACCTGTAAGAGATGTTAGTCACGTTCCTTGGTGTAATACTGGAAGCACCCAGCTATAATGCTGGTGAAAGTAGTGTGAGAGCCAATTTAGAACAAAATAAAATAGTTATGTGCAAGACCTTTGAAGAAGAGACTGTAAATGTGCAACATGAAACAAGGAAATTGTTTTAGTTACATTATGATTTTAAGTCATATTTCATTTACTCTGATACCATTGCTATCACAGCAATATGAACATTATAAAACCTGTAAGAAGGAGCTGAGATGGCTGCTTACACCACAGCACCTGAAGAGTCACTTTTCATAATCCCTAAAACCTGCAGTATCCCAAGAAATCTCCCAACCCTTTGTGCTCCAGCCAGAATTAAGCAGTCATTTTTTTGCCATGCACCACACCTATCCCACCCTTCAGTACTTAATAACCGCATGCTTTCCTGTTGATTTTTTCTATATGGCAAAAGTCAGAGGCGTTTACATTTCATGGATATAAATTGCCAAACTGCATCTTTAAAAATATATCAAAAAGTCTAATTTATTCTTCTGCCTAGAAGATGCCATGAATCTCTCATTCCTCCATGTCTTATATTCAGCCAAGCTTTTTACTGCAGCTGGTACCGTGCAGGCAAGTTTTCCTTGTACCTCAAAAGGCTGGAGCTGACCTTATTTCAAAGGAAACCTTCTTTCCAAGCACGGTGTTGTGACCAACCTGTGAGGAAGACCAGAAGATCAGGGGTCAGTGCCCCTAAGTCATGTGTGACCCCTGCTGGACCTGGCTGCACTGTTCCCCCTGACCGGGAGCACTAAAAGTTCGGGGCGAGCTGTGAAATATTTAACCAGGCTGCCACTATGTAAAAATGATAGAGTGCGCCTGAGCAGAACATCTGTCAGCGAGGTGGCAGCTGGCAGAGCCGGGCAAGGATTTCCTGGAGAGAAATGGGGCATAACTTACCAGGAGAGAGCTGCAATGCTGAGCTGCGTGGGAGGGCGAGGGGAGCATGTGTGAGCGAGCGTGTTACTCGCTGAAGAGTAAATGCCCTGAGGAACCTCATTTGGAAGGGCAAACATGAGTGCTACAGCATGAGAGAGGAGATACAGATGAATGCAGGAGCATGTATGCCTAACAGGGTGATTCCTCGTAGCCTAAGTGATGATCTCTGATTGCCCAGAGGCTCTTGCTGCCCTGGGTCTGGCAGTGAAGGATAATCCCAACCCTCTTCCTTGCAGATTTTTGCAGCAGGTGCAGGGGCCTGGCTATGGAGAAGGCCAAACTCCAGGTCTTTTAAGAAAGGGTGGCATGGAGCAAGTTGATGGTTTCACTTGGCAATTCCACTGCAAATGGGGTTGAGGAGCCCTGTCCACAGGCAGGTATCCCGGACCTGGCCCAGCAGGAGACAAGAGCTTTGGGGTCTAAAAGTCATCCAGCACAGTATGGGGAAAGGTGTGGTGATACTGCTCTTTTTCCTACACTCCTGCCTTCAAAGAAGCTCCATCTGACCTTCCTCAGGAGCAGACATTGGGTGTCCCATTGCTGGCCAGCTCCTTGCTCCCCCCAGTAACCCACTTTTCCCTGCACTGAGCTCACAGCAGGACTTCCATGGGAAGGGACACAAGCAACCATTGGCACTCAGGAGGGTAAATAAAAAGTGTTTCAGCTCCCCAATTCAATGCTCTGTCTCTGTTCCAGGGTAACCCCTTATATGCACCCACACACCCACTCTCTTCTTTTGCCAGATAATGCAAAGTTTAGGTAATGCAATAATTAATTCCCTCATCATTACCACTGCCCTCTTGCAGCTATTTCTGCTGCTGAATTTAACAATCCTTTATGAGAAACTATTTCCACTTTTGCTCTAACATAGAGGTTGCCAGGCATTGGCAGTTCTGTCCGTGATGCAGGGAATTGTAAAGGGTTAATTGTCCAGGGGTACATGTTTGAGAGCAAGAGTGTGGGAGGGAGACAATGAGAGAACAGAGTTGGACGCAACTTCTTTGCATTCTCCCCCACGCTCCTTTTGGAGGGTGTTTCAGGGACAAGCTGTGAGGAATGCACACTATCTAATCTGCATGTATAATGTAAATATGCACATTTTTATTTGCTCTCTCCATCTGCAGGGAACTTGCTGGCATCAGAACGGCCATGTGGTCTCCCAGTGAAGTTTCCTTGTAAAAGGGAAGGAGGAGACAGCAAGGCTGCTTGCTCTCTGTCTCATGTGCACACCGTGCAAATAAGTGAACAAAGTCCATCCTGCTCACACCTTCATGTGTTTGCTCTTTGGTCCTAGGACCTTAAAAATAAAATCTGGACTAGGCTTCCTACAGAGAGCTGGTTCTTTGACTGAACTGGAAAATCTGTGTGGAGGGTGGGGAAGAAAAGAAATTCCGCTTGGCCACCCATAAACAATCATTTAAACCTTTTTCTCTACCAAGACAGGAAGTTAAAGAAGTAATCAATACTTAGGATGGGACAAATAGTTTCGGTCTCTTGGAATAGAGAAAATTAATTGGAAGCAAAATCAAGAATGCTATTTTTTTTTTTTCACATAAGAAAATCAAAATGTTTCATCTGAAATTGTCAAAATAAAACATCCAGGCTGTATGTTTGGCAGGTTTTTTCTGTTTGCATTTGAAAAAAGGAGTAATTTGCAGATTGACTAAATCTGCTTAATTCTGCATTTTTACAAAAAAAAAATAAAAAAAAATCTCTGCCAAGAGCTGTTAACCAGCTTCATTGTGGCCTTCTGAACAATGTGCCCTATAATGGTGGGGGAGTCACTTGCCCTGGCCTCAACAGCCTGTAGTGCCTGGAGTCCTGGATGCCCTATAAATTGCCCATCTCCTGACTGGCTGGAGTATCTGGTTTGCTCTGCAAAAGTTTTTGCAATCTGGTCACTTTAAATCAGGGAGAGGTGTTGCTGTGTAGAAGCTAAGGTGCAAAAGGCACAGCAGTTTGCACAAAGTCACCAAAATCCAGAGAAAAGTTCCTTCATAATGTCTTTCAAGAACTTAGATGTGCCTTTCAGTTTAATTTATTTATTTTTAAGGCATGACTGACTCAGAAGTGTTTTTAATCTATTTTCCTTATTGTTCCACAGCATGCATGTGTATTTGTGTGAGGTATTTGTGTGTATGTGATTGTGACAGTATAAATATTAATAGCACAAGGGTGAGAATACATGTGGCCCTCAAATGAGGTTATATAAACACACAGCTGCTGCGCTATTTGTAAATTTATAAAGACACATTTCCATCAAGAGTGTGAAAGTCAAATAAGCGTGCAGAGAGAGAGAGCACATATGCTACATAAACTGTGCAAGAAGCCTATAGAAATTACATGGTGCTGCTTAAGTCCTGGTCCCGCTGAGGTCAACTGGAGCAGTGTCACTGACTTCAGTGGGATCAGGACTTGGCACAGTGCACTTGCAATGATTTCCCTGGATAAGGCAGATCAAGCTACTGGAAAAAAAAAGAAAACAGAAGATCACACTTCTATCACAGTAGCAAGAGGGCTGATCCCTTGTGGCTGGCTGACATCTGAGCCAGATGGGGATGATGTAGCCATGTAACAGCCACAGAAAAGAGCCTCTACTCTGGTGTCCTGCGGATTCTGCTGTTGTTGAGAAAACAAGATCTGGATAGGACATTGCACAGGGAGCTCTGCAACTGCCTCCCTGCATTCCCCCAAGGAGCAGGCCAGATCTATGGATTGCCATACACTGCATTTTTTTTTTTTTTTTTTTTTTGGCTTCAGCAGCTGCTTGCACTCAGTTTCCCCAGGGAGGTTTTACAGTCACTGTCAGACTTCATTCTGGATGACAGGAGCTGATGGGTGTAAGGTTTCATCCCATGGACAAGGTGGAGCACAACATGAGATGAGTCAGAGGCAGGAAGGTTTCAGGCACAAGCAGAAATGGTTTGGCCAATAAAATGGATTAAGAAATTTATAAAGCCACATTTTCTCAGCACAGTATTACATTTTTCCTATTGCAGAAGATGCTACTCAGACCCCAGCAGCAAGTCTAGGATTGTTCTTTTGGCACAGAATTACCCTGGCAAAGACGGCAGTCTTTGAGCCAGGGACATCTTCCCATGAGGTTATTCTCCACCTGCTGCAACAGAGCAAGTCCATGCCCAACTCAGATCATGGCCCTGGCATGTGGGTATTTGTTTGAGCCTTCTCCACATTCTGTATCTGTCAAGGTTTGGTAGAGGTGGCCAAGGAGGAGCTCATGTGAAACCATACCTTAAATTCCCACAACCTCCCTGAGTCAGGGATGGGTGTTGAGCAAAAATCAGATTTATATATATATATATATATATATATATATATATATATTATTACTATTTTTTTGCAACTTGGACAAAATGTAGTCATGTGGTCACCCAACCCTGGTGGGACATTCAAGTGGGTTGAATCCCAGCCTCATTCTGCCTTTGGCTGGGACAGGTTATCTTCTAATGGTCTAACTTATGTTGTCCTCAATGGAGGGCATGCACTGGGGGAGTTATTATGCAACAGGGTGGGTTGTGTGCACTGCAGTGTGCTGCACACTAGCCTCCCTCTGTGGCCAAGACCTTATACTGAAACCAGAATAACAGTCTTTCAGGTAATTGAATTTTTGGTTCACTAGCAGTAACACCTCTTTTCTCTGTTGTTTTTGACGGTTATTTTAAAGCCGAAAGTAAAAGGAAAAAAAATCTTAGTTTAATCAAAACATTTTTTTAGTTCTTTTGTAAGGGTGATAGCTGGGCTTTGAGCACACCTTTCAAAATGAAAGGGAAGGTAATTTTGAACCAAACTAAATTTGCAATGGAAAGATCAAAATATTTAGTTTGAAAATCGCAAAATGAAACATTTAGATTCAAGTAACAAATTCAATGTCAAAATGAAGTTTCTAAATTCCCCCTCCAGCCTGTGAGAAGGATTCAATGAAGCAAACATAAATTTGCAAAAAGTTGCTGTGTTACCAAAACTGCATTACCCACTGAAAGAGAATAATCCCAAAATGTCTTTCTGATCTAAAAAATGATTCCACAAATGCAAGAGATCAGGCAGCTGTTTCTTGGACAGAGTGTGGAGCTGTTTTGGCCACGGTTTCAGCAAGTCACCCCTCAGCTTTATTTTAATGTCTCTGCTCAGTGATCATGAACCTCTTGTAATTTGGTATAGAAAAACATCCTGCTAGTGCCATCAAGGACGGAAGATGGTTCACCTCATCCAGACCACAATATGACAGCAATGTGGGCTTGATTTATCATACCTCTCTTAAAGTTGTGTTCCAACCAGCAGACTGGCTTTTGCTATGTTCCTTTCCAACGTGAGGAGCAGGCCCTGAGGAGAATGATACAAATTTTATGCGAATGTTTTGTATTTCATCCCAAGGTTTTTTTTTTTTTTTTCCTGCTTACGCAAAATATGAGTGAAAGAAGCATGTGGGGGAAATACTGGTTTCTGTGACTGCGCAATGAAGGAGCCACATGTGTTTGTGCAGGGTAGAGGGTGATGGGAGCACCACCAGCCATCGGCCACGGGATGAAATAGCAGCGAGCCCCACTCTGGCTGTGTAACACATTCATGGGCAGGGTGAGAAAAGCCCAGGGAGGGAGACTTCAACCAGCCAATGGGCACACACAGCAAAAAGCCAGTCTGTCTGTATCTTCTGACTCAAGCACAGTCATGTAAACCTTCCGTTGCATTGCCTGGGGTGGGATTTGAGAGGGCACAGAGGGAAGGAGCTGCTGCCCGAGCCGAGCTGGCTGATCCGCAGGTGGCTGAGCACCGCCGGCAGCTCCATTCTGTTCAGCAGCTCTCAACGCAGCTCCCAGACGGGTACTTAGCTCAGCTGGACAGCCTGGCCTGATGCTCCTGCTCCATTTTTATCCAGACGGGGATTTTCAAAACTACCTGAAATGCCTGTGATTGTGCAGGCACTAGGTGGCAATTTGCCAGCTGGGGCCCTGCGTTGCAGTCGGCAGGACAGCGGGTGATCAGTGGAGGTGGCGGCTCGCCTTGGGCAGGCGATGGGTGTGAAGCTGTGTGTGCTCCCCTTCCCTTTCTCACCGCCACCCCCAGCTTTGTCCCTTCTGCACGGGAGATCAGCCTGTGGCAACACCGAGTCTTTAAACTCTTTTCCCCCAACCCTTGAAATTGATATAACAAGTGATAGAGGAAGTAACAACTGATAGAGGTAACAAGCGATAGATATAAGTGACAGAGGAGGTAATTTACCTCTTTGTGGATGAACCCAAGAGCTTTAGCCTTGCATGGTTACAGATCACCAAACATCTGCAATGTTTTCTGAGCCATGTTGTCAGCAGTATGGCCAAGGGACCACAAGCCTGGAAGCTTTCAGGAGTTTTAGTCTCCTGGCATGTGTGCCCTGCTCGGGGTGATAGTGGTGTGAGCTGCGGCCTGACCTTAGTGCCACCATTCAGATGTGAATCTCCTCCGATTTTTTCCAGGCACACTATGTATAGACTAATCAGAGGGCCCGGCTGCTGTCCCTCTGATGCATGAACTTTTCCCTTTGTTTTTCCTCTCCTGTCTCATGCAGAGCTGCCAAGCATCCAGGCTGTGTGATTGCGTATTCCCCACATCCCTTCACGATGGATATTAATCTGCTCTGCTGTATTTCACTCTGATTTCCCTCAGTAAACACCAGGATGGAGTGCATAGGAAGATGAAAGGAGGCACGATGCAAAGTCAGGCATGACCCCTGGAAGCAGCAAGGGTTCAGCAAGGATGGGTCTGTGGCTACCTGAGCCAGGCTGGGAGTGATGTGTGAGAGGTAGATGTGGGTACAGATGCCCATCTGGATGAGGAATTGCATGAAATTTTGCCATCCACAACAGAGAAATATGCAGATATTTCTGAGAAGGTAGAGTGGTTTTCACAGTGTCACTGATGGCTAAGAAAATTGGTGAATACTCACTGAAAATGAACAAGAGCGTGTGGGAATTTCTGTAGGAAATCTGCAGAGAAGTAATGAATTTGCTAATTGTTCCATACCAGATTATTTTGTTTGGCTCCAATTATGTTCTTCCAGCAAAATAAACTATTTCTCATCCCTACCCTGATAGCTATGGAGCAATGGAGTGATTACCTGCAATATTGCACTTGAATAGCAAAGCTGCCAACATTATTAAAGCTACAACAAAATGTAGGGTACAGCTGACTCCCACAGTTTTCCCCACAATATTTGTCTATTGTGTAATTCTGGATCTATGACACCTGCTATTCTCTGTCTCTTTGAAATAACAATGTCTGTCTCTATACATCACTTTTCCACCACAGATCTCAAAGTGCTTCACAAAGGCAAGTATCATTATTATCCTTTTATGGATGAGAAATCTGGACACAGGGAGGTTAACTGCCTTTGTACTACCCTACATTTACTCTTCTACCAACAGATCATCTGTCTATGATGCAGGTCAAATTTCTCTCTTTCATTCCTGGATCTCTCTCCCTTCAGTATTACTTCCCTGTTCATCCCAGTAGAATCCAAAAGCTTACACAGAGGTTTAAATTTATGTAGAGTTATTGACACTGTGTTCTGCTCTTTGTCTCCCTGAGGTTCCTGGAAATTCTGCTATTTCTGCCTGCTTTAAAAAGAGCTGAGATAATTTCTTTTTCTATGAGCACAGATTAGAAAAACAGATCTGGTTCATGTACCTCCCAAAGTCTGAAGGAGCCTGGCTGTGGGAATCCAGTTAAGACTGTTTGCAGGATAAAGGACATTAATATTATAACTTAATTATTTTATATTCAGGTTTCCACCTCAGCATTGTGCCTGACTTCATAGGGTGAAATGGCAGTGTGTCTTTATATTGGAGTATTGTTGGCCCATCTTTGCTCAACAGTGCTTATATTAATGTTTAAAAATTTGAAGGAAATGTATTTTAGACAGTAGCCTGTACCTGACCTTTTTTCACCCAGCATGGTGAGGAGAGAAAAAGAAACTTTGCCCTTGAATGATAAACTGTTTTAAAAATAGGGCTTATAATGGTAACATTGACAGACTTTCATTTATGGCAGCTTCAGCATGATGAGGATAGTATATTTCATGGGTCAGGAAAGAATGACAAGAAAAAAAAAAAAAAAGAAAAAGAGAAGAGCAGTATTTCTCTCCGAGGTGTTCCCCCTGCAAAACCAATTACCGGTCCTGCTCTTCTGAAGGATGTGAATTGGTTAGCAAAATATCAAGCAATGGTGCAGAAGATGCTTTTGTCATACCTGAATTTCCCTCTGGGAAATGGTGGCTAGAACACCAAAGACAGAACACATAAAAGGACATAATTCAGTCCGTAGGTCTGCAGAAAATACTTTGCGTAAGAACCTCCACCCTCTAAGACACTTTCCTGTAGTGCAATGGATACTTTGGTGGCAGCAGGGTAAGCTCAGAACATCCTCATTAGAAAACCATTAAAACAGCTGTACAGGGGCAGACTAAAGGTCCTTCAAGCCAGTATCCTACCTGTGGTAGGGGTCTAATAAAAGAGTATAAGAATAAGGCAAAGATTTATGCTCTCTTTAATGCTTCCCAAGTGCATGATGGTTTTAGCCCTTCATTGTTCACCTGTTGCACTCCCCATTGCACAGATTCTTCTGACTGCATATCACGATACTGTACTGACATTTGCATCTAAATCTTGGATCTGACTGTGAACCACATTGTATAGGGTCCCTGCAAACCAAAGTCAGAACCACTTAGATCACAAATTGAGAGGACTACACAAAAGAGTTAAAGTAAATTCTTAAAGAGAGAATAATTAGAGACATTGAAGTATATGTAAATGTTAAATAGAGGGACACAGAGAGTGGCAGAGTAACCCGATTTTTTTTTCTTTGATAAGATAATTGATTTTCTAGACCAAGGAAATGCAGTAGATCTGATCGATCTAGATTTCAGTAAAGCATTTGATATGGTGTTGCATGAGATATTATTAGTTTTGTTGGGGAATATGGCTTTTAGCACAGGAATTTTAAGGCTAACAAGGAAACAGCTGAAGAGGAAACAAAAATAGGTTTGTTTAAAGGGCAAAATGTCAGGTGGGAAGAAGGATAATAATGGGAAAGGTTTCCTGGAGGCTAATCTGGCTTAAACTTTCATGAATGCTCTGTGTACAAAAAGTATAGCTATTTTTCTGCGGATACAAACCTGGAAAACATCAGAAATGAGAAGAAGGACTGGGCTGTCATACAAGAAGAGCTCGGTGATTTTGACAGTTGGAATAACAGAAACAGGATGGAATCTATTAGTATAGACTGCAATGTCATGAATTTAAGTAGCAGTAATGATATTTTTGACTAAGATTCATGAATCTGTCACTTGGAAATGACACAAAAGGAGAGGAATGTAGGTGTTGCAACTGATGGCATGATAGGTAGCTGTGACCCACCAATGTGATGTCACAATTAAAAAAGTCAATGTGGGTTTTAAGTATAGCAGTTAGTCTATTTCTGCTAGAAACAGAGAAGTACTGATGCTATTGTTCAAGGCCAAATGTCCTGATCCAAGTGACTGATGAACAAGAGGGGTAGATTAAAAAATGGAGCAGCCGTGGTACCAAGCAAGCCATGTGATTGTGGGAATGGAAACCTGGCCCTACTAGACAAATTAGGAAGACCTGGCTTGCATAGCCTAAAAAGTTGAAAACTGAGATAGCATGTTTGCAATTCATGAATATATCAGTGCTGCAAACATCAGTAGAGGACAAAAACACTTTGACCTAAAGGGCAAAGTTAGTTAAAAATAAAAATAAAAAAGTACCTGTTGATAAAATATATAAGAGACATATTCAGATCAGATTTCAGAGAATGATCTCATTCCACCAGAATAGTGAACATCAATTAGGATAAATGTTTTTTTAAAAAGACTGCTAAGTTAAAGATGGAAAGGACTTGGCTGTATCAGAGCCGTTTTGAGGAAACTTGTACAGCACATTCCCAAAATATTCCATCTCCAGAACTGTTTTTTAGTCCCTTTTTAATCAGCACACAGAAATGAAATCATAAAACAGTATGAATAAGGAAACAAACAGCCAATCTCCTGGTTATACGTTCTATCAGTCCCCTGCTGGTACCTTGGTTTAGAATTATTTGTGTTCATTCTCAGTGTCCTATATCTTACCAGTTCAAGTCGATTTCTAGCATATATTTTTGCATTGCAGTTAGGTACATTTTGCTCAGACTGAAATACAATATTCACAACTCCCTGATAGCTGTGAGATTCCCTTTAATATGGATTCCAGAGGTAAATCCTACACCCTGATGACAGAGAGATGTTATTCACCTTTTAAAATGAACTTGCCCTTCATCCAGACCTCAGTGGTCAATCTAAATTACGTTGCCCCCAAAAAACGTAGTTACATGTGGTAAGATTTTTCTAGGCAAAGCCTACAGCCTTAGTTTGTGGTGGGTTAGTTAGCACTTATAGAGCATTCTTTGCTTTGGAAAAACAGATTGACATGATGGGCATGAACACTTTAGCAGACTGGAGGCAGGGAAACTGGAGTTCACAAATTGGTTTAAGTACAGATTGTTTCATTTTTGAGAACAGCACCAGGGTGCTTCGAAGTTACAAGCTGCAGCTGCTTAGCCATTAGCTGAAGGGAAAAAAAAAAAAAAAAAAAAAAAAAGGCAAAGTAATAGTCTTTGAATAGTGAATAGTTACAAAATTCAAAATAAAATAAAAAAATCTAAAGAGCATATTTTTGAGTAATAGGGAACAGGAGATGAGATTTGCATCAGCAAGATAAATAGGGATGACTGTACAGAGTGGGTTCAGAGAAGTCACCCTCTGCACTGATCCATAAAATTCCAGTTCAACACCCTGGACTGGGAATCTAAATAGAAGACATGAGGATAAAGCAGAGAGAGCAATGGAAATGGAAAACAAAACAAAATGAAACAAACAAACAAACAAAACACACTACCAAAACAACCACCAAAAAAAAAAAAAGTTAAAACAGGAGGGTATGCTATGTGTTTACAAAGCAGCATGACTGTGACAGTGATCACACCTTGAGCAGCACCACAGGGCTGTGTCCCTGCTAGATACATCAACAGATCAAGACACCGCAGTAATGCCAACACAGCTGCATTTTGGAACAACATCAGCCTTTCTTCAGTGAAGGCTTAAAATTCTCTACATTAGTACTCTAATGTACTCCTTACATTAGCAGCAAATTGGTTGTGAATAGTGTTGGGAGAAAATTTCATTCTGAAAGACAATTTGCAGGTGAGGGACTTCTTGAACTAGCAGTGATACCCTTATATTATTAATCCCTTACAGAGGTTTCTCTCCTTATTTATCCAGCCTACTTTTTGAACCCATATAAAGATTCAGACCCACAATGTCTTGTGACAAGGAGTTCAAGAATGTTTTGCTTATAGTAATCCCGTTGTATGTTTTGAATTTGCCATCAACTGACTTTATTTGATAATTCCTCTTTTTCTTACTGAAATAACCAGTGAATTATAATTCCCTATTTATATTTTCTGCAGTGAAATAACTGAGGAAGGAGACAAACTCTGCGTGTCCAATAGTTATTTAGTTTTGGCCACCACAGACCTTTGAGGCCATACCAGAATGTGGGTTACAAATATCCCTTTGCCACACAGCTGAAATGATTGTATGGCAGAAATTAGAGCATCTCACCCCCCTGTATTTTCTGCTTTTTTCCCCTATAAGAAATCTATATTTTCGAGCTCAACATGATAATAACAGGAGCTTAACTTTCACAGATTTGTTGACAATGTCATAAATTCCCTATGAGTAGCATCGTAGCATAGTCATGGAAGCATAGCTAATTGAAGTCCATCTTGCTGAAACTACAGGGGAATTTGGCCTCTTGTTTAACAGCATTCACTTAATTTACTACTTTCCAAAATAAGGATCAATAAACAAACTAACAAACAAACAAAAAAAGCTATTGAGCCTATGAGTCTATTCAGCACAGAAGGAATTATGACATGAAGGATAATGTTTCCCTATTTTATAATACCTCTGGCAATAATACATTGAAATTGTTATGAAGCCATGATCATATCAGAGACATCGAGCAAAGAAACAACCACAACAAAACTCAATTTTACATGTATTTCTTCACATGAGAGAGAAATCAATCCATTCTCATAAATAATATACAAAAGCTCTTGAACAGCTCAAAATTCAATACACTTATTAGAATGTCACTAGAGCCCTGGGAACCATGTGCATATAAACTTAAGGAGAAAGAACGATGCAAGCTCCATCTTTTCAAAAATTCCTAGATAAAAATGGCCATTAAAGATCCCATGGGATTTTATTGGAGGGAAGGGATTTAACATACTAGAGGAACTCCACTCTTTGCTCTCCTGTTGGTCAGCTGTGTTTGCTGAGAGGTTACTAAGTTTTATGCAAGGCAGATGAATTTGGATGAGGATGTGGGCTAGACTGGGGATTACGCATACAATTTATGAGGCTGCTTGTGCAAAGAAGATAGTAAATCTTTTTTAGTCATTTATGATATCATTTTTCACTGGTTTGGATAACCTTTGTGTCCTAGCAAGGTCATATGTAAAGATATTTTTCTAAACACAAGGCTGTCCTTTTTGTCTTTTTGTCCTTTCAGGCATGCTTATGTCCTGGTGCCCCAGTATGAAAGAGCTATAGATCAAGTTCTGAGTATTCAAATTAAGTTGGTTCATGCAAATAGAGGTTGCTGAAATACCACATCTTTTCCCAGTCATAACTGGAAGAGAACACATACAAAAAGGGTAAAATGAAGATTACCTATAGTGCTGTTCCAAGACAAAGCTGTTTTATTTATTTATTTATTTATTTAACTTTAGCAGTCTTGCCAATGCAGCTAATGCTATAATAAATGTAAAAGACTGACCTGTTTTGACTGCTGTCACCAAGACTTCAAACTTGTATGAATACTTGTCTTTTGGAGGAAGAACACCAAAGTTTCTAGAGACACGTGAGGTATTAAATTAGGAAAGCAGACTAGCTTCAGTGTGCTCAGCCCCAAAATTGCAGGTCACCAATACATCTCTTGTCCTAAACCTTTATTCATATCATGAAAAAAAAAAAAAAAAAAAAGATCTCTTGGGACAAATATAATTATCACTTTCATGTCTCTCCTTGCGCAGAAGAGAGTGAAACTGTCAACTATCCCCATACCAAAAGTGGATTTTGTGTAGGACATGTGGATGACAGAGCCACAAAGCTGAAGTATTATTTTATGAATTGTGCAGTGTGGTTTTAAATGTACACGTTGAAAACTGTATCTTATGTTGAGCATATGACTGCCATAATAGTCTGTCTCATAACAAGATTTCTAGCCAGAAGGGAAAGTGAAATCACTATTTTTTGTATGTGTAACTAACCGTGTCTGGGCAGAAGGGTGCATTTGGCATCATTCAAAACACTGATGTCTTTCAGAGAAAGCTCCCCCCCAAGGCTGTGGGAATACCTCACTTCATCTGTGCAGTTTGGAGAACTGGAACAACCCTCTGCATGTCGTGCGCAGAAGTTAGAGCAATGAGTGAATTACTTGAGTGTTTTAGACATGGATAAGCTTGTCTTGACAATGACAAGAATGACAGGAGCTCAGATTCTGCATCCTGGAGACACTAAAACAAATGAGATGATTCTTACTAAGTAGCTACCTTGGGGAGAATTGTCTTATTATTCTTATTTTTAAATAGAAAGTTTTAAAATACAGATTCAAGAGGACTGAGTAGAGCAGATGCATTAGGAGAACTGAATGCTGAGTCCTGACCATAATAAAACACCAATATGAATGAGAGAAGGAACAAACCATACCAGCATAACTGGACAGCTTATCTTGGTGGTTTGCTTCTATACTTTGGATTAGAGTTTCTCCTATCTTCACAGCCCATTTAACCAAGTCCAAGTGCTTCCTTTCACTGCCTGCCAGCCTAATCTATGTAAACCAGCTCAGTCAGGCATTTTCCATTGAATTAATACATATTAATGGGCAGTAATACATTTGTACTATTGCATACATTTTCTTGAAGTACAATTTTCCATCTAAAGCATTTTATTCACATTGCTGCATGGTAACTGCATCCACAATAATATCTTTAGTGATTATTCATTACAGGAATAATACAGCTGTGCCAGACACTGTATTTTAAGTGGCTTTATGTTGTGTTCCTTTTTTTTTTTTTTTAAGTGATTATATTTGTAAACTAATTGTATTATTGTCATTAACCAAAGAAAATAATTTTATACTCAGCTATTCGGAAAAGCAGTGGGCAGGTAGAAATCAGGCATCTTTCAGACATAAACAGAAATTGTTTTTAAGAAGAGATAATAAAAAGGAGATGTAGGGTTTGGACTAAGCTCTGCTCCATGAATTTGATGTATAGATTATGATGCACATGAAATGCAGTGAATAGACATAAACTAGATGCCAAATGTTATTTTAAATTGGGCAAAACTGAAGTTTAGATTAGATGACTGGAGTGTTGTCAAATAGATACATATCTCATTCACATTGGGGTTTCCACATACTTACAGACCTGGCAGAAATCTCATAGGAGTCTGTGTTTAGACTCGGATAGAATTGGATATGAATCATGGACAGTTGCTGTTAATAGTCAGATGGTTCCTCGGTGCAATGGAGTAATGTGCTCAGTGCATGTGTAATAAGTAGATGTTGGACATTCTCATGTTTCCTTTGAAATATGAATACTATGTAATGAAGACATAAGCATGCGAAGAAGGCATTGGAAGGAAGTTCAGCTTCAATTCCCACTGGCTGATCTTTCCACTGGACTCACCTTTTTCCTTGTGCCCTGTAAGATGCCCTCTGCCCATCACTGTGTACCCTCGGGAGCACAAACACACTGCTAGGAGTGCTTCAGTCAATTTGCCGCCACAGTAGGAAAAACCAGGGATACAAGACACCATGTGGAACAAGATTGATGGGGTAATAATGTGTGTCCATCTTTCTCACTGGATAACTTCAGCATCAATTATTGTGTCAGCTGTAATTGTGTTGTCTGTTGAGGAGAGGCAGACAATGCCATTGTTCTAACAAGGCAGGAGGCTCTGTCCCTCCCTATCATGATCTGATATCTTTCTGAAGGGAATAAAGGAATCTCTTGAAAACTTAGCAACAACTAAACAAGCAAACCATAATTAGCTGCAGCAAAATAATTAGCAACATAAACATCCTCAGGCAATAAGTAATTCCAGTTACTCCTATGGAGGCAGCTTGACCTCACTTAGTGTTTATTATCTATAACTTTCTAAAGTCTCATTGATACTGTAGTGCCAAGACCTATGGGATCTGCCAAAGTTTGTTTCCATCATTTACCAAAGAAACAGCAGTTCTACAGTTACTTAGGAGATTAATTAACTTGTCAAATAATTAAGTAGACAGACAGTAATGGAGGTTCCCATTTCGTAATTGATTTATCATTTCAGAAGCTTCCTAGATTTAGCATCTTAACATGAAGACTTCTATATCAAGAGAAAAATACTAAGATAGGGCTGAAATGAGGGGAGCTATGCGTGCATGTAACTTACTTGTCCAGGAGTGTTTTTGATTTTGCCCAGGGCTTGTGAGAGATGCAATAAATCCCACATACGTTTAATTGGAACAACAAACTGCATGTAATAAGTGAGCTTTTAGGGCTGAATGAGTATTTTCATTTTGATGGCAGTGTATTAGCTCTGAACAAATGGCCAGATCAGATTTTGAAAAAAAAAATTAAAATAAATGTGTTGCTGCAGTGAGTCATAATATGACTTGGTCGTCTGCTGGTCTTGTGATCAGGTCATGATTTTGGCAGACCCAGGTTCAATTTCCTCCCCTTTCTCTTTATTACTGGTCAAGTCTCACAGGACTGTGAGAGGTACTGCAGATGAGAACCACACTAGAAGAGCTCCAACTACAGCACAAAAAGGCAAAGTTTCAAGCTTCGTTCAGTATCTAAAAGTCTGGAATTCTCTAGGAAGCTAGGACTGGCTGAGGACATTGAGCTCTTTGGAAAATCTTTGTCCCTTCATCACATTGTACCTCAGCTATGAAATAGGGATAAATAACATTGTCCTGCAGCCTAAGGGAGGTGGGTCTTGGGGGAGATATTGTAGTGTTCAGGGATGAGCTAAGTACTGAGTGAACTAACAGTTCTATGTACATTAGATCACACTAGTTTCCCTTGAAAGCATTTGAGATATTTCAAGGCCTTCTAGGGAATTTGTACCATTGAATCTCCAAAGTCTCCTGGAGTATTAGTTATCTGAGATAGAAGGCAGTAAATAGAAATACCAGGCACCATTCACCTTGCTCCTGAATGTACAATTTCACGTGAGAGTGTGATACAAGGGACTGTGAAGGCTGACTCTGCTGATAAGATAAGCTCATTTTTGGTGATTTTGTTAGAGGAATATGTATTACTTATATGAATATGCTGACATTTTGTTGGAGCACATGTCAAAAATCCTGTTTGCTTGCCAAAGATCTTCCCAGGAAAACAGTTGTGCTAACCTGTTTAGAGAAAGCATCCACAAGAATATTATAATCCTGTGTGAAGAGCAAAATACATCAAGATATAATCTGAGATCAGATTTTTATTCTGCTTGTGCTCTGAGGGGACACAGGTCTGGGACACTTTACTGCAGCCTCTGGTTAATGTGAATATTTTTTTTTGTTTCAGGCTAGAAACTCCGGACTATCAATAAAAATGTAGCTGGTGTAGTCAGCCTCCTGTGGGGTACCTAATGATGCATACAACTGCTTAAAGGGAAGCTGCCAACCTGTTTTTGGCCCAAATTGTTACTTTAGTATTGATGTATGTATATTATACAAATGCACTTTTTGTTTTTTTTTGGCTGCAAAATTGAAACTTCAGAAAGCGTATGATTGTCTTTGCAAACTTCATTTGCCTCCTTTATGCACCTGCAGCTGTGCATCATATTCATGATATGATCACAACTGTAACTGCCAAATCATTAATGTCCTGTGATCCTTCTCCCATAGTGCTGGGAGGCTGGGACGCTTCACTATAGAAATGATAGAAAAATTGACAGTGCAATAAAAGTGACTGTAGAAGAAGCTTCCACCTTCAGCACCTCCACAGATTTGCACGTTACTTACGAGCATTGCTACCACTTCACTTGCCTGGCCGCAGTGCACACATACATCCAGCTTTTAAAATCCAGACTCACTGAGGAATGCAACAGAGGCAAATGCAACTCATGATTGAGTCACGCTGCTGTAAAACCTCAGTGTGTGAGTAGTGACACACACATGGGGAACACGGCTGGGACCTTGCAGATGGCTGAGAAAATTCTTTCCACCTCTGGTGTGCTAAGCAGGATGGTGACACAAATTACCTCAGAGCATCCATTTGCCTTGTCTTTGGCCTTGCTTCATCCAGCTCTGACTACTCTCCACTGAGCATAACAGGATGGGATTTAACAATGCAGATTGCTGCCTCCCTGTTGTTCCCCCCTCACTGGTTTCCCCCTCACTGTAGACTAGTGTGTCTCACTTGAAGTTGTTTGCTGTCATAGTCGATCTCTTTAAGGACTCAGGGAAGAACACTTTAATTAGCCCTGATGAAGTGGCAGGAGCCAAGTGAAGCCTGGTGGCTCTGCTCTCCTTATGTTTGCATTTCCTGCCGTGTATACTTGCTGGCAGAATTTTAAACCTGGCTAATTGCTCTTTGTGGTGTCTAGACATCTTTAGCAAGTGCTTCTTTCCTTTCCCACTAGTGCTTAATATTTACATTTGCATGTTCCACCCCATTCACCCTGCACAATTTCCAGAAATAGATACATCACACAGTACTTCACATTCAAAAAAAAGAATGAAGACAAGCTTGGAGGAGTTTGGAAATTGCACCATGATGATCAGACACATTGTTCTGGCTTCTCCAGTTGCTGAGTGATGCTTGCACCAGTTTACATCACTTGTGTCAGCAAGGGCTCCTTGCATCAGATTCTGATCTTTGCCTCCGGTCTCCCAAGGAAGATAAATCACAAACCTTTCACTACAGAATCATCGCAAACCCAAATAAATAGTATCACCTCATTCTCTGCTTGGTGTTATTCTTCTGTCACACCAGAAGAGCTCCAATGATGAGGAAGGGATACTTATGGCGAAGCCATCACATCATGGGAATTTAGATTTTTTTTTTTTTTCCCTAACAAGGAGAAGGCCAGATGACCTAGACTAAATATACAAGGTGGTATAGTGCAAAGAGAGACACCGGTAGACACAGAGCTGTGAAAATTTCATGGACATACCAGAGGTAGAGCTTGTGGTAGAAGGAATTCTGCTGTCTCTCATCTCACCATTTGATCTCCCTAGGAGGTATAATGCTGAGTTTTTACATGGAGCACAGAGTTCAGGCACACAATCAATAACTCTCCGTGACAAGTCACTGCATCCTAAAAGATCACCTGGAGTTGTCCAGTTATGTCCAGCTCTTCCCATACCTTCACAGGCAGCTGCTTGGCTCCTCTTGCACCACACACTACAGCCCAAGCCTGGCTTAGGGTGGTGCAGGATCAGTCCTTTCCCCTTCAGCTGACTCTTATCTTCTCTCACTGCTCTTCTAGAGCATGAAAGGTTTCCTAAGTGTTATTATAAAGCAAGATCCCCTTTCTAATTTGTCCTTCAAGAGAAGAAGCACAAAGAAGCCTGATGCCTAGCGTATGACTTTGTTAGATATTAGTCTAGCCTAGAACAGACAATCATCTGGGAAGAAATCATCCCATTGTTAACAGATCCTTCAGGAATATTAGAAGACTACAATGGCTGTTTTGTCCTCTGTAAATTTTCCATATTCACTGTTTCCTTCCTCTCCTTATAAATAAAGCTCTTTTTCAGATCCTTTTCATCTGCCACTCCATTTCAGCAGATTCCCAATTAATGTTTCAATGACACTCCTCTTTCCTCAGTTTAGGCCATAAGAAAGATAGTGTTGATAAACTAACATCTAACACCAGTTCTACACCTACGGGAAGGAAGGTGGTTTATTTCCATGGGATCAAAAATAACCTGAAATCATTACAATTCAATTATTTACCTGTTTTGTGTCTGCCTGGGGAAATTTGGCCCATGGCAATTAGGAAGAGAATGTGACAAAGTTTTAGGTAAGAGATGATTAGAATTTAAGGAAACATTTCCATAAGAGAGATATTGCTTTGCTCCTATCATAGTAGCTGTCTCAAAATTCATCCAGCGCATTGTAATGGTTATATTAATCACCCTGAAGCTCTGGTAGGATGCCACATATCATGAAGCCATAGCCTGCTCCAAAATGATTGTTCACAACATACCCCTCCAGAGAGAAGGGGTACATAAGCACACCTGGGAACACATTTAGGTCAGAGCTGAGAAGTTGTGTAACACATCTATGAATTCTGCTATGAAAAGGCTGTGTTTGAAGCTAGTAAGTTATAGCAGTTACAACTTTTGACACTGAACCAAAAATAAATACATATGTTGACGTGACAACCTTTGAGCGCTGTGACGAATGAACATCATTTTTTTGCTGAAAAGAGTTTCTTGTTTTCAAGCAGCGCCACTAATTGAAAAAGGACAATGTGTACATGCTGCCCTGAAAACACTGAGAAAAACATTTCAGAATGACAATACACAGCCATAAAAATGTGTCTTTAAACCCCTAAATCGAATAAACAAAGTGGGGAGACTTCTAGGGAGGTGCATCTTGAAGACTAATTTCTAAAGCAATGACTCCAAAAATAACAAATGCTTCATTCTAGCTCCTTGCTTACCTCTCTTCTTACCCTTAGTAGGATGGGCATTCACTCATGAAATGCCAGATCCGAAACAACTGCTGCCACTTATTTATAAATGCCTCCCCATTAAACACTTTATGTAGTGATTGCTGAAGACAATGGGCCCTGGGTGACTCTCTTCCTCTCACAACAGTTCATGGGCTTCACTGTAATTATTTCCAAAGATAATTGTGAAGATAACACCATCTAAAATATCTAATGTTTTATTCAATATTTTGGTGAGTTTCAATTACTTCCAATTATAATTCAACAGATTTCTATTTAAAACAATTGTTGTCCTTTATAACTGTTTCAAGTCAGATAAATTGTTTGCCTTTATTCATCATTAGCTTCTTCTATAGGTGTTCATTCCGGGTCTTCCTTTTTTTTAATTATTATTATTATTTTTTTAATTATTTTTTTCCACTTCCCCATTAACTTGCATAGCTTTTCATTAACCCCTTATGCGCCCTCAGACTCTACAACACAATCATGCCTCTGACAAAGAGATGTCAGTGCAGCCCTCAAGACAATCATAACCATTTAATCTCATTAAAAATCAATATGATCCAATTACAGGCAACAAGATACAAATCTGGTTGACTGAATAGTGCTGGGATGTTTGGAGTTAAGCAGAGGCCACCATGGGTGAGGATCAGCCCTGTTTGCAGAAAATAAGTGCTCCACCATGAGCAGCAACTTCTTACCTGAATCTGAGGACAATGCCTATGTGGGGAATATTCCTACAGTCCATCTTAAAACATGTGATCAGGCCATTATTTGCTTCATTGACTTTGTGGGGAAATAGTGCTGGAACTGCAAGAACTTCCTAAGACATGCATGCAGTGATGACAGCAGATAGGTTACTTTGCTATTTCTTTGTACCACAAAGCATAATCATGCCCTGATAACAGGAATTGGATATCCTGTGATTTTGAGAAAAAAATATTTGATCTTAAAACTATTTGAATCAATGAAAAAACTACTATTCAATCTGGGACAGGAACAAACCCTTCATTTGCAAATTGTTGTCTCCTTGCAGCTCTTTGAAGGTGAGAGTTCCCAGTTCAATAGCTTTACATAACTGTCAGAGCTTGCTGGGAATAAAAAAGTCATTTCATGTAGAAGTAGAACAGAGGGAGTTTGTCCTTCACTTAACTCAATTTCTTTTATCATGATGATAACTTGCCACATTTTAACAAAAAATGTATAATTTAAAAAATAAAGAGACATTGTTTTTTCCCCAGAGAAAAAAAAAATACACAAATCTTTCAATTAAAAACCACAAAAAATATGATCTTTTTTTTTCCTGGTGGGATATTGCTAAAAATGAAAACACCTGTTCTTCTGTTTGGATATTTTTTGTTTTCAGTTAAGTAGGACTTTTTCCCACAAAAAAAAAAAAAAAAAAAAAAAAAAAAAAGGAAATACACATTACCCTGAAAACATCCAGAAAGCTTAAGATATTTCATTTGGGATTTTTCTTAGGAAATAAAAAAAGTTAGAGGAAATCAAAATAGGTCAGGAAAAGATTTCCATTTAGCCAAAACAGTACTTTTGAATTAATTTATTCAGAATCAAAACATTTCACTCAGCTCTAATCACTGGTCTGAAGTCACCCTGCAGCATTCAGTAGAAGTTGATTTAGATGCTCCCATGGGTTCCCATGAATTGGAAAAATAATCAGTCAATCATTTTCCAGCTCTCACAGTTTGCTGTTGTTGAGTAATTCTCAAGATTGTACTATCCTCTTACTGAAACACTTTGCCTGCCTTATATTTTTACCTAGCAACAATGACTATAGTAGCTGCAGCCCCAATCCAAGAGCACTTTAAACATATTCTTTACTTAACATAGTCTCCCTGATGTTAATGAGGTATTCATGTACTTAAAATTAAGCCCAAACATATGTATTTTGTTGGATGGACTCATAAACCCTGGAAATGGGAGGCACTAGGATCTGTTTTGTGCAAGCGTCCACAGCCTTTAAGGAAGTGTGGGCTGGTGGTGGGCAGAATTTGAGTTGATTCAAGTAAATCAGTTAAAAAATTTGTGAAGATCCACTTGAGCATCTTCCTTTCTGGGCTTAAATCTAATTCAGTGAGAGGTGCCCTCCAAGTAGTTTAAGTGTGGGGACTGTGTGGAGACAACAGAGTGACAGCTTGTGCTGAAAAGTGTGAGCTTTGTCCCTGGGCACCTGCGTATAATCACCTTGCAGAAGAGGAGGTCTGAATAAACAAAGTTGACTTTCTGAGGTTTCATGCACAATTTAGAATTTATAGCTATTTTACACCAAAGTGATCAATCTGTTTTGATCAAAGCTCCATTTCAGGTGATATAAACTGGAAATTACTGTAACGTACTCTGCTTTAGTAGCACTTAAAAAAAAAAAAAATCATTATGTGTAGTTGGAGGGCAAAGAATGTTCTTCTCACTTTCTTGCACTCTATAACCTTATGGATCCCTCTAAAAAGTAGCAGGTGATATCAGTCAAGTTATGTAAATATGGCTATACAGGATGCAGTGATATACCTGTCCCTAGAGGTTGTCAAATAATAATGATGATAATAATAATAATTATGATAATAATAATAATAGTCTTCCCTACAGAGAAGAAAAAAAAAAAAAGTATATTGAAATTTACTAATCAATTCAGTTGTTTCAAAGTTTCTCTGCAGACATACTTCTCTCAAAAAAAAAAAAAAAAAAAATTATTTGAAATATCAAGTCAAAATGTTTCAGAGACAAATTTTCCAGACTGGCAAAAGAAGACCCACTACTGACAGAACTATAGCAAAAAAAAAAAAAAAAAAAAAAAAAAATCTGCTGAAAAGCAAAAGCACCAGCCAAAGCCTTCCTTTGACCTGGGAAACAGATAGCACAATGGGTTTGTATAATTTTTTGCTGATCCAAGCACATTACAGGCTTGGGTGATATCAGTGAAGTGATAAACCAGCCCCAGTTCACATCTGTTGCACCTAAATATGCTCCAGCTGCACAGATTTTGGTTTTTTTTTTTTTGGTACAGGTGCAATGGGTTGCCATGTGCACTCAATTGATCGAGAACTTACAGAGCAGTCTATAAGTCATTTACATCTGGATCCCCTCTTCTCTTCTCTCTCTGCTGCCCAAGTAACACCCACTTGAAATTTAGGGGGTCTTCAACAGACTGACAATACCCAATCTGTGAGCGAGCTATTCTGAGGGCTGTCAGAAAAAGTATGTCACAAAGTGGCATACTACATTTTACTGCTCGCAGATTAATCTCTTCTCTCCACAGAGATATGCTATGAAATATCAATACATTAAATCTCTAATTCATTGATTTCAAAATTAAAGCGTTTGAATTTTAAAACTGAATCTGATCACAGCCACCCAGACACAAAGAACAGGGATAAGAAATCCATAAGTACCACTGTGTGGCTAAAGAGTAGCTATGCAAGATTACACACAAACATCAAATCAAGGACAGACTGAAGTCAATACGACCAAGCATATTTTAATTGCTTCTTTGTAAATGGATAATTCTGAGAGAATTCCTAGCTCCGTCATCTTCTGCTTTTTCAATTCATTCTTCTACAAAATCTGTTCTGGTTCAGGATGGAGTGGGGAGAAGGTGTTGGTGCACACCAGTTCCATGCCGCTCCCTCCCTGTACCTCATCCCTCTCCTGTAGCCCTCTTCCCAGTTTGGATATCCAAGACAGTTTGGGCTGCTGCCTATCGGATCTGCCCACACGCCAGCTCTCTCCTCAACTCTGCTCAATGCCTATCGGTTCCTTCCTGAAATCTGCCTGCCTGACAGCCCTCATCACCAGGAGCATCCCGGCACGTAGTCGTTTGTGGTTTGCTTTAGCAATGGGGACAGACAGCCAAAGTCTGCTCACCTGAAGCAGGGCTGCTGCTGAGGTGAAGTGATTAAAGTATTAACTGCTGAAATAGCTGTCCATCCCACTCATCTCCATCAGAAGCAATTAATATGGATTATATATATTTTGCAAGAAGAATATCTTTCATTTCAAACCTTGGAGTAACTCCAGAGAGGATTAGGTGGAAGACAGAATGAGCTAATTTGCATAAATTAGGTAAAATGTGAATAGTAATTTGCATTCAGAAAGGCTCTCTTTGACACTTTATGATATATTGATGCCATCTGGAGCACCTAGCTCTGAACCAGACATTTATTGGACCGATTTTCCCCAGGCTGTTCCAACAAACTTTGTGGGTATGTTCAGAATATTCCTGTTTCCTTCTACTGCTTGCAGCAGGGTTAAAGACCTTTTCATATGATTATCATTTTTTATTCAACAGAGGACAATTCAGATAGCTTAAGGAGAAATAGATGGCACATTGGAAATACTCTAATTGCAGTTCTTCACCTGAGGCGGATGTTCCCACAGAGTGCTGTGTCAAACACCCATGTTAACATGGAAGCAGGCTACGGGGTTAAGCAAATGGTCAGGCTGGATTTTCCCATCATATTTATTTTCTCAGCTTACATCATTTCCTTGGGAAACACATTTTATGAGCTTCTTTTTATCTTCCTCTAAGTTGCACAGCTTTCCCTTGGATTATGCTATTTTCAGCCCAACCCCTTTTATTTTTTTGTCAGGCAAGAGGGTGTCCCATGCGCTACTTGATTTCTAACACAGTCACAAGGAGCTTGCTGTACCCAGTCCTGTTCTGCTATGCACCAGCAACGTCAGAGGGACTGAATGCAGTGCCTCCAGCAGAATGTATTAGCTGATTGCTACCGTCTTTCCCTGGTGGGCTTCAGTGGCTGACCCCCTTTTTACAAAGGCAGGAACTTACACAATTTGCCTGAAGCATCCTTAAATCTCCAGGGCTCATCCATTCTCTTTGAAGACAATGGACTTTTTGCTGCAAGTTTTGGAGCTGTTGGTGCAGATATCACAAAAGACCTCTGTGGTTGGTTAAGGAAGTGCAGGCACTCCTTCAGCTCTCCTCCCATGTTGCTGAGGCTCACAGCGCTGACCTGCTGAGCCTCAGCATCACTGCTTTACAAGGACAAAAGCATCTGTCTGGAGCTAGACCAAGCAAAGGTAACACAGCCAGGGCATTCACAGAGGAATGACAGCTAATGGCGTAAAGGCCTTACATGCCCCAAGGTTTTAGGGCGAAGAGGCAAAGACAAAGGGTCAGAGAAGTTCAAGATGCCAGAAATGAGCAGAAAACCTCTTTAGATGCAACCTTTTAAAAGTAGGATGGTAAAGGTAGCTGGCATCATGTTTTGAATGTGATTTATAGTATTCTTATACAATCAGAATCGTCACCAACCCCCAAAAAACAATTATTTTCACAGCTCTGCTCAAGATGAATGTGTCTGAGCTAAGAGACAAACACGAACTGGGGCATGAGTCACTTGCTCATGCAATTGCCAAGTTCACAGATTGAACTCCGTGACAAGTCAAGTCTGTATCAGCTGCCCATGCTTCAGAGGTTGGATTTTAAATATCTGAGATTAACAACATTTGGCTAAAATTCAGAAAACCGGGTTAAAGGTAATAAGATCAGATTCATTCCAAACAAACACCTTCAGAGACTGTTTCAAATGTTAAAAGGATGGATAATGGTTTGGTGATGATTTGGTAATTATATAAAAATGTGTTTATATCCTGGAATAAAAGTCTGAGAGCTATGGAATGTTCTCTTAGGGCTGCAGAATTAGATGTCATTTCTGTGTGACCTGAAGGCTGAGATGGTATCAGAAATACCTAAGAAATTTAGGACTCTGTATCCTTGATTGTGCCTAGCTCCTTTAGGTCTATTCTTTTTCTTTTGAGAATGCAAGCAATAACTTTTTATGCAGCTCCATGTGTGATATATAAACTTTTAATTGTAAATGGCAAGCTGACAATATTTGGATTAAAAGTTCTCCTGTTGTTGAATGTCAGTAGGACAATACAAACTGTTTATAGAGGAGCTCAGTTTAAATGAATTTCCCCCTTTTGAAGAAACATTTCTTTAAATGGCCAAAACATCCTGTTTCCTCATTTTCAATAACTAAGTTAATTATGTTTTTATTTCAGAAAGCTCACCACCATCTAAATGAAATATTTTGAAGGTATCTATATGAATTGTGCATTGATCTGATCTGTACTTTTTTTCAGATTATTGGTTCACAAACACCGATGAATACACAATGGGTATAAACATTTCAAAATCATATAAATTCCTATAGACAGAAAAAGCATTTCCTTCACTGATCTAATAACAAATAGCAATAATAATGATTGTCATAATTACAGTGTTCGTGAGTGTGGTTATTGGCAATTTAAATCAAACTTCTCCCAGAAAACAGGAGGAGGTGGGAAGGAGTGAGGTGGGTGGATGTTGGCTTAGAAGGATGGTTATTGATCGAGTTGTTCATGGTGGATTAACTCAGGAAGGGAGACTTAGATTTCTTTTAGCTCTATCTGTGAAGAGACATTGAATATTTGCTTAATTTTATTGCATATGTGTGGCATAACTCAATTGCACACAATTTATACAAAAACACACTAAAGCAGTAAAATGCTTATTATGTTAATTTTCCTGGCTCAGGAGGAGGAGCAGATTCTTTTGTATTTTCTCCTACAGCCCCATTTTCTCTGCTTCTATATGCCATAGCCCAGCCCCTACAGCCATAACCAGCCCCTGGCCTTCACTGGACAGGGCTCAGGCCCAACTGGGCAGTAACAGGAATTTCTGTGAAGGTCCATTTTGAGTCCATGGGGTATTTGGGTAGGTTGTTCAGCCAGGCAAAGTAGAAGGATCTCCAAGTCTCTCTCTAGACTCTAGGGCAGGTTGTATGCAAGTGTTTTTAAGCTTTTTCAATTTTCTGGCCCTTAAAACCTATTTGCTTTTCAAGCATAAGCCCCCTCCAACAATTCTGAACCTATTTCCAATAGCTTTTAGTTTTGCAAATTGTATAGCTGCCAACTGCAGATCCTTTCAGAATAATCCACTGATCCCCAAGCATCTTTGGGTCACTGGGTTGAAAACCACTGGTTTGTCCCAAATGACTCCCAGAGAAGTCCTGCAGGAAGGGCAGCGTAGCATCTTGAATGTGCTGGAACTATTGGGACGGGCACAAATCTCAGCTAGACATAACATAGTGAAGTAGCCACAGTTCTACAATTGCCAGCATGGGTCCCGGTAGCTGTGCAGCTTGGCATGACCTAATTTACTTTATTCTCAGGCAGATCTTGCTGCCTGTGCTGGGCTCAGTGCTGCTGCTCAGTGCTGTGGCTCTGCTGGAGCTTCCCACGCAGCGCTGCAGGTGCTGGCTATCAGAGCGAGCAGGGTGGCGTAGACATACCCTGCTGATGTTTTTCTTGTAGTCCTGGGGGCCTTTTCTACGTGTTTTAGCACAGGAAGCTTCAGAAGTCCCTGCCATGAAAAATTATTGACTTCTTTGTCTGGGATAACAGTGCAAAGTCCCAGTTCTGATTAAAGTTGTTTTTATTTATTTATTTTTAACTTGCTTTCTCTGTAGTTACATGTTGGTATAGGATTTGCCTGCATCCAGTACGCTCCCCCCCCTCCCGAGAAAACATTACAGCAATACTAAGAGAGACTCTAATCAGGTATTAAAAACAAAGTGAATTGCACTTGCTGTAGAATCAAGGGTAAATTACTAGTACAATGATAGAGCCCCTCTCCTGTTTTAATCCATTTTAATCTCATTGTTGAGTTAATAAAACCTATTGGTTTACTAAATCAATGTAGGGTGTGATTCATTATGCGTACTGGTACACAGATCCTAATGCAAACTCTCTCTGCTATAGACTGGTGCATCACTGATCCAATGGAAGTTGGCTCCAGGGAAAAATTACCTCTTACCAGTTGTCATAGAAAGATATTCACTATGGTAAATTTTTGCTTTTGTGAGACAGAGGTTTTATTTGACTTTGTTGACGCTGACTGCACTTGAAATATTTTTACAAATGATTTAATCTACAAACAGAAAAGAAACCTCCCCTTGTTTGAGTTCATATTGGATTCATTTGTGACCATTAGGCAAAACAGCTATGTCCTATAATGAAGAGGGATTAGTAGGGAAACAAATATATTTGTTAGTTTTATTCTTCCCCCTGCATTTATCAGAACAAGCCTGTGTTTCCAGTTTGCATTTCATTTTCTTTATGGCAGGCTGCTGAAGTCAAGACATATGTTAAAAACACAAATTTACATTAACTCTGATTTTTTGTTGTTTTTCTGTCTCAGATCATATCTTTCCTGCCAACTGTCTTCATTTAAGAGGGTCAATCTATATTTTACAAGAGAAACAAACATCATTTTTTTCATGCTGTTCATCCCAATAGCTCTCCGAAGACAATGAAGTTCTATGAACTGAAAAAAGTATCTCCCTATTTATAGCTTTGCAGATATCAGAGATTTGGCAGAACCATTTTCTTCTTTAAAATCCCTTTCCAGATTATTATTATTAATATCAATTATTACGACTACTATTATTAATAATAATTAATGATGATAATTAGTATTGTAAAAGAACTTGGAAGGGTGGGAATCGAAAGTGCTGGTCTCTTGGGATGTGTACACTGGTTTTCCTGATCAATAAAAAGCATTCAATCTGTCACATCCCTTGTGGGTCCGTGCTACATGCAGCCACAAGTCCTTGTAAATATGAATACAACCCAAGGTGACAAAAACAGGTCTCTCAAGGACTTCCTGACAGCTGTGAAGGACTCCAGGCTCTGACACAAGATCAAGCGAGAGCAGCTTAACAAGTTACCAAACGTCAGAAGAGCTGAGGTAGCAGTCTGGGCGCACGTTCCTGGCTTGTGACAAAGACATAATAATGCAATTTAACTTAGCTGACAGTGAAACAAAGTGAAACTACATCATATTATTTTGCATTAGCTCCAGGCAGAGAGCACATGTATGAACAGGTAAGTTCGCCCAGCCGATGTGCAATAACATATTAAGCTTCTGTGACCCGATATTTTATGCAAACACCCCAATCCTCCTGCTTGAACAGTCTCAAGCTTTTACCACATCAGCCAAAGGGGTTTTTTAACCAAGGCTGATCAGCGAAAGACAGCAGAGGCACACCACCCCCAAGGTGGATTAATGCAATCCTAACAGCTTGCACTGAGCTATCGTCAGGTCTGCAATCTCAATACCACTGACATAAGGAGACAACACGCTGTAAGGACAGGCTCAAACCTCCAAGCTGAGGTCAAATGGCTGAACCTCCACTCAGACTGAGGTCAGCTGAAACACGGGTCCATTACAGAGGGAATTCTCAGCTGAAAAATTTGAATGCCTAGGTTTCAGCCTCCTCATAAACATTAAGGAATTTTTACAGACTTAAGTGGCCCACTCCCCTTACTTGTTTGGGGTTCCCTGTCCAGCAAATGGCATTCAGGATGCTTTCAAAGGCCAACTGGGAAAATATAGGGAACTCACTTTAAATCAGAAGCTTTTGGTCTGGGAGTTAAAAAGAAAAAGAGAAAATGAGAGCATGAAAACATAAGATGAATCATAAATGAGTTCATTAGGTCAGCAACAGTCTCAGCTGAGCCCCTCTGAGCTCTATTTGTCGATTGCTCTGTTCTGGTGGTTGTTGCTCTAATTTTCCCCAGAAAGCCCAGATGAATCACAGAGGCTGTAGTCTTCGTGTTGGTACTGTAGACTGGCTGGATGGTAGGATCAGAGCTCCCTGAGGAGGGTTAGGTTATGTGGGGAGGAGAGCATTGCCTGAGTGGTAGATGCAGCAAGGAAAGTTTTATTTATTGATATAACCAGAAAATCACCCATCTCTCTGTCCATCCTTAGGGTTACCTTCTTCTCTTTCTGCTTTTGTCATGACTCCAGCAGCACCCAGCTGATGCCAGGAAAGCAATTAATGATGGGAATGTTTCCAAGAGGTACATCCCAACCAACCCTCTGCCTTCTGGAAGCTGTAACCAGGATGCTGCTTTCCAGGTCCCTTTCAAATCTTCCCTTCCCTGTCTCTGCTGGGATCTGGTGCTGGGAAGGGGGGAAGTTGTCTAGCTTCAGCCCAAAGTCTGGAAATAGGTGTGATGGGGTAAATACAGATGACCACTTAAACAGCCACCTGACAAAGGGAAGATGATGGGTTTCAAATCACCAGCCCACCCTGACTTTCTGAAAACAGCTGACCTGGCAAGAACTACATCAGTAGTTTATGAAAATTGCGGCAATGAATCACTGACAGACTTCAGAGATGTTGTTTCTACTACAGAGCTGGAGTTGGTATGTACACACATAGGCACCAAAAGAGTCTATTTCTCTAGTGTGAGGAATATTTAGGGGTTTTGACCCAGAGTTATATCTGTGCACAAAGAGAAGAACAGGCAAGGAGAGGAGACAGAAAATTTAGGATACTAGTAACCATGTTCAGTGATACAGAACTGAACTCAGTCACTCTGCTGAGAGTAGAAGAGATAGGCAGGATCTAGGGAAGTGTGACAGTGGGTGGCTGCTGAGGTTCCCCTGATTTTATACATTCAGATGAAATAATCATAAAAAAGTCTGTTTGGAGAGCTCTGACCATTCCAGTGTATCTTTGCTATTCTCAGCGCAAAGCTCTTTCCTTGTGCACATGTATACATATGGATATACCCATGTACCCTTGAGATTAGATTTATCTCAGAATAAATCCCCCTGTGACCACACCAGCTGGCAGCCACAACTCTCAATAGACCACGGCTGAGCAGCATGTGGGCTATGGCTTCTTCTTCCTAGCACAGGGCAGTTCCAGCAGGGAAGAGACACAAACTCTGCTTTGTGTCAGGGAAAGAAAAATCTTCACACGCAGAGCTCATAGGCAGAAAACTCAAACTGCTGCCACAGAACTAAACTCTGGAGCCCTCAGAACACCTGGAGGATTGTTCTTCTTAACCTACTTGCATTTTATTTTGCTAGTCTCTTGTTTCCGCCTCTGCCACTCGAACCGATAAGTTACAAATCTGTCTGGTAGAGGAATCTCTGCTCCGTCAAATGGCCTCTTTGGGCTTTAGAACTCCATTAATTAGCATCTTTTAAATGGTTGGGTAATATTCGTTTCTCCTTTTCGAAGACATTTCCCCAAGCCCTAATTTTAATAAAGCTGGTGCTCATGAACATTTGAATATTAAAGCCCTTGGTTACAGAAAGACGAAAGATGCATTTTAAAAGAACAGCCAAGCAAGGATTACTTAAATGGCTGACATAATTTTGTGTGTATGTGTGCATGTGCATGTGTGAATGTGCAGCGCCTCTGAGAGACAACATTGTCTTCGAGGCATTTCTGTGTCAGTGTGTATAAGGTCAGAATAAGTGTAATTTGGGAGGCGGCTGTGTCTGTCAGGATAGTAACAACATCAGGGGGCCCCAGGAAATGTAGTACAGCGCAATATGTTTAAGTGTGGATGTCAGCTTATTCCAAAACACACCAGAAAGGGCTCTGTTTGCTTTGTGCACTTGTATGTGCTGTTTCAGGTGCGAAAGGTGAGATGAAAAGTTATTATACACGTAAGTATCTTACCCCAGGAAGGATGTTCTGTTGTTTTTATTGAGACTGTGAAATTGGGGGTTTCTTCACTGAGACTTTATAACCTCACCAGCTGGGGCTGATGGTACCAAAGACAGAAGCAGTGTGCCTGATTTTCTACAAAGCATTTATCTGATGAGGGGGGCGATGCTTCTATAATCAGGTAGGTAGGTATTTTATTCAGTTGGGTGTCACTAGTAGGGATTTCCTCTCCTTACCAGCAAAGTTCAGCTTTACCCTGGAGGAACCAGTGGGCAGCACGGACTATGTTCCCCTTTCCCTTTCCTTCTGAGGCTGCCAGCAGAGGTGTCAGACCAATGATGTTTTCTGTTGTGTTGATACATTTTGTTAACTCCGGACAGAGCACAGACTTCTCGGATTCATATCTTACAGGCTAGCAGAGAGGTATCAGATGGCAATGATTTCTGTCTTATCACAAATCTAAGGCTGAGTGATCAGTGAGGTATAAGCACTTCTCAGATACTTCAGCCTGGGCAAGATTTACTGCAGTATCTTTGCTGAAAGGCTTTGTATACTGTCAAGCCTCTCCTAAGTCAGAAAGCTGCCTATCAATGTACCATATTTGCTAAGAAAGTAGATTTGTTTTCCTACTAGAAGCAATGGCATGGCCAAGATTTGTAGCTCTTGTAAAATGATGGTAATCTGTTATTCACAAAGGTGTGGTCATGGAGCTTTGCTGAGCTTACATGTTGGTGATGCTCCTCACCTCTGGAGGAACTCTGCCACATCCAGAAAGACTCAGGTGAAAGAAATAACTAATTTTTCATTAGTCTCATTCTCTGTATTTGAGTCAGTGACAGGCTGAGACAGCAATTCTGATTCTTAACCATTCTCCTTTTTAACAAAAAGACTTTTCAGGAACAATAAAGCACTCTCTCTCTCTCTTACTTGTGTAGGAGCAATGCAGAGTGTGACAAGAATGCGTGTGCTGGACTAAGTCCTGGTTCCTTCTGCCAAATCACAGGCTCTATCCACTTAACTTTAAGGAGGTGTCCCTTAGCTAACCCCACTCACAGAACTGTCACAAGAGGCCAACACAGTGCACTGACTTGGAGACAGAAGACCAATATATTGTATTTGGAGGTCAGCATATTGAATTCAGAGGAACTGCAGCAAAAAGATAATGCAAGAGAGCCCTCAAGCTTCCATGTTATACCTATGGCCGTAAAGATGTCTCCTTGTTCATGGGTGATTTCCCTACAACACACTGCAAACCCGTATGGTGCAGAGCATCTATCTGCAGGGTTCTGCAAAACTTTGGGCTTTATGTTCATGCTTTGGGTGGTCACAAAACCAAAATGAGTAAATAATCATGAGATTTACTCTCCCCTCACCGTGTTTCTTCAAATTGTCTATGTAGTCTGATCTTGTTTTTGAAGGATACCTTTGCAATTCCAGACTCCAAATGGAGACAGAAGCTGGGTGAAGCATAAGTTAATTTGGGTTTGCTGCAAATGAGTCTAAATAGAGTCTGTGAGTTGGGAGTGAAGTGGGTCATACACTGAGGGAACTGGCCGGGTAAAGTGGCACCAGTCACACTGTGGCTCTTCAGTCACATGGATCATGAGCAGATCTAAATTTCACAGCCTCTTTGTGAGAGGCAGTTCAGCATCCTGTGGTGGAGGAGCCCAGCAGAGCAGCAGTCACCGCACATCCCCCTCCTTCCAGCGTACCCCAGGTATGTGGGCCCTGTGTGTGAATATTTTGGTCTCTGGTTGGGAAGCTCAGAAAACTTGTCCTGTTACAGGAGGTTGAACATCTCTACCCGAAGTAAAGCGATCAGCTGACAGGTCAGCTGCCTGAAGGGATGCAACAGCAAATGGAGTGTGACAGACAAGGCATTTTGCTGAGGTTTATAAAGGGTTTTACCAGTTCCATCCATCCCACAGTGTGCAGGATGTGCCTTCCTCATCTTCTGCACTGAGTGGTCTCGTGCTTCTCTTATGTTTTGCTTGTGGTTAAAAATTAGGATGTTTTGTTTTAAAAGCTCTGTCTTGCCCATGCTCATGTTTCAATAGAAATCTGATCTTGAAAGACAGGATAAAAGAGAGACAGAGAATAGGAATTTTAAATGATCAAAGGCAAATATTTGCTTTCTCTATTCTGCTTCCCTGCATCTGATAAAATAATTGCGCAGAAGTAGAGATCCTTCTAGGTGAGATGGAGAAGAATATATTTTTGTCTGAGAGATGCATAATAGGTGAAAAATTATTACTGGTTCTAAGTGCAGAATAAAACCCAGCTTCAGGCCTTGTTGGCCTAGGATGAAAATATCTTTTCATGATTTCTATGCACATGGAGGAAAGTGAATCTTTTTCTTTTGTAGTAATTGCATTTTTAGTCACAATTGCCTGTTATCTTTGCATTTCCCACAGGTGAAGATATTGGTTTCCACGGCAGGCTTGCAGTAGCTGTTCATCTCTCAAAACCCTTTGTGATATTATGAAATGCCAGGCTGCCAAGTAATCAGCATGTTGTGATTTTTTTTTTTTTTCCTAATGAACACACATGCGCAGGCAGTACTTTGTTTATTCAACTCTTTGTGCAGGTTTGCAGTTTACTCCAAAAGTGAGCAGCAGCATATAGAGAAACCAGATTATGGTTAGGGGAAGAGGAGGAGTCCTTTCTCAGGGGTTGCCCCAAACCATCCATTCACTGCCAGCCCATGTGACACCATGCTTCAGTCATACCCATGGGAATCTGTTCAGCCTTTTCTCCATCTAAAGAAATTAAATTATGCCTTTTTTTTTTTTTTTTTTTTCCCCTTAATCTTCATAAGGAAGCCTTTCCTGTATCATTCATGCATTCTCTTTGACAGAATGGAAATAATTCTAATCACCTACTTTCCTAAATTTATTTTTCCCTTGTTCTGTTTTTTTACTGCAGTCTGATGAAACTGGTTTGGTCAGCTTCCCATTTGTTAATAGGCAGATTCACTTTCTGATTTTCAGTCACGCACAACACAGCAAGAAAACAGCTCATGGGGATGATCAAAACACCTCACTGAAACCATTTCTGCTTATTTTGTGTTTTGCAATTATTTTTTTTCTCCTTTTCCTTCAGCGTCATGGAACTATTGAGTCAAAATTAGGTTGCCAACATCACTTAAAAATAGATGAATTATTTTAAATCCCAACTCAGTGTTAGAAACCATAGGCAGTCTTAGAAAAAAAAAAAAAGGCAAACATTTCTCCTCAGAATCAAAATAATTGTTATAGTTATTCTTTGTTTTACCTAACAAGCCTTGAATTTCAGATTTCTTGTTTGTTTTATGCTGGGGCTGGTGAATATCAAAAGTGTGGAAGCAAAGACAGGATGCCAGACAGCTGAAGAAAAAAAATATTAATCCATTTTCCTCTTCTGTTCTGGCCTTAGTCTGTTGGGAGGAGAGGAGTGTAGAGGTGAAAAAGGCTGGGAAACAATTTCTGAAAACCTCTGCAGTGGCTACAAGAGAATACCATGAAAACAGGTCTGAAACACCTTGAAGTATTATTTTATCCCTGTGATAACCTCACTCAAACCATCTTTCATCTCCTCTTTATATTCCACTAAAAAAGAAAAGGGGGGAAATAGGCCAATAAAAAGAGCTGAGAGAGACCTTTCTATTTCACACACTTTCCCAGAAATTTGGTAATAAGAAAGAGGAACTGACCCATTCCCTGGCTGAACATAAGGTTGTACACACTGTGGAGATTTGTTTGCCACAAATTTCATCTCTGCAACACTAGAGCCACCCTTTACCATGCAGAATTTTGCCCTAATCCCATCCCACAAGGTTAAAGAAAAACTGAGTGCAACACAGAGGATGTCTTGCTGCCGGACTTTGCTTCCCAGTAAGGCTATGAACACTGAGCAGCCAGCAAATGTCCCTGGGTGGAAAGAGTGAGGTTCCTGGGCTGCACATTGTGTCCTCCTGTGAGGAGAAGGAAACTGGGATATCAAAACCTTCATTGTCTTGGAGCAGAGACCTACCTACCTGCCACAGCTCCTAACTTGATGTGTTTTCAATGCAGTTTTACTTGACGGATGGTTTGGGCCCCCTACCATTTACCTGCCAAAAGTTAATGTAAATGCTCCAGAAGTTTGCAGAGGAAATGAAAGCCCAGGATGTTTCTGAAATCTGGGAGACAATTAGTGTGATTTACATCCTTGGCATTACAAGGAGCTAGAAATTTCTCGTGTTCCCATGAAACATTATTGGAGAAGTGGGGTTTGGGAAAGTTATATTGGCTGAAATACATCAATCAGGATGCTTGTGAATAACGTAGCTGCTAACACAGATGGAAAGCTGATAACAGGCTAAGGGAGTTTCAGATCACGCTGCCGCACAAGGACATACTTTTACAGATGCTGGAACTGCTGAGCTAACTGCTTTTCATTTGAAAACTACAGCTTTGAATGGACAAGAAATGTCTTTGCTATACTTAGAGGTGGATTATGAGATGGGAAAAATAGAAGGGCTACTTCGTGTGCCAGCACATGAAGCTGCCTCTGAGTACTGCCAGAAAAGGAGAAATGCGCAGCAAAGACTGCTCAAAATCTGGCTCTAATGAGGAGCAGGTGTGAATTTTGCACAAATGTAGGTTGCAGGATGACTCTAGGGAAAAGGCGACATGTTAATGTAGTAGGAAACAAGAACACAGAGGAGCAGAGAAGCAGGAGCCTCTGGACTCCAGGCCTCAAGACTTAATTTGGTGACACATGACAAATTATTTCATGCTCGCTTTTCTTTAGCAATCAGTCACTCTCATCGTGGGGACTGAGGCTGCACAGTTTGGTGGCAGGATTGCTGTAGATTGGGAAGGTCTGAGGGGACTGGGTAATGGGAAAACGTTGCTTGGCATCTACAGGGTGGAAAAGCCTCAGTGCTGGAGGCTCTGGAGCAGAACATAAACACAGGGCAGTGGCAGCCAGAAGCAAGGGATGCTGGTGGAGCGGGGCTAATAGGAGGTTTCCATCTTTCTAGATCATTTAGAGAACTAGCCGGCATAACGGTGCCTTTAATTTTTTAAAGTATAATTTAACTTCACACATTTTTGCCCTGTATAACCTCCTCTCGCCTCCTCCCAAAGAGAGCATTTCAGTTCACACCGGTGAGTCGCCATGGAGACTCCAGCCATGTGATGGCAAGACGTGACTCCACGCTGCTGGAGCCTCAGAACTTAATTATTTATTAATAGGCTTTTACCCCGCCAGCCTCAAGAGATGCAACATCTTATTACCAAGGCTGGGAGAGAAAGAAGAAACAAAGGCACAAAAAGAAGGGAAAAAACACAAGCAATTACAAATAATTAATTAAGAGCACAGTAAACACGCCAGTAAAGATGTAAGAGGAGCAGAAATTGAACTCAAAAACCTACAGGTCAATATTGTTTGGCTGAGGAAAGATCTGTCTAGGTGGAAGGAAAATGTTGAATATATGAGAAAGTGAAGTTTGTGCCCTTGTTTGCCTGGGTCAGCTCTTTGAGTGCCCTCTGTAGTCTGCAAAGACCCTTTGTGGAAGTGTCTTGTGCTTGTTTGCAGCTGGAGGTAAACCCAAACAACAAGATGAGCCTGTCCTATTTCTGAAATCTTGCCACATTTCGATCATGTGCGCCAGGAATAAGGACCACTGGGACACCAGGACCACGCAGATTTGATGACTGCTCAAAGAGGGTCTGTGGCAGATGTCTGTGAAAACCTCTCACTGCCTGAAATTTTGGTTAAAACAGACCTGGCAAATAATGGGTTAGTGTCTGTTTATAAAAAAAAAAGGTCAAGATGCACTGCAAGATTTTCTTGTTTTGCATTTGTTTGAACTGAATAGCTAATCCAGCCTCTCCATTATTATGGACAATAAGTAAAGGCACTTTAATTTTTTGTCTTTTTAGTACTCTGCTTTTCCCATAGCTACTCTGCTTTTCCCATAGACCTCTGTAAGAGCGACCAGGCAGCATTGGCAGACGAGGTACCACTTTTTCCAAAGTCTTTTGTCCAGTCCAATTAACTCAACAACATTCTCAGGCATCCTCACAACTGTGACAATTGGTGACTTTGCACTGCGAGGAGAATGTGAGGACGTTGGCACTTTTAAAGGGCTTGTAAAGGGACACCTGGGCTCTCCAGATAAATATCAGACATGACAAGACAATGGACTGGGCAAGAAAAATGAAAATCATTTCATAAAATGTCTTCAAAGCAAAAAAAAAAAAAAAAAATCATAGAAAAAAAGATCTTGCAACCCCAAGCACAATATAAAGCAAATCTAGAAGAACTGCATGGCACAGAGCCAAGCAAATTTAAGGAACAAATCTAGCAAACAATGAAAAGTAACAGCTCTGACCAAAAACAACCATTAAATGTTAAATGCTGCTCTTGTAACTGACAACACCAACAACTTTAAAGGGCTGTTTTACTAGCATGTGTATGGGTGTGTGGGGAATAGTTAGCCTCTCAAAGGGTTGACTGTAAATTTAGCTTTTTTTTTTTCTTTTTTTCCATTTTTTTCCCCTTTACAACTTTGTGGTAATTGAAGGAGAAATCTAGAGCCTAACTAATTAGCGTTAGTGAGGATGGCTCGCTTTGTTAAAGGTCTGCGTGGGCATGAAGGGCTGTAGGCACCGAGCACTTGCTTCAGAGCAGCATGAAGAGGTGAGGAAGGAGCAGTGTGGAGGGGTGATTTTTCCTTGTCCTGGACATCTTTTCTCTTTGTAGATGCCTTGTCCAGTCTAATTGCGTCCAGAGTAATAGGGCAGGCTCACCTGGAGACATATCTTTCTACCACAGCTGACAAAGGCAAAGAATCTAGCACGGAAAAGACAGACAGAGGAGAGGCAGTGGGGAAATAGGAAGAGGAAGGGTTTCCTATGCATTTTCAATAACATTTCCATTCTTTCGTCTTTCTCTTTGCTTGTAATTCACTCTCCAGAAGTCTGATGGACCACTGGCTGCACACACAGCCACACAGTGGCTTTTGGTGGGATCTCAGTGTTTATCCCAAGCATTATCTGGTGTCTGGGTTTCAAGCATTTAATCATCTAAGTGTCTCTACTGCATACCTATTCCCCATTTCTTCCCTCTTTGAAGAAGAGCCGTGCTTTGGTCCTCTGTCTCTGCACAAAGGAGCCTAAAGGAAGTACTTGAGATACAGAAAAACCTGAGACAGCTCCCAGAAGCTGAAGGTCTGCTCATCCCTTGCCCAGCACAGGTCAGAAGTGTGCACGAAACCCATCCCCAGCCACCTGCCTTGCCAGAGCCAAGTGAGAACAGGCCTGAATGTTTTTGCCCATTTGAGAGGACAACAGAGCCAAAAGACTTATTCATGGGCTAGGAACAAGGACTCAAGTTACTCCTTTTTAGTTGCTCCTCCACTCTTCTCTTATCCTCTTGTCCATTCCCTAAGAACCCTGAACCTTTGCCCCAGCCACCCCTGTGAACTCAGTGGTGTATTTGTACAGATTCACCCTTTCCCATCCCCCAGCAGCTTTTGGGAACAACTCCTAAAATCTGTTGTATTCTTCCACGCTAGCCAGGCTATTCTCTAATCATATTTAGTGCCGCAAGATTAACCTGTTATTAAAAATATAATTGTTCTTCAATTTGCACTTCTTTTTGAAATGGAGGTTGAGCAGAGCTCCAAAGCCCTGACTGGAACTTTGCTGCAAAGCCTCTGGCAACAAAAAAGCTTATTATTTGCCAAAGAGAGGATCCTAATTGGAAAATATGATGGAGAGAAAATAGTGAATCCCCAGTAATCTCCTTCCAAAATGATAATGCACGTGGTATAATGAATATTAATGTATCATATTTATGAAATGGGGACACTGGAAAGTGCAAGATAAGATTTCCTTCTCTGTGCCTTTTACTTGGCAAATAACACTCCTCAGAGTCATGCCATCCTGCACACCTGTCTGACAGAGACAACCGAACTGCTGCTAAATAAAAATGTACCCACCAATTCTTGAATCCATGGTCCTGTAGTAGCCACCACCCTATCTCTGGCATTCCCTACCTACAAGCCTGTTTGCTCATTGCTCATTTCATACAAACATGACACCCCTCACACAGCTCCGCCAATCCCCATGAAACCCCATGAACATGGAACAACTCTGCTGAAAACATGCAGTTGTTGTGGTTTCCACTGTCACTAAACATTGGGTGTCAGCCTGAGTGATGTTGGAGGAAGGGAGGTGTTTCATCTCTATCAACATTAAATTTCAACATAATACCACTGGTTTTTAAACTCAGATTTTTCAGCCCTTCCTGTCCAGTGGTCACTCAATTCATCTTAAAGACACTGAAATGACCTGTATGAGTGAGTAGGTAACAAGCCAAAAAAGTCAAGAGCTCATAAACTGTTTGGACATCAAGTGCTAAGTAGTACGAGAATTCCTCCCAAAGTCCCTGGTGGAGGTGCTGTAACCCAGAGATCCCTCATATTGGTTAAATTCTTGCTTCCAGCACCGTAACCATAGCACATAAAATTTTCTAGGACAATTGCCTCTCCCTGAAGTATAGTCATTACCTGTTCTGGCAGACTTCTTTGTAATTTAACTTTGTAGACTTCTAAAATAATTCCCAGAGAATTGAGGTTTATTGGGGAGAAATATCCTTTTATTTACTTGCTCATTCCCACACTAATATCTTCCTGCTATCTGCTTCCTTTGGAATTAAGTGGTTAACATAGTTACTGTGTAGAAATGTAGATTTCCCCTGGCACTCCTTGGAGTGAAGAAAAGATAATTTCAGACATTTTCCTCTTTAGGTAATGCATCTGCCAGAGCTATCTCAATATTTCTATAGGACAAATGAGACTGACAGCCTGGGAGAGCAGCAAAGGAAGAGCCATGCCAGTGATAAAAGGCCTGACTGGGACTCAAGGGATCTGCACTCAGTTCTGGCCATAAACTCGGTATGCGACCTTAAGGAAACCATTTAATTCACCCGTTCTTTAGTTCTGTACCTGTCAAGAATCTGACTTTCCTTCTACTCTTTTTCTACCACGTTGGTATACGTTACAAGCTCTTAGGTATAGTCTCTGTCTCATCCTGTCATGTTATTTAGCAGAAGGGAACACCAGTCTTTGCAGGGGCCTTTAGAAGCCAGAGTAGAGATAACAATAGCAACAACGACAGTGAGAAATAACATCCTCAGGACTACAAAGGTGATTCCCTGTGTTCTGATTTCAGTCCACATAATCCCCACAGAGACTCAAAGTGTTGTAATCATCACACGGTCCCACTAGGATTACAGAGAAATGATTCACCTGCAAAATACTTCCCTGATTTCCATTTCTAAGATGACAATTTGAAAGTAAAGGGGTAGCTTTGGGGCTGTCCTAGATCTTTGTGAGGGATGAGCATGGAGTGTGACAGCAAAAAGTGTTCTGGCTCTAACTCTTGGCCCTGTTACTTTGAGTAAAGTAAGGCCTCAGCAACCTGCAGCTCATTAACAAGACCGGGTTTGATTTCATCCATGACAGAGTGCCATACACACAACTCAGTGGCATTTGTCCCATAGGGACAATGAGACATGTCCCATTGCAACCGCTTTGGGATGTGTGTCCTTCATTTCACCTCCAGTGAATGCTAGGATTTGCATCCACATACATTATTTCAGGAAGCATCTAGCACTGTGAGAATACTCCTCCCCCACGGCTACCCAAAACTTCAGCCACTGCCATTCAGGACAATCTCTCTATATGGAATAATTATTTTAATCAGGAGATGTGTTAGAAATAGGATATGTGCAGCTGTTGTGTGGTTCCCTGCACATCCTGGAATGGCTGCCTGAAAAAGTGGATTAAAACTGTGTGTAGAAGGGTAGTTGCCATGGAAACTGCATCATTGGAAGCTTCATTTCAATCTTTTCTTCTTTCTGATAATTTTCTACCCATTTTACCACTCTGGACTTGTACCATTCCATCATGGTCCACCTGTGCCTGCATCAAACTAGCAGTGATGCTGCAAGCCAGGAAGCAGGAAGCAGACCTAGTGGGACAAAATTTGGGAAAGTAGCGCTGGGGTTGCAATGTTTTGTGGGGGTCATGAGTGGAGCTGACTTCACCTTTGGCTCAGAGACCAAGCAGAAGACCTCAAGGAAGGACAGACTCCTTCTGCCTAGCAGTGGCAAAAGCTGTGTCAGCCCCTGCTGTGAGTGCATTGCTCCTGTGGTGCTGGGTACCATTGCAGAAGGGTCCCTGTGGGAGATCAGTGCCCTTTGCCCTGGCACTCATGATGCTCTGGGAGTGGAAGGAAAAAAAGTGTTTCTCTAGCAACTAGGTGCCATTTTTAAATAAGAGGGGTGTATAAGAGAGAGGTCATCTTCAGGGCAGCAGCCTCAAGCAGAGCAGGCGCCACCAGCCAACATTTTCCATGAAAACTTGTTTGTGCTAAGGACTAACTGAGATTAAGTGCCTTGGCATATCTCTGTGACAATGAAATAAACCTGAATTAAGGTTGAATTAAGGTTTCTGAGATGAAACTCAGTGCAATGCAATTCCAGGTGCCTAGGACTGGTGTGGGATATGAAGTGTGTTTTCTGCATCTGGAAAGGGAATGAGGAGGGGGTGGCTGGACAGAGCAAATTCACCCAACTTGCAAGAAGGACATGGAGGTTAGCTTGCCCTGCTTACGAAAGAAGGTGCTAGCTGGCAATTGCAAGGTCATACTTTGAAGTCCTGACTGAAAGAACCTTTCAATGTTTCTCAAAACCTTGCCAAGTTCACAGGCAGTAATCCTGTTTCAGCCATGAAGAGATGGATAATTGTAGCACAGAAAATCTTCCCAGAGGACTTGCAGGCAGTTTGTGGTGCAATGTAGCAAACCAAAGAGAGAACCTAAAACTTCACTTACTTGCCTCCTTGTCTGGTCTGCAGAGCCGATTCCTCCAGACACTCCAGTCTGTACGAACTTGTTCCCAGGTTTGTCTGGCCGTCCTGGTTTTCTCTTTTCACAGCTGCCACTTCAGGGCTGTGTTACACTGTTATGTCAGGTAGTGGAGGTAGATTTCCAGACTTCATTTGCTTAATATTCATGATGGAAGCTGAGGTAGACTCTGTTGAAAATGAAAAAAAATAAAGGGTAGGAGTGAGAACCAACCACCTTCACAACTGTAGTGCAATCAGTTTTTCACTCTATTTTTATGGTCCCTGCTATTTGTGGTAGATCTGCTACTTCATTAACATCATATATTTTAGCATTATCTGCACGGCCTGGCAGGTCAGCTGGCTTTTCTGGGATTATTCATTGAGGGTTGGAAGCCTGAAGGTTCATTCTGCATGTGCTGAAGCACAGGATTTGTAGCAACCCTTAAGCCTTAGTATTCACCACAGAGATTTGGCTGATGGATTTGATTGCTCAAGGGGGCAGATTCCAAATGCTACACGATAAATCATGGCATTAGCTAATTTCTTTATTTCTTTCCTCATTTCAGGAGGACTTGGGGTTGGGAGAAGTTCAGTGTAGCCTAGCATTTCCGAAAATGGACATCCTCTTGCTGGCTTAAGCAGAACATAGACCTTCACAATTTGTTTTCAATTCTGTGCCCAGCACAGGACCCATCCTAACATTGGTTATTCATGGTTATGCCTTAAAGAAATATAAATTTGGTTTTACTATGAGCTTTTCACAAGCTCCAAAACCAGATGTAGCATTTAGAAAAGCAACTTAAGGAAAAGCACTTGAAATGAACCTAAATCAAGAAAGACATCTGCAATCAAACCTTTGAAACTTCCCAACCAGCTCCACTTCCACTGGGGACAAACGTATAGCACTGCCTTGAGAGAGCAGCCTGCTTAACTCATCTCTACGGGGTTCTGTACAAACACAGACATTTGGTGTCTTCATTGGGATCCCACTTTGTGCCCTGCTCCTACTTCCCCTGCTCACCCTCCTCAGCTCTCTTCTCCTGCAGGGTGTGAATAAGATGGGCCTTACACACAGGAGTATGAGGTGATTTCTCTGGCCAGAGTTACAGACCCTCTCATGGCCTTAAAATCTCTGACTTTCCAATGCTTAGCCCGTGTAGCTAATGGTTCTGATACCGGTATGCTCATGATATTGTGTTATTGGTTCTATATATTATCTTAATTTTCAGTTTGTACTGAGAATGATTTCCCTTAACCACATGGCTGATTTTTATCTCCTTTTCATGGTACAGTACTATACAGGTGAATGAAACTACCGCCAAGAAGCCTGGTGACTGTATTTCGAAAAGCGATCATCAGCATTTTCCTTGCATATTATTTTTCCGTAATTAAGCAATACATGTGGCTTGAAAACCCTTAACAAATCTTAGCATGATTTATAGGGATCATTTGTTTCAACTTTTTTGCTAAATGGCAGTAGATTTGGAGTTTTTATTATAAATTGTTTTCATTTAGATTTTAACCATCCTCTAGGCTCTGGGTAAAGCACTTGTTCGCTGCATGTCATTTTTTATTGTTTAGGTGTTGGACCTCAAACCAAAATAGAACGGAATAACAGTCCCAGTGGAGAGAAGCAAATGAGAGAGGTGAAGAGGAGAAAGGAAAGAGGAGTAAATGAAGAATCAGGTTGGGTGACTGATCCTCCAAGGAGCTAGGTGGAGAAATAGCGGGTAAGAATGGAGGTTGGTGTAGCAGGCAGATGAGCTAGGAGACTTGGGTTGCAACAAGCCAGGCTGCTTCCCTGTATCTGGCTAGCTGCAGAAGACATCCACTAGCCTACATGGCAAGATCACAAGAGGCATTTGCACCCGTGTTTGTCTGATGTGTAGCTTGGGGACACGGCTCAAGATTGCTGAATGTAACTTGAAGTGGAGCTGAGAGAATGAATTCTTGTCAGCTTGACTCAGGTTTCTAGTTTTGCTTTCCCCAAATGCTCAGAGATCTCCAGCGTATCCAAACAACATTCCCAAACCCCTAGAGCTTAATGAGTTTTTGTTTGGGTCATTATTCTGTTAAAAAAGAACAAACAAACAACTTTCCAGAAGGCGCATTTTTTGTTATTAGCACTTTTCTACCCATTGCTATCATTTTTGGAGAAAAAACCAAAACCACGTGGCTTGAGAAACATACCAAACAATCTGAAAAGTGAACAATTGGGACTAACGAACCTGAAAATGATCGGTCCAAATTATTCAGTAAATATAGCACTTAAGAGTAATGAAGCTACTCACGCAGCACTGGGACTGGTTTCAGAGCTATTTGCCAACCAGACAGCGTTCTGAACTCGCAGCAAGCACTGGGCCTGATTCATCACCCTGCTTCCTATCCCCGTGTGACACCGGTGGCTGTGTTGCAGAGTAATGAATCAAGGTTATTGCTCAAGACACGCGGTCCCTCTGCTCACACCCAGCCTGTCCCTTCCTGTTCGCAGAGGTCTGGCAGAACTAAGTGGGATGCTACACAAAATTTAACAGTTTTGGTTAGACTGCAGCAGGTGTGGAAAGAGCTTGGTGGGACACGAGTGCAAAAGCCCCACCACCCAGCAGCAAACAGTGTTTTGCCCTGACTTATGGCAATTTTTCTGCTGTCTTCTGGCCTTGCCTGTACTTTTTTCTACTATTACTTCCCATCCTGGAGCCCTGGTTTTATCTGGGAAGCAGAACCACAACCACGAAGATGGCTTGGCCTTGCAGAGCTGTCTCTGCATTGCATCCTTGCAGTGCTGCTCAGAGACATCTCACGGAAGGACATCTCCAGTTAGAGGGTCTCTGGCTGACAGAGGAAACTCCAGAGCATGAGACCACCAGAATTAACAGGCTCTCTCCACACCAACTTCAGAAAAACTGTGCAATAAAAACAGAATCTAAATCTGAACTGCATGTTTTTATGCTCATTTAACATTGGAATCTTCAAATTCAGCATCAATTGAGATGATTATATTCCCTGAATTCTGTTTAACTGTTCTCAATCCTAACAACAGTAGCTGACAATAAGAGACAGTCATTCACTTGTGTTGGTGGCAGTGCCTGCAGTGGGAGGAGGGCTCAATGACAACCATGAACAACCCGGACTTCTGCAGGCTCCCAGTTCACTGACGTGAAATACTGAAGCCGACCAGATGAACTCTGTGTGGCTGAGAACAGTGGGGGACAGATAACTAAGGTAGACCTCAACCAAAAGAACCAAAAGGAGAGTTCAGCCTCCCCTGGACAGGGAATGGTTGGAGCCCTGCTTTTCATGACTCAGTAACCTCCTTGCCAAATGCCTGCACATCACATCCTCAGCCCTGGAGCAGGGATGTGGAAGGATTTATAAACATACAGGCTGGACTTCTATTTCCTGATAATCTAGTTTAGCGTGACAAATAGCCCCATGAACAGGACACCCGCTGGCTCTCACCATGCACGTCACTTGGACAGCCTCGGCTTTCCAGTGCCTGAGGTGCTGGCTCCCTTCCCAGAGCTCCCCTCTATCTGCAGCCCTCCAGGGAGTTTTCATCACTTCAGCCTCTTCCGAGGCAGTGCCCCGATGTACTTATCACGTGGTGTTCTCAACATAGCCACGACCCTCGGCAATGTGCTTGAGTGCCGAGCACAAGTTAGGAAGTTGAAGACAGTACCTTGATTTTTTTGCCACCCCTCTGCTTCCTCTCCCTCCTGTTCTCTTCCTCCCTCTGCTGTTCCATCCACAGAAGCTTGGGATGAAGCTCTAGGCTGCTCTCCACTCACTTCTCTAGCTCTGCTCCTAACTCGCTGTGTAATAACCTGCAACCCAGCCAGCTTCTCTGTCAGCCAGTTTACCCTTCTGTGAAATGGGGACGTTATTTGCTAATTCTGGTATAACTCCAGGCAGGTTATCTGAAGTTTTTAAATCACACCTTGGAAGGGAGTTTCAGTACCACTTGCAGCAGATGCTTGCCTTTATGCACTCCAGATAAGGTGGCCTGAATTGATCTTGTGATTTCAGGAGTATCTTCAAAGGGGCTTCAACTCAACTTCATTTTTTTTCATTTTTTTTTTTTTTCTTCCTTCTGGCCAGCAGCAGAAGGATGTGCTGAGGTGGGCAGATAGGTGCATTTTTCAAGCTGCAGAATTTATCATTTTGCTTGGGCACTGTGGGCAAAGCCTGGTAGTCATTTGCACCTGCAGGAAAAGTGTGCGCAGGTGACATTGATACATATATATATTGGTAAATATTCATCTCTATTAATACATGTAACACACCCTGATATATCATATCCAGGAGCAAATGCTGTTGTGTCTCACACTCATATTTCCATATGAGGCAGACTTTTACTTAATCACTTTCTGATTATGCCTGAAAACTCATCTATTGCATTCTCTGAATCACCGCAGTCCAGTTCTTATACAGAAATCATTAGCCTATGGAAATGGTCTCTTTTTTACCAGCAGACGAAGCCATATGCTCATCCAGAGGCAATTACTCTTCTAATACAAGTTCTATAATAACCTTAAACAGTACAGAATGGCATAATTGTTTGCTTTAATAAATACTCCGAAGTACTTTAGCTGCACTGTAAAATGGCTTCACAAAATCCTGTTTCTGTTCCTTCATCTTCCAGTCTCTTTGCAATGACCCCCATTCTTCTGGACAATCTTTTTTTCTTGGAATTTTGCTGTGACATCCAAATGCGGACGTTTTGAACCACAGATGTGAGGAATTAAGAATTCTCTTTCTCTTTTAAATGATTTTTCATCGTGTGTTGGAGCCAAGTATCTATCAGGGTAAAATCAATAGCAGCTCCCAGAACTAAAAGAAAATGCCCCAGACTTAATACACTTCATGCACAGCCACTGCAGCTGTATGTCTAAAAGAAAGCTAATAGAGTGACTCATTCTATGAGTTACCAATGTTTGAAATAAACCTGTAGCTAAAATGGTTAGGAACAATGTAATTCTGAACATTACAACCAAAGCAGGACTCCCGCTTCTTTGCCTTTAGAGACACATCAGAGCATTAACTCTCTCCCTACTCTCAGTTCCTCAAATCTGAACACCTGTGCATGTCAAAAAAGATATAAACAAACAATATTCTTCCCTCACTCCTGTGGGAATGCATGTGAAAAGTGGCATGCTGAGTAAGAAGGACAGATAGGAACTGAAGAGACATATCCCTTTGCTGGGAATTTAGCATCCCATTGCCTCCTCACGTGGAGCTGGAAGCAAAGGTCAGTGACCTGCTAGTCTTTTCTAATTTATTTCCATATTTCAGGTGGATCCAAGGATCCATTTCCATCTCCTCTCCACTGCATGCTGTGAAGCAGCTAGTGAGTTGGGAAGGACCCTCTGGATGACAAGCACCGTTATTTAAATTTACAAAATTATTCATGTGACCAAACTTCTTTGGGGACTGTCTGGGCAATACACACAACACCCACATTGCATGTAAATGCAACCTTTGCTCTTTGGGACTGTCTGGGTCAGGCACCCATGGCTCACAACGACTTTGTTCCCAGTCCCTTCATGAAGAGTAGGGCACAGCAGGACTACAAGCTGCATATCAATCAGGGAGCACCAGAGGAAATGGCAAAAAGACATTTCTTCTCACTCTCCCAGGTCCTGAGATGTGATCTGTCCAGAATTCATAACGCTCCCCGTGTCCAAGAGGAAACTGCAACCAAAAACCACCCAGAGACATAAATATCGTGGCTGCAGCACATTTAACCAGTATGTATATGGACAAAACAGCAACAGCATTACATATAATGTAGGGACATTAAAGAAAATATACTACTTGCTGGAAAGTATAGTGCTGCTCTCCATCTGCCTTATCACTGGATTCCAATGGTTGGGTGCCCACAGACCTTTTGCATTAAATTTTACATTGATTTTTATGACCAGTTATTACATGTAATGTCTGAGCACTCCAACTGTTCTGTCTCCTCCCTGGTGTGGTATGAAATAAAGTTCATGGCAGTGGTATAATGGATGGCTCGGACCAACTCCAAAAGTGGGGGTTTATCAGGTAATTATCCGAGGGGAGTCAGAAAATGTGCTCTTTTATGTCAACATATAAAAACTGCATTAAGTTTGGAAAGAGCCAAACCATGTCATACCATGGGTTTCCCAGTGCTTATTACTTCAGCCCCATTTCTCTTTCCTCCTTCTCGCTTGGAGAGCAGCATTTCTAGGACTCTGCTTTGCTGGGAGGAGGCCAATTCCAGCTTCCCATCACTCACAGACCAAGGAGAAAAGTAGCTGGAATCCTTGGTACACCCCTTCCCGGAGCACCTGCAGGTACTGGGCTGCATACTGGCAGATCTACCCTATCAAGCTTTCAAAACTGTCGAGGCTAAGGCAGCCTTAGTATGATGGCAAAGATGTGCTAATACTGCCTTTGCCCTGGGACTTTCCCCACAACAAAGGCAGTTCTTCATGCTGGCCTAGAGGGGAACTGTGCTTTCACCACGACAGCTTAGCAGAGGATGGATTTGCATCACCCCATACCTGCACATTTGCACATTTCAGCGGTTCTTTTCCTTAAAAAGACTGCCTCACTTTAAATAAATATAATAATAATAATAATAACAATAATAACAGCAATAATAATAATAATACGAGTAGTTGCAATGTGGCGGTTCAAGTTGGAAGGGGGAGCAGTGTCATTTAATTGTGCTGGAGGGAATTGTGCCTTTTCTATCTATCTCATTTATATCTATCTAAGAAGAGATGAGCCCATTGTCTCAAAATTGCTTTGAGATGGGACAGGTTGGAGCAGGCTGTGGATACATGAGCTATTAGAGCTATTAGTGATGGTGATGTTAGACAGTATCGCCTGTCGGTCTGCTTTACAGTTATAAATGTGTATCATTTAAAATACAATAAGGGGCCAGATGCTCAGCTGGTGTCTGACATCTATCCACTAGGTTGCCACTGCTGCAGATTTAGCACAAGCCAGTGTCTTTCCAGGGAAGATAAACATTAAAATTTTGTTTGTGGTGGTGGTTTTGAGGTCCAATCCATATCCATGATATTTGGATTAGTTGTTGGGTTGCATCTCGTTGGGGTGGTATTTGATGGTGTATATACTGTCCTGAGATTGCAAATTGGGAGTGGAAATGAGGGCCCAAAATCATAAAACTGCAAGTCTTCCAGGATCGTTTCCTTGTTCAAAGACAGAAAATTGAGATGATTTTATTTCCAACATGCCATGGAACAAGTAATCTATTTTTTGCCAGCCCGGACATCTTACTTCAGCAAATGCCAGTTTAACATGGGTTAAGGAAGATGAAGAGCTCTATGAATCATAGCCCTTAGTATCACGTCACCTACACGCCTGCATTATGCCTTTGGACCAGCTGCTGAGTATTATCTCTGGTTTCTAATCCTCTAATTTCAGAGTTCTTTTGTGCAGATTATTGCTGAAAACTTCATGTAATTAATATCAATTATTTAGATTTGCAGTTTAATCAGTGTCAGATATTTTTCAGCTCTGAAAGCAGCATTATTCCTGTTGCTATTATTATTAATTACTAGTCTCGGTCACCCAAATAGATGATAACAGATACAAATGTAGATTCAGTTAATACTAGGACTATGCATGACACAAACTGATAAAAGCCAGGAAATTCATGGGAACCTCATTTTCATTCTCTTTACTCTGCCTGAATCTGTCCAGCCTGATAAATCTGGTCTCTCTGTACCTTCAATGTCCCTTTGTTGCCAGGTAGCTGGTGCATTCAATTTAGTTTACTGTTGAACCATTCTGAATAAACATGCATTTGAATACTACATTTACTCACATAAACGATGCCATGCTCCTCCTCCTACTACTCCAGATCATTCTCAAACCTGGAGTACAACACTCATATCCTTTTATTTTAAAACACTGTCAGCTGTGACTTCTGGACATAAAATGCAGGCACATAATAGCAAATATGTGTCTGTGGTCATCATTTTAGCAAATCCAGCAACATTTTTTCAAGTGGATTACAAAGCCAGGTGGATGCTAGCCCATGACCTAAGTGCTAAGGGAAAGATGTCACAGAAAAACGTGTGGTTTGCCCAGGAAGGTGCAAGCTTATGCTGGCAGATCTGGGATTGACGTTGACATCTCACAACCCCAATCACAGGCTCATCTCTCGGACTCAAATTGCCCCATGTTTTACTAGTTCTTCCCCCCTCTTGCAATGCCTGGTGTCAGATGCCCCAAGGGGCTGAAAAAAATAACCCTGGCAAATGTAACCGGGTATTTGAGATTGGGAAGATGGCAGAGGGAAATCTGGTTATCAAGACAGCAGCACAGAGAGGGAAGGAGATGTGTCTTAACCACTGCCAGCAGATTTCCAGTGTTTGAGCATTGCACAGGCCACAGCTGGAGACAAAATGAAAAAAAGTATTACTAAAAGAGGACTAGAGGAGCTAGAAATATTTATACTCTGGTGAATATTTGGGCCAAAAAGGCACAGGTAGGTAAGGTAGGGCAGTACTTGCAAATGGCATGGCTTAATGCAAAGCATTTAGGTGCCTGATGTATTGCTAGATGAGTTTGCCTTTTTTTTGTTGTTGTTGTTTTGTTTGTTTTACTGCTATTTTCCAGATAATTCAGTCATTTATAAGTATCTGATGTGGTAGAAATTCTTTGCTTTACTGATGTTAAGAAATTGTAGCGGTAATTTCATGGAAAAATTCTATAGCCCATATACTCTGCAGCAGAGACAAGAATGTAATTATTGGGTGAGAAATCATCCTGTATCTGAAACATAAGGTTTTTCCCTAAATCTCACCTACCCATATTTAGCCAACTTAAGAGCAGCAGAAGACAGTACAAAGTACTTGGCGTGTCACAGTGTTTATATTTCCAATGGACTACCTTCAGATTGAGTGGGAAATTGTAATTGTGGCATGGCTTAATTTACAAACCCTTGATTTTACAGCCTTAACACCCGTTCAGTGCAATATTTTGCATGTAATGAAGAACTTCATTCTTGCCTCAGTGGGGTAGTATTTTAGTGATTTAGATGCTCATCTCCTGCTTGAGTGTCCAAAATGCTTGGAAAGTGAATAGGAAAATAAAGGATGGTTTGCACTTTGAACTGTGCACAGAGCAACAGGATATATAAATATTTATACACGTCCCTGGCATATCATCCATGCTCAGGAACAAGAGCTACAGGGACTGCTGGCACTCAGATATAGGATATCAGACCTGGCTATAAGTGATTGCTCCAGGTCATGACTGAGATGCACAGGGTGAAAGGACTCTAAAGGCTTGCCTTCAGAAAAGCTCTGAAAAGGTTCTGGGGGTGGGACAGATAAGGCTCATGACCTGCCTGATTTTTTCTTGACTCTGCATAATACTGACAGCCTCCAATTTTTCTGCATAGCAAATGCATGCACAAAATTTTAAGTGTGTTTATTAGAAAAAAGGGAGAGAGAGAGAGAGAGAAAATCATGGCCCAAGTGATAAACTGTTTATAATAAACTAATCGTTTTTGAAGGAGAGATTGTGGCATTCTGCACTTTCTAAGAGAGCATCAGCAGAATAGGGCAGAGAGAATATTATCTCTAAAAGCTATGCATCATTCTCTTAAAATGTTAATGTCCCATTTCTAACTGAACAAATAAACCTCTACAAGTTGTATGCAACTAGTACTAATGAATCAGAGTGCAGATTGGGAAAAAAGAACCAGCTTCTGACTGCAAAAAAGCATCTTTCAAGAGAAATAAAAAGTAAGTCATTATTTAAAAATCGTTCCATTAATGTGCTGCAAACAAAGGGCTGTTAGCTTGAAAGGACCAAACAGCTTTTATTTCAGAGTACTTTATTTGCAGCGGGATTATAAACAAAATCCTCAGCAAACCCTTCAAACAGAGCATGCGTTATTAAAAAATTCAGAAGCCTTTTACCCATTTACCATTTCCTCGAGATGTTTTTGTTTTGTCTCCCTAATGTATTTACAATGAGTGTGCAGTCTCCACATGGTTTAACATCCAAATCAAAGATTTGATAGAGGCAGGCAGCAGCATTTCATGTCTTAGCTTGATGGTTTTCACTGAGTTCCTAGTGCAACAAAACCCATTGCAAAGATCAAGATAATGCAAGATCTGATCTCATATATGCTCATGTTGAGCGCAATGTCAAATGAAGACTGCAGGCTATTTTCATCATCCAAGCGCTGAAGTTTATTATCTGTAACACATTTCTGCCTAGAAGAGCTAACCAAGGTTGTGTTAGACACTAAAGAGCCACCTGGAGTTCTTGCCCTCAGGAAGAGCTAAATTGAACATAAGCAGAGAAAGGTGGGTAGAAGGCAGAGATGGAGTAATTCATTAGAGGATGCAGAGCAGGTCAGTGGTACAGCAGCAAGCCAGCATGCACCGAGTTAGAAGTTGTGTCCTGGCAGTAGCTTTAAGAGTGGTGCTGGGTTTTGGCACAGTGTTTTGGGGGCAGCAAAGAGTCTGTGATTTGCTTTCCCAAGAGCAGACCTCTGGGCACTTTGTACAATTGGGTTTGCTGAGAAACCTTCATCCAGCTCTAGAAGGCTGGTGGGCTCTTGAAAAGGCTGATGAACAACATGGTCATAGATGTAGCTGTCCTCAGGACAGCTGATGCCTGCATCCCACAGGAGCTTCAGACTTCTCTTTTTTTTTTTTTTTTTTTATTTATTTTTTTTATTTTCCCATGAATAGGCAAGCTCACTCTCAATGTCAGTGTCTCTTTTCAGCCAGTGGCTTTCAGCTAGAGCTCCCTGAACACTGCAATTTCTACTCTTTCTGCTGCAGAGAAATTTCAGAAAAGGCTGAACAATTTCTGAAAAAGGACCCTAGCATTTCAAAATTTCTCATGTAATGAAATTGGGGCTTTTACAAATTTCCTCATTGCAACATTTGTTGTTGTAAAATATAATTCATTTGAAAGTCAATGTGATGATGCTGAAATGAAGTGCTTCAACCTTACCCAAGCAGAATGTTAAATAAAAGTCAGATGAAATTGATACTGTCCCTTGAAACACTCAGACTTTTCAGAATCAGCATTTTCTCATAGCAAGCTGTTCCACATCTCCTGCTGGCAGCAGTATGAGAGACATCAGCTTTTTCTGGAAAAGCTTTAAAAGCTGGATATTTATTATTATTATTATTATTATTATCATCATCATCATCATCATCACTATCATCATCATTACCATCATCACCATCAATAATATGCATAGCAAATGGAACCGGAAAACAGAGGCAGGAGGCTAGATCCTGCTCTGACTTACTACAATCACTAGCAGTGTTGGTTTGGATTCACAGGGTCACTAAGGAGAGGAGAATTCACCTCTGCAGACACTCTCAACCTCTCTGCCTCCGTGTGTTTATTTGTGGGTACATCAAGTGTACTCAGCTCATTCTTCCTTACACACGCTACCGCTGCCTGGCACAACTTCAAAACTCCTGTCTCCCTAATGCTCCTTTTATGGTTTTTGCCATTATTTTTTTGCCAATTGGGTAGAATAGAAAGGAAGCCTCAATGGGCAGGAGAGGGATTTGTTTGGACTGAGGTGAGCTCGACAGCACTCCAATTAGCTGAGCGAGGTAGACTCGTGGAGCACGATGAGGCCATTGCTGCAGAGACTCACTCAAACAGCTGGATGACAAGTGGGATTTAAAATCTGTCGGTATGGATGTCAGCACACAGGCTCAGTTGTGTGATTTCATGAGGTGGCTAAGTCTGGCCGTGGAAATGAGAGCAGAGCAGGGTGTGTTGGTGCTTTATGGCATGAGCTGCTCTCTCACGCCTGGAGAGCAGGTGTTGTAGCAAGGAGCAGAAAAATGGGCACAGCTCCCTGTCTCTGAGGATTTTCGTCCCAGCTGGGGAGCCTGTGGCTGGCCACAGGGCTGCCGTTACCTTCACATGCTGTTAAGTCCCCAAATGGTGTCTATAAATGCATCTTCCTTCAGAAGGGATTATTGACTCACATGGCTGACACACATCTTTCCAGGCTGGGTCCTTCGTGCGTGAAATGTATTGTCTTCCCCTTTAAGGAGTTTGCTGCCTCACTGACCTTTATATTCTGCAAAGAGGCATTTTAATCTCCCACACTGCTGCGCTGCTAAGTGGTTTCTCATTTGACTGGTGCTACTCAATGGTCTTTCCATGTTGACGGGCTCTATTAAGACACTGGGAGTTAGTCTGAAGCCCTTCTAAGCTGTTATTTTCAGTAATAACACTCCTATTTGTTCCCCAGGTTTGCCGCACCCACAGGAGGTGGGAGGAGATGTGGAAGCACAAATTCTCATTAAAAGAAAAAGCAATTTTCTTTAGGAGAGAGTTGCCTCAAGGCAACTGGAGAGGGACAGAGCGCTGATTCCAGTATGAGCCAGGATCAGACTGGAAGTCATTACATTAATCAATTCTCCCATCCAGAAGCTTCCCGAGATGGTATTTATCACTATCACAGCCTGTTGGGTAGTCTCTATGCTATGCATAGAGGGTGTCTCAGTGTTTTACAGCTGAATGTTGTAGCTGTTCAATCCTATCAGCGTTGCCTCTCTTGTGTAGAGCTTGTACATAAACAAATTGTGAGTGCTCATTTTTCAGCGTGCTACTTTCCATGTATGAGTTGCCAGTTGTGTGACTTATTTGCCTTGAAGAGGATGGGGAAAAAAATGTGAGAGAGAACTCAGGAAAATCCTCCATGGAAGAAAGAAGAACACGTGTTTTCCACTGGACCCATTCCCTGTCTCTTTATCACAGAAACCATGGGAAAGGCCAGGTCCCGTGTCTTGAATGCAGATGCCAAAGCTCATTGAGTGCAGGATGAGTAAGTTTACAGACTGAATGAGCAAATGGCAGAGCCAGTCAGGCAGCCTAGGAAATTCCCTACCCAAGAAATGTCAATGAACCTTTTCCACGCATGTAGAAACGTGGTCCTGGTCTGGTATCTTCAGGAACAGTGACAACCATGAGTGACAATGTCCCAGTAGGGACAGGGATGGGACCTCCCTATTTTTATTGCCTAAAGGAAGGCTGACACCGCTTAGTTAAACCAGCCCTGGCACTGGCCAGTAAGAGTGTTAGTGCCGGAGGGATAAGGGAATGTAACGATGGGGAAGCCGCCTGCGGATGATGCACTTAGACCCCTGCTGACTGAGCAAATGTGCCAGTGAAAGCCTGTTGGATGGAACCACGTGGCTCCCATCACTGAGACAAGCTGCTGACAATTAACAGGAGGCTGGAAGATGCTGACAATTAACGGGAGGCTGGAAGTGCTGTGTCACGGCAGCAGGCAGACACCCGGCAGTAACCTCAAAGAGTGCCTCAGCTCTACCAGATCTGCTTAATGTTGTTCCTCAATAGTGAAAAATGGGAAACCCAGCAAGGACTAGGACAACATTTGTATTTTCCCCAAAAGGCTGGGGAAGAGCTCTGCTTTCTAGTATCATCTTCTAACCTCTCCAGAAGTTCGCAACAAGGAGAGCGATGCTGAATGTCTGACAGGTCCTGATTTCTCCCAGTCTCTGAACCACAAAAAGCTTCTTTGGTGCAGCTCAAGCTGCAGAAATCCCAGGCTGAAGGACATCACAGAGGCTTCTGCCCGTGTGCAAGGCGTTGTGCACACAAAAGCCTCAAAATGCACCTGTCTGTGTGAGCTTTTGTTCTGTATTTTCTGGACTAAGCAAGATGAGAACATGTACACGTATAGCAAAATAATAATATCAACCCGATAATGACGAGGGAGAGGATAAAAAATGTGAGCTTTATCAAAAAAAAAGATCTCTTTTAACAACAAATTGTAACTAATTAGACTTTGAATGGGAAATCAAATGAAAGTGCATGAAGGCTCAATTTTCCATACAGCTGATGATCTGACCTTTTTAGGAGTGGGAAAGAAAATTATTTTTAATTAACATGACTAATCATTTCCTGTCATTTTCAGATAATTGGCTTTGTTGAAAAAATGAGCTGTTTTGGGGAGAAGCTGGGGGGTGACACTGGCAGCTCCGCCAGCACGTTTAACCTTTTAGATCCTGCCTGCAAATGGAATTTTGAATCCTTATTATCATGGGGAAGAGGTTTTGTATGGAAATGTGGTGCCCCACCCCCCTTCCTTTCCATATGGCTCATAGAAATTCATACATAGTGAAAAATATTTGACACGCTGCTAGACTTCTTTCACTTTGAAAGGTTCTTGTATTAAAAAAATGCAGAGGAGACAGTTTAGGTAATAGACTGTTTTCTGGTACACCTTGAGGTCACTTCTGTGATTTAGGATTCAGGGTCAAATCCTGGAGTCCTTAATAGCATTTTTTTTGCTCAAACTATTTAGGAATTTGGCTTGGCTGAGTGCAGCCAACTCTTATTATGTCCAAACAGTGAGCAGCTGAAGGTGGCCAGACCAACTTCTGCTGAGACGGTTTCATTATGCCTGCTTGCGTGAGATGTGGGAGCCTGTAATAGAACTCTTAGGCCGTGAGATATGACTTCGCTCTCTTTTAAGCAGCAACAAAACCTGGTGCATTGGAGGCTTTCCTAGGCAATCAGCATAAGGTTTTAATGCACACTTCAAGGGACAGGCAGAGAGATTGGAGAGAGACCAAAGGAAAGCAGGAAAATCAAATGTCTCTGAAACATGACCTGCAAGCAAAGACTGAACAGCCTGGGATTGTTCAGTTGAGAGAAGAGAAAATTCAGTGGGGAACTTAAGTTTTGAATAACATAAAAAAGGCACTTAGAAAAGCTATAATCTGTCCTCTGCTTTCAGAGGTAGTAGGATAAGTAGAAATAGGAATAAATTGCAGCAGGAAAGACTCAGAATAGATATCAGGAGAAGCTTTCAAGTGAAGAAGAGAACAAAGCACCAGGGATACAGTTGAAATCCCCATCTCTGGTAGTATTTAAATGGGACAAACATCTGCCAGAGATGACATGAGGACAGTTTGTCCTGCCCTGGGGCAGGAAAATGGATATGATGCTCTGCTGAGGTCTGCACTGAATGTGATGTCCGTATTTGTATAGGAGAGGAAACATCTCTGTTTGATACCAGCAGTACTGGATAAGGTACTAATATAAAAAGCAGCTTTTAAAACAGAAGGAAGGCATGAGCACATTCAAAGTGAGCAGCAATGGACACTGAATAAAAGTGGAGGCAGAAAAAAGCACCCTAGCTCACTGAGTCCGTATATACAGATCCTTTACCCTGGCCAGGAGCTGCTTATTGTAGCATGGTGCTTGCTGAATGAGGGTGCTGAGTGGTTTCTCAGCCTCCAGGGTGGTTGCTGGTGCAGCCGTAAATTGGTTCCTGGTATAATATATTTGACTCAGTTGATATTGTTTGCTGTCTTTCAACTAACATGGGTCATAAGACCAACCTGGTCTCATTCACCGTGGTGTCTCCTGAGATGTGGGAGTGCTGTTGGTGTTCACCAACACAGGGAAGAAACAACTCAGTCTGCTGCTTCCTTCAAAAGAATGCACTCATAGCATGGCTCTTCCATTTTAATCCCACCACCAAAAATAAAACCACAGAGATCTGAGTCTAAAACAAATTGTTATCCTATGTAGAAGAAATATCTCAGATTTCTTGAAGGTTTCCCAACCTCTCTTTCTCCTCTTGCTCCCACCTGCAAAGCCACCCAGTTTTAGGAGGATGAGAAGCAAGCAAGTTAAATTCCTGAACTACAAAACTACAGCAACTCCTGTCCCTTCCTCTTCTTTAACTGACATACCCCGTAGGCATGCATTCCCTTACTTTATTGATATCCAAACCGTGCAGTTATTTCTATTCATGAAGCAGATCAGAACAAGTTCCACTAATGACTAAGAGATGTATTCCGAAGTGCAGAATTCTACAAATTAGCAATCAAACACAATAAAAAAATCAAAGATACTGCATTACAAAATACACTTTGTTCATTTATTTTAACAAGTATCACTTATTTTCAATTATTTACAGTGCTAGTTAGCATACTCATAAAAGTACTGTGGCATATTGAGTTAAAAGTAATGGATTCTTAGTGCTGGGAAATCTCAGCAGAGCTCTTGGCTATTAAACACTAGCAGAAAAATGTGGAGGGACTGTCACGGTGGGCTGTTTTCTGGGCTTTTTACTTGTTGGGGAGGACTTTTTGATGGGGGAAAGATAATTGGGTCTGCAGATTAAGTGAGTTAGGAATAGCTGAGTTCTCACTGCTTACAGTTTTGTAAATTTCCACATCTCACTTCATGTCTTCCAGCTCCTCTCTCCTTTTAACAAATCCAACACTCAGGGCCTTATCTCAGGGTGCCCTTTTAAGTCTGAATTCTCTGGCTTTCTTCAGCTGCTCATCATATAAAGACAGTTATTTTTCTGGCATTTCATTTCCTGCTTTTTTCCTCTTCCTCTTGCATCTTTTATAGATGGTGATAAATGTGAATAACAATGTGCCCAGTGTGAAAAGCAGAGTGTAAAACCCAATTCCATTCAATTTCTCTTTTATTCTAACTTTAAGTCTTAGATTTACCCATGTCTCACTCCACTGGACCCGTCACCTGAATTAAATAGAGACTCTTAAAACTGATTGCTGCAAGGAAATAGATCTTAGAAGCAAGAATGTTGCAGCATTTTAAAGAAAATTTCCTAATAAACGTTGAGCCTCATTTAAATTTTATTTCCCACCCCTGAGATATGGAAGCAGCTCAATGTCAATCAGAAGGGGAGAAAAGCGCCCTTAATTTTGGATGATCTATTTTCAAAATCCTGTTGAAAGCAGCAAAATACTCTGGTAATTTGCACATCATGTAAATGACAAAGAAAGAGAAGGGCCAGCAGGCAGGGAGTACTGAGACACTCTTGTCTGCTTTTACGCGTCACTGCTGACACCTGCTGCGTAACCGCCTGGCAGAGTCACATCCCTGAAAACAGAGAGAGAACCGGCTCCTCTGGCTCGGTCAAGGGAGTCCTGGTTTTTATAGCAGGAGGGGTACGGTGTCAAGATTGTCCACACGGTGACGAATGAAGCAGGTTTAACCGCGAGAAGAAAAACAGCTGTCTGGATTGGGGAGGCTTTTTCCAGCTGTATGCTGCTTTTATTTATTTATTTATTATTTTTTTCAAGGCTTTTGCCTTTTTTGTGTGTGTGTTTTCTTGGCTTCTTTCTTGGTATCCCAGGTTTTTTTTTTTTTTACTTTCTCAAGCTCTGAACTGGATGGGACTGAGCTGCCCTTGGACCCTGGCCAAGGGAGAAGTGATCATGGGCAGGTGATGCTGTAGCCAGAGCTGATAGAGGTCCAAGGCAATTTTAGTTAAAAAATAAAAGCAGTTGTCTCAAGCAATGATCGTTTCTTTAGCACGTCTCGGTCTTTGAGTGGGTATGGGTTAATCTGGTTGGTGGCTCCCTGCCAATACGTGGGAGTAGCTCTGGCAAAAAGCGTGGTTTTTCTCTCTGTTCCCTCTGTAAAATGTGGAGTTCTCACCTGCCATAAACCTTCATGCTGTAAAAGGCTGCTCAATGCGAGAAGATGCCCAGCAGTGCTATCATAGTTATCTGATGTGACACAATAAGCATTTGGGAGTCCGCTTACTTTGGCATGGTGGCACAGTGAGGAATCTGATGGACAACTTGCATTAACATCACAGAGCGTGGGAGGAAAAAAAAAAAAAAAAAAGAAATAGAGAAGAATTTTCTCTTTAAACAGATGCTTGATAAAAGAACAGAGGCAGATAATGGATAGATTTGCTTTGTTAAGGAAATGTCCGTAGTATTTGCATTTTATAATTGTTCCTGCAAAGGTTAGTGTGAGCTGAATCTCTGCTTAGCTTTCTTGCGCTTTTACTTTTCTTCCTGTGTGGCATGGCAGAATGCTAAATAGCTTCATTTCCATCATGCCAGGGGTTACAGCGTGATCTCTACTCATTCCTCCACTGAACAGCAAACCAGATGCCGCACCACCTTCTCCTGCAGCGAGGGTCTGGGAGGAGGGAGCCTGGCAGAAGCTCCCCCAGGGGACCAGTACAACAGCAGCACAACTCATCCCCCCCGCCCCAAACAAAACCGACCACAAGGAGCAGAACAATGCTCGCCATTATTAATCCCGCTGTGATTCTAAATGTCGTGCTATTACTGTACGCACAAAGATACTTGAAGGTTTTCTGATTTCAATTAAGATTATTATCTCCTCTGAGAGATGCTTTTTCTGCAGTTGGGAAATCTCTTTAGCTGATCTGCTCTGAAACAGCAGCAGACAGAGGTAAATACGCCCTCTTGTATTAAGTTTGCATTACGGGTGGACTCCCCCTGCCCTGCTGAGGTCCCCTTGCTTTGTCACCCCCTCTGAGAGATGGTCAGGGACTCTCAAGATGGGCTGCAGGCAGCAAGGATTAGACGTGCTCTGCCAGAAACCCCCTCTTGTGCAATACTCAGGAACAGCACCTGTGCTGTGAGACAGACACTGAGCAGGACTGGGAAGTGCTGAGCCTTGCCGTGGGCACACTATACATCCTGATGCAGGGTGTGGGGACAGGTAAGGAATCAGCTGAAACAGACTCCCAACACTGCACCACTTGAGTCACTTGTGAAATGGGTGATGCCACTGTCAAGCTACGAGGTGATCCCTTCCAGTCTCCAAGAAAGCCTGAATGTCAGTGCAGGGAGCTCATTGCAAATGATGTAGTTTTTTGGTGCCCTTACACATTTAATTTACACTCTTCTTAAGCTACCTCTGTGAAGTGGAACTCAAGACATTTCCCTAGAAAAAAACATCACTAAAATTTTTACTCTGCCGTGCTGTCTGCCAAACAGCCTCGATCCAGCTCCCAGGACGCAGAAATCTGCACTATAAAACAACCAGAACAACTCATCACCTCTCTGTTAGTCTCAGCAAGGAAGCCAAAAGATGAGCTGGCCAGGAATCATAGGTAAAGAGCAGAAGACAAATGACAAGCATACATTTGCCCTGATACTCCACCTGCACCGCAGCTAAGGGGTCGGCCCACTGCAATCTGCAGGGTATAGCTTTTCCCTGATACTAAAAAGTGATACTCAATATTCAGTACCCTATATCTTGATGGTCTCTGTTCCAGTGTGCTAGATCTGTACAAACTTACAGCTACCGTAACATATATCAACTTCATCTTCCCTCCTACTTCTAGATATGAGCTTCTCTATCCTCCACAACTATCTCCAGAAGTTTCTCTCCCACACAGCTTTAGTATTAGACATATTTTCATCTCAAATTGACTTTCTCTTCCTTCCTTCATATGTTACTTTCCCAGGGTGAAGCATAATCAAGGAAGATGAAGAGACATCTTAACCCCAAGGCTGCCACTGCCTGCCAGGTCTTATGAATGCTTTACAGAACTTTCCAGATACACACGAAGCTTGATGTAGACTCTTTAAATTTCAAGAACATTTAATAAATTTGGAACTAGTCTGACTCAGTTGTAGCAGAGATGAATTTCTTACATTGATACAATCTCCAAAGAGCACTGCGCATCATTTAATAAATGTATTTATTAAATACATAAAAGATTTGTAAATGGAGCTCGTCTTGCTGAACCTTATTATCTTCATCCTTATTTAACATTTATTTTCTTGAGACGAGACAATATTTGTTAAATCTTGAACACGTCATTGCAAAATACGCCCATGGTTTATTCAGTCTGACTCTAAATATTAGATTTCAACATTTGCTAGACCTGGCTCCTTATTTAATCTACCAAGATCTCTAACAAGCACAAGGAAAGATTTGCTAACTCAAAAATAACTGTTATTGAATCTCCAGTGGGTTTGTAAAAATCTACATAATATTTAATAAATCTGCCCTAAGATTTAAGCAAATCTGTTTAACTTCCATTAAAATTGGAAAAGGAATTTGTTGGAGTCCTTCTCGGATTCATGCAAAACTTCATAAGTGTGTCAGATGTTACCAAAATCCTATTAAACTGTCATGTGAGCTTTCCATTTCATTTTGCATCATTGTTGATTATTAATGTATTAGTGCATAAATAGCTGCTCTATCTTCCTAGGCATCTCTACACTCCTCCTGTCCTGCTCACTCACTACTGTGAGAATTCAGCTGGTGGGAAATCATAAGTCTCTGCCAGAGCTGATCTCACTGCATTCCTGCTACGTCACCTTTTCGATTGCAGCCCATAATTTTGCAGCCCTTTGCTGGGAATGGTTAGATTGCCTTTGTCAATTTTATACATCTTCTCCAAGGAGACACATTCTTAGAAAAAGTAATCATGCTGTATCAATAGCAGAAACAATGCTTACCCACCTCTTATTATCCCAGCATCTTGCCAGGCTAAGGCAGACAGAATAAAAACATTGTACTTAGTTTTCAACCTGCATGCAGAATATTTTTATGTCTCTGTCTATCTGGTTCCAGTATTTCTGTGGCAGCAAGCCCAAATTATCCTTGGCCCAAATCCTCTGCCAACTTGTCTTGCAGATCACCCTGCACCCTGATCATAACATTTCACTTGAAAAGAAAAAAATGAAAACAATTATGTTTTGTGCGGTTCTATACACCACTTCCCCTGCCCTTTCAGAGTCCAGGAACAGGTAAAGCACAGACTGGGAACTCTGTATTTGCTCTGTATTTCCAGCCTTTTAATTTCTTGACTGTTGCCTTCAAGTCCCTTCTTTTCTATGACAATTAACAGAAATCCTCTCTTTAGGGGGTCTGCCCTTGGAGCAGGGAGCAAAAGGTAGCAGATGATATGCTAAAACTCTCAGCACCAGAAATGAAGGATCAAACCTCCTCAAGGCAAGTGAAAAGAAGCTCAGCCACCTGAATCTCATCCCCATTTGTCAATAGCATAAAATATCTCCCTGTTTTTCTTGCTTGGCTCCCTGCACGGAAGGAGATAGCAGGAATACAAGAGCGGACAGTGCTGCAGGGTGTCTGCATGAGGACTCATCACCTAATAGTTGGTAGCACTCCAGTGCAGAAGGAAGAGGCTTTCACTGAATGCTACAGAAATTTAGGGATAGGACAGCCATCAAGAGCAACTGTTCTTGGAAACATGCTGGCAGAGCTAATTCCAGTACATAATGGGCATCTTCATCTCTCCTTCCAGGATAGCAGAGCTATCAGACTTTCCCTTTAGTGCTTATCAAAATCCTCTTGCAAAAACATGATGCCAGTATATTATTTAATTTGAGTGCTTTGATATGACAATGAAGAAGACCAGACAGGCCAGACATGACAGATAACTGTTGTCAGTTCAAGCTGCTACTAAAAATAAAGGAATGGATTTATGAAAGGGTTACAGAGAAACCTTCTGCTTTCCAGCTGATCCCATGCAGAGGGCCCACATATAAAACATTTGAGTTTGAGCTCAAGTAAAATGTGTAAGTCTCTACAGATTTCTAAGTTTGCCTGTGATAATTTGCTACTGGGTTCAGGCTATTCTCATAATGATTTATTGTCTTCGACGTTCCAAGCATTATTTATTGCTACAAATAGTAGCGCCAACTATTAGAAAGAGCTGGTATAGTTGACACAAGGCGGGTGTATTTAGGGATTTTTTAAATACCATTTATAGAGTTGGAGAATTGTGAGAAATTCTCGAGGAAGGCAGAAAAGAAAAACATGGACAATGTAACTGCACATGCTCAGAAGTGGCCAGTGATTTTCTGAGTGTCTTAAAACATGCTACCACTTCTATTTTTTGAAAAAGCTGGACATTAGCAATGTGAAAATTTGGCCTCCTGCATGTGAACTGTGGTAGGTACACAGCATGGAGATATGCAATATGCATATCTACTTCTGGAAACTCAGCCTTGTGAATGAAAACAAACAAGTGAAAAAAACAACAAAAACACAAACAAACACAAACACACCGAACCAAACCAAACCAAAATACACCTCAAAATGCCCCAGAGGAGATCTCACGCTGCTTGTATTCTAAGCTGGTTATTTATCCTGAGCTGGCTGTTTTATCCTGAGAAGAAATCATGTTCCAGGCAGGAATAGTTCTGCAATCTCCATTAATACATGTCTATATATTGACCCTGATAAATATAGAAATGCTGAATAAACAGTTCTGAGATCCTTCAAGAAGAAAAACAACCCCTGATCCAGTTGTTACCAGCGCACAGGACTGGATTTAAGACACAGATATTTAAGAATCAGTCTGTAATAGTGAACAGCGAACACAATTTAAATCAATCCAGCAGTCTTGCAGGGCTGAGAAACAAATAAACAACTTCTTCACTACAGTAGTATTAGCATTTACCTTGAGGAAAGCAAACTTCATAAAATATGAGGCAGAGAATCAACAGCTAAGAGGGTAAAAAATTTTCCTGTGGTATGAAAATTATTGAAAAGATCATATTAGATACTCGCTAAAATTTATAGTATCATAATAGTAAAAGGAAAAAACACAGGCAAAAGAGCTGTCTTTGGTTCAGCTGCAGTTTTTTTTGTTTTTTTTTTTAAAGAAAGATACCAGCAGATACTTAAAGAAGAAGACACTCACTGAAAAGCAATACTTGGGCCAAAAAGAAGAAACCAGAGGAGAACAGACTTGGCCAATTCCAACGTAAATTTTATCACATGGTAGGGCAAAAAAAGACTTTCAGAAAAAACTCCCAAAAGGCAATTGAAGTAACAATTCAACCACATCAGAAACGAGAAACTCATCAGATATTTCACACTGGCAGGTCCTGATCAGGATGCAATGGGTGCTCAAGGAAGAAAAGGCTATAGCACAAAACCTGGATAAACTCCTCTATCAGAGTTTGCCAGGAAGGAGGTCAGAAGTTTAGGAGGAACAGATCTGAAGCACTCTCAATTTAAAATGTGTGTCAAACAACTTTGAGGATAATTTTTTACAAGGTGGGTGGTTAAGTTCCAGATGAAGGAATATTCAGTGTTGATAACTGTAAAGTGAGGCACATGAGGGAAATAATTTTAATGGTAAATACGCAGCAACAGGTTCCAAATTACATGGCGTCCCTTAGGAAAGAGATTTTGGAATCACTACAGATTTCTCTGAAAAAAGACAATTCAATGCTCAGCAGAGGTCAAAGGCATACAGAGCATGTCAGTAATAATCAGGAAAGAAATAGAGAACAAATGAAAAAACATCATTATAACACTACATAAATGCCCTACATCCCTACTGCTCTGGTTGTGCTTTCTAGAAAAAAAATCTGTAGAAATACAAGGGGAACAGAGAGGGCTGGCGAGCACAAGCAAACAGGCATGGAGCAGGCTCTGTACACAGAGCAATCAAAAGCCACGGGCTCATCAACTTAGAAAACAAATGAGTAAGGGGTGTACGTATGGTTATATAAAATCATAAATAGTACAGAGGAAGTGACTGCAAGCAATTATTCCCTGTTTCTCATAAGGCAGAAATAAGAGGCACCGAATACACTGATCAGGCCATAGACTTAAGCAAACAAAAGGAAGTCCTTTTCCATACACAAAGCATAATCAAACCGTAGCGCTCATTGCCCAAAGTCTAAATGGGTTCAAAAAGCAATTAGACAAATTCATGGAAGAAAAGTACATCAAGGGCTTATTAAACACAGTGAAGTGGATCCAAGCTCCAATCTGGGACTCTTTAAACTGCAGATTACTGAAAAATGGGGAGGGCTGCTGGCAGGGAATTTTCTTTCTCTGCTTTTCCTTTTTCTTATACTCATTTGTAAGCGCCCACTACTAGCCATGGACAGAGAGAATATCCTGATCTAGATTGGTCTGTGCTCTGAAACTAGACAGTTTGTAATCTGTGATCTTCCCCACTGTAGGGATTGTACAGAACCACATCCAAGAGCTGCCAGCCTTGCTTCTCTGTAGTCATTTCTTTCTTCCCCTTGCACAGGATGAGCAGTAGGGGAGGAAACCCACTGCCTCTACAGCAAACCCCCCCTCTAAGGCAGGACCAAAGCACGAAGGTAGGCAGCGGGGTGTCCCTCTGGTGCTATATTCTGTACCTACTCGGTAGATAAAACAGAAGCCATTGGTGCCTTCAGCATTCACATGAAGTCAGGGGTTGGAGAAAAATCTTCTAAAGGCTACTCTGGGATCAGCACAGGAGTTCAAGGCAGATGCTGGCAGGACAGCACCATGCTTACTAGCCCTGCCAGCACCCCAAGGGACCAAATTCTGTCAGAGCAACTCATATTGTTGCTTGGACAAAGCTGGTGTTCAAAAGCATTCTTTGTTCTGTCCACTCCCAACTGAAAAATGATTGCTAATTCTCTTTGAAGACCTTTTGAAACAGAGCTCCAAGGTCCATGTGGTGGGTCCAAAGAATGACAAATATGTAGCACAGCGGAAACCTGGAAGCACCGTACCACTCTTATCACAGTTAATCTTTGGAGCCACTTAATCATACAGGGCTTTCAGTTACTAAGGTCCTTTTTAATTTAGAGCAAGAGTGTGTGGTAATTAGCCTTAACCAGGTCATTGATCTTAGGGGAATATACTCTCCGAGAACCTACATCCATCTTGCATACTTGTGGGAGGGAAATGCTGATAAGCTTGACATCCCTGCTCACAGTATTAACAAGGCAAGTTAATATTGACCTTCTGTTAGGGCCCTTCACACCAAGCCAGCAAGGGAAATGCAAGGACATTTCTCCCATAAGCCTGCATATTCCTTTTCACCCAGTGGTATAATTGCACTGACACGAAGGGAGGGTTTTCACCTTTACCTCGATCTAAGTACATAGAAGCTCTCTGCGACCTGCCATTTGCTTCACAAATATCACCAGGCTTTACAGACAGTTTCAATACCAACTTTGCTTCCTCCCTACTTTTGCTCGTCCCTGGGGCAAAGCCCAAGCCCTGGCTCTAACGACCTGCTGCCCCATTAACAGCTGGGATGTCACTAATTGTGCCATCCAGCTTGTGCCAGTGGGCTGCAAGAGCGGAGATGCTGAGAACCAAGACAAATGGATTCATCTCAACAGCACGCGCCTTGCTGCAGGGACAGAGGGGATGGAGGCCCTGCGCAGGAACCATTTCACAGCCTAATATTTCCACGGCCTATTGCTTCAAAATGAGGGATCAAAGAAGTCAAAACCATTCAGCACCTGCTATTTCCTCACATGAGCCACTCACGGTGACCGTGCCTGCTGCCAACGGCAAGCCCCAGCCTGAGGTGAGGCAGCAGTGGTCATTCACTGCCGTGCACCAGGTCAACATTAAATCTGCAGGGGTTCTCATCGGCCTTAAATTCTCAATCATTTACTTTGAAAGGCTCTCTTCTGGCTTTTCAAGAACTTTTTTTTTTTTTTTTTTTTTTTTTTTTTCCAGCATTGGCTCTTTAGGAAACTCTTCATGGACTAATATCTCTTTCCTCTCACAGCCTTTGTGGAAGACAAAGGGGAAGCAGCCTGGACCTCTCCCCTACCCAGATTTCCCACATCATGTTGTTGTTGTTACTGCCAGGGTTTTTTTTTTCCTCTCTGGGTCTTCTGCCAAACATTTGTCTGCTTTGTCAATTTTTTTTTCCTTGGGAAAAAAAATAATAAATAAAGCCTGTTTAATCTTAGCAAATGTTGTATTTTTTTTTTTTTCACTTCAATAGCCTCAAAATTTTCCCTGGAGAGCTGTAAGCCCTTTAAATATATTTAGGTTGCCAGATTTCTTATGTTCTCTCTCCAGGAAGCCAATTTTGCTTCTAAGCTCTTGAGAAAGGGCCAGTCTCATCTTTTCTTGCACTTTGAAGCCATTGTACAACACCTTCCCTCCTTCCTCTCTTCTTTTCTCAGTCCTCTTTAGGTTTAGTACTTGTCCCTGAGGTAGCATAAAGGCCAGAAACCCTTCCCAGGCTTGTGTTAAGCTCCTTATCCACTCCAGGTCTTTCATCCTGTATCCATCAGCATGTCATTCTGGTGTTTCATGACAACCACCCCCATGTGCATTGCTTTACACTGGGCTGAAGGGACTAACCAGGACTAAATGCTTCAATGGCTGTGTGCCCTGCTGTGATTTACAGGGGAATTTTTATATTATTATTTTATTTTATTTTGTTTTATTTATTTTATTTTATTTTATTTTATTTTATTTTATTTTATTTTATTTTATTTTATTTTATTTTATTTTATTTTATTTATTTTATTATTTTGTTTTGTTTTATTTTGTTTTATTTCTGTTTTTGTTTGTTTGTTTATTGTTTTTAATTTTATCTTACTTTATTTTATTTTGTAAAATCAGCTCTTTAGGAAACTCAGTATGGCCCATTATCTCATTTTGTCCATACTAATTTTTTGAAAAACAAAGAAATTGTGGCACAGATCTTTTTTTTTTTTTTTTTTTTTTTTTTCTTCTCTCTTTTCCTACTGAATATCACCTCTGGCATGCTTGCTGGGTGTGGAAATTCCAGAGCAAAACGATCTCCTGGGATGTGCTCAGTTCCATATGACCCAAACCGCTTTTCCAGATATCTTGATTTGTTTCAGCACTGCCAGAGCATGATCAGACAAAGACACAGTGCCTAACAAGTCTCACCACGCACGTGGGGATGAACCTGGTTCAATTACAAAAGGAAAGTGGTTCCAGTGCGCAAACTGAAGGCGAGACAGCTTGTAGTGTCTGTTACCGAACCAGTAAATGAGTTGTACAATACGTGACCTCTGGGACAAACACAAGTCCCTTCTTCAGATGTTGGCAGGTTTATAAACAATGCAAAAGAAAAAGGAACAAAACAAAACAAAACAAAACAAAAAAAGCAGCTGAAGTCTTCTGTGACCTGAGGAGAAGAAAGATTTATGCTGCTGACTGACTGGCTTCACGGCGAGATTGGAGCAGAGTCAGTAGTCAGTAATGTATCTTCAGGCACAGGGGAACAGCCATGGCTACTCAATAAAAATTGCTGTTTATTTTATAATCAACAGTTCTGAAGTGAGAAACTCCCAGCTTCTCTAATTCCTGATGATAAATTATTTGTGGAATCAATGAGATTCCTTTTCACTGGACTCCTATTTAACATATATAAACCAAGCATACGTTACAGTGCTTAAATAGCACCTTTCCAGCCAGGAATTAAAAACGTTTCATACGTTACTCCATAAATATGTCAAGACAGTTATTACCCTAAGACAAGCTTCACTAAGGCTCTGTCTGTCTGGTGTCATGACAGTGCAGAGCGGATTTAATATCACGAGCACATCTGGGAGCGGGTGCCCTGACTTGTGCTCTAAGAATGCTCCTCTTGTCCACCCAGCAACCTGGGGAAGGGAAATCATCCCCTGGGCTCATTAGAAAATGGAATTTCCATCTTGTGGGGATGGACAAGTTTCTCTGGTTTAAACAAGAACCGTGATAACAAGTTAAAACATTCAAATTTTAGTTTCCTGAAATGAAATATTCTGAGTGTGTCTTTTCAGTCTTATCAGAACACTCAGCCATGATATTGTACTGCTTGCAAATCCATTCAAATAATAACTCCAATGCACTCGTGTACAGCAAAACATGAGACCTTTTGCACTCAGAATCTCAAGCCACTACTTGGTTAACCTGAAGCTCTGCAGCATGACCTTGGCCCTGAACTCTTAAAAAGCAGCTTACGAAAGAAAAAGTTCCAGGTGTAATTACTGCAGGAGCCTGGCTACCGAGAAACACAGAGCAAAACACAAATAGGATTAGCTTCCATGAAATCTTGACGATGGCTGTGTAATTTATACAGGATTCTTTGGCTTGGCGGCATCGTTCTCGCTTTCTGGGCTCCACTCTTGTTATCTCCGAGCAGGAGAAGGCCACTATTGTTCTCCTGCCAGCCCCAATAGCCTTTAGTTAGATTTAAGAGAAAGTGGCTGTGGGAAATGAAGATTAACACTCTGGGGACAGGTGAGATTATCTCGTTGAAGGTTATTATAGTTTCCATAAATCGAATATATATGTCTATGTATACACACACTAATGTCCAGCAGATCTATAGCACGAGGTATAAATGGAAAGCCTGGGGAATATTTAATCACAAGGACTTATCGTATATGTCTGGGGGAGGCGATGTGCTGTGCAAGTGGCAATGCTGAGAAGAGGACTGGCTGGAAAATGCTAGGGGAAATGCAGGCAGTGCATGTGCCTGACCCCATGTGGGGATCTGCACGTACGTGCCTGGATGGGCTTTTCAGTTCCCTCTGACGGACGAACAAAAATGAAGCTATCAGTAATTAAAAATTCCTCACCCAATTTATACACAAGGTTCTTTCCATGGTTGTTCATACGATGGCACCGGGCCAGTTAAAGCCCCAAGTCCAAATGCTGCCTTTATTGATGGATTTGCTACCACAGTGCAATTTCTGTAGCCTAAACCAATTTTTGATTGCTTTGTTTGGGACAGGATTATTGTTCTCTGTTGTGGATGGCCAAATTAATCACTCGCGTACGTAAGGCACGGTGTGCATACTAAGTCTTGGTCTTATTTCACCTGTCTCCGCGGGGACACAAACACCAGACATACAACAGCAATTATCATTAGAAACGGACCAGAACAAGAGCATTCAGAGGTGGAGCTCCGCATGGGACAATTCACACGGCCTGGCTCAGCAAACACTGTGCCACAGCTCACGTGCAAACAGCTCCAAAACCCACAGTCAGGACTTAAAAGAAAAAGAGCCATTTCCCTGAGGTCATTCTGCTTAGCTCCCCAACCCTGAGCAGCACAACCACAACCCCTCGCTGAATTGTACTGGTAACAAACAGAGTCGATGGCAGAGTAAGAGGATACACCAGGAACAGAAAATACACATCTCTCTTCTGTCACAGTAGTGAACTGTGCCTGCTTTAAATGGGAAAACCAGGTTTCTGGCCAGTTCTGCTGCTAGCCTTCAAAATACATAAAATGCAACAAGTGCTGGGTTTAGCACAGGGCTCAAGTATCTGGGTACTGAAAACACTGCAAGCTACTTTGCTTTTGATCTGGTGGTTATCACATCTGCAGATGGCCGGCTAGGTTTGTGCAGCAGCTTGCTGACAAGTATTGCTCATGCTGCATGCATTCAGTCTCTTCATTACATAGCAGCTCCAGCAAACCCTCACTGATTGTGTTCCTCTAATTTGTTGTGCAGGGAGTAGGCTGCCAGTCACCTTTTATTTGTCTGTGATCGGCTACGCATCTGCTTGGCCATATCTGTGCCTTTGGAGGAACCATCCCTCTGGCCAGCCTAGGCTGAGGAGGGAGAGGGTGAGTGAGCAGCAGGATTGGGAAGGAGCCTGGGATGGGGGATTTGCAGAAGGACTTGGATTAGGGAGGCCATAAACTCTGTGCCCTGTGCAATGTCATCAGGAACTGAGCATTTGCACTGCAGGAAGGTGGCTTTCTTCCACCCCTTGAATGCAATTCTGGCTCAGTAGCCACGTAAAACCTGCTTCTTTCTCCTACGTGCAGTTTTTAAGCACAGTGAGTGCTTGAGGATTGCACAGGGGGAAATCTGAATGATGAAGAGATGCCCACCCAAATGCAATGCATCTTCTGGGGTTCCTCCTATCCCCTGCACTGTCCTTTTGCTCTTGCCCACAATGGGCAGTTGGGTCAGTGAATCTCCCCGTGACATAAAGCAGAGGGACAGGCACGAATCACTCAATAGTCTCTGTTGGAGCAGTGCTGTCGCAGCAATCCAAATACCTGCTGGCGATGTCAAACAAGGCACTGCTCACTTTTTCAAGGAGACTTTAAATGGGCTTGTGCTTTTATTTCTGAAATAAGTGTCAGGAATAACCTGTTTGCTGTCTGGGCAGAGAAAGGGGCCTTTTTAGGGTGGTGCTCATCGTCTCAGCATGTCATTAAGGCTGCACGAAGTTTTGTACCAGGAATAATCATGAATGATCCTAGGTAATCACCTGAGTCATGGCACACAGGTCTTATCAAAGTTCTACAAAAGATACCTCTCACTTTCCTTCTTTTGGCATATTCTCTTAAAAAAAAAAAAAAAAAAGGCAGAAAAAAAAAAAAGCTTAATGTATGGCAAATAATTCAGACTTGTTTATTACAACCTCAGGAAAAGGAACAGAATGTCAGAGGTAGACACATGATAACAACTGTTTTTCACATCCTTCATCAGGAAGGCAGAATGTCCCAGGGACAGGCTGCCATCAGGATTCAGAGGTAAGCAGAAACTTTGGAAATCACATGGCAAACTTAGAAGGACAAAGGAGAGATGGGATCCAGACTGTTTTTTTCCTGACCTTGCTAGCTCAATCCCAAGAACTATGGCCCCCCATGGTGGCAAGGGTGATGTAAAAGAAATAAAGAATGACATAGAGGAATGCAATAACATGAATGTGTAGAGGCATCGATTGCAACTGAGGCTCCTTGGTTTCAGCTTTATGTCACTACCAACTGATATATGTTTCCTTCTCAGAAGGGAATATGATCTCAGTAAGACAGGAAAGGAGTAATAGGAAGTATTATTCTTCCAGTGTTACACACAGGCAGCTTAGGCAAACAACTAGCTCATACCTCTTCAGAGAGTCTGCAATAGAAATTGGCCTTAAATCTGCATCTCCTGGGGACTAGTGCAACATTTAGGCCGCAAAATCAGCTTCTTTCCCTATGGACTGGCTTTTTTTTTTTTTTTTTCCCTCTATAAATGCTCAACCAGTGCTTAGTTGTTCTGCAGAAGGGACCCAGCCACCTCACAGGACCAGCTTTTCTCATGAGACTCTCAGTGCTGCTCACTTGGAAATGTCCTCACCAGGCTGGAAAGTCAGGGGGAGCTCTTGAAAAAACCTGGCATTTAATCACTCATGTTTCATCTTCTGTTTCACCTAAGCAGAAACTTTCCACAGAAACCGCACAAGTCAGCCACACTTCATTTAACCATGACTTCTAATATCAGTCACACAGGACAAACCAAAATGCCAGTGTTTCCTAGCCTCCATTCAGCAGCTTAGTCAGATGGCTCATATCTCCTCCCTCCATGCCAAGGAGCAGATTTGTTCTCATCCGTTCTGCCCATCTCTCCTGCCACACTTTTTTCCACCTTTGCATTTCCCTTAGATGAGAAAAGCAGTGCAGGGACAGGGCATGCTTTACCTTCTAGTTCAAGTGAGACAGGGGTTGTCTTAAATCTGAGCTGTTTCCCATGGCCCAAGTGAATTTAGAACAGGGTCACCCATCATCTTACCTGCTCACCATTCTCTGAAACCGGAGATCTAAGTGGTCTTTGGGGCGGATTCAAATTCGTACAGCTGCTACTGGCTCCTGTTTTTCCTGTCTCTCTCATTTGCAAACCGTGTTTTGAGGCTGTGGAAAGAGGCATGAAGCAATATATTAGACATCTGTCATCTGTACACTTTTTCTTGCGATTGCTGATCACTTTGAGCATGCTAATGCAGTGCACAGGATAGAAAGTGAGAAATGTCACTGATAGTGAACCTGAGAAAGTACAGATAAACATCTAGCTGGCTGGACATCACTCCGAATCCTATCTGAATCTGAAGTTCTAGCACCTATGAAAATATGCTGGAAAGCTTTCAGAGATAGACTCCCTCATGAGCAGAGGTGCATGAATAAGTGATTTTTTGCTTTGCTTGCAGTTCTGCAAGATCGGAAAAGAGATTTAGAACAGGCTAATCCAAAGTATATATTTTAAAAACATTTTCAATAAACAAAAGGTAAACTTGTAAATTGCCATGCTTCAAATGAAGGATTTTCAGTGAACTAAAAAGGAAGTTTCTTTCAACTTTTTTTTTTCTTCAGTAAAACTGTATATATCCCCAAATAATTGCTTTTATCTCAGAATTTTCATTTTCTTAAGCTAAAATGATGAAATGAATTGACGTACATTCATAAAACTTCTGAACTAAATTGACCAAATTGTATTTACTATTCAAGAAACAAACCAAAACCACTTTCCTACAAGAAATTCAACCCAATCACAAAAGAATTAAAAAAGTCCGATGCCTTTTCAGCTTTACCATTTTACTCAGATTGCCATTAAAATAACTAAGTTGAATGATTTGCCAAAACTGGCTCTAGTTTAGTTTGGCACATAAATAACTTCCTTGAATTTGTCTTTATTTTACCTGAACGCTGCTGTTAGCTTTTACAAAGTGGAGAGCATATTGTCTTTCCTATTTAACGGAGTTTTAAAAGAATTTGAAACAGCCCCTTAAAGCAGAACAAAGCAATTAACAGGGCGACTTCAAAGACAAATTGTTAATAGGACCTGACCACTTAAGATCTCTTAATACTGTGTCTGCCTGCTAAATATTGTATTGGTAGATCTAATCAGGGCTGGCAGTAAATAAAATGTCTGTGACATCAACAGTTCTGCCTGAACACTCAACATGGAAAAAGCAAGGCTCTTTATCATCAGCGTGGAGTCATTGGTATCTTGGGGGCACGAGAAGCTTGCACGAGCCTCCATAAGGTAAGTGCTTTATTCAGGTCTCTGGCTAATATTCTCAACACTTTTGAGTTTGCAGATCTGCGTTGAAAATCACACGCTGACATGCTCTGTGCTATTATAAGGGCAGGATATCGACTGTATAGGTCTAAGCGGAAAACACCATGGAAACACCTTTGCCTTGGCATTTTTGCACTCTGCATGCAGAAGGGGTATGGGAGGAGCAGCAGTAATCAACACTTGCAGTTTAGATTAACCAACCCCCCCTCTATCCCCTTTTTTTTCAATTGGAAAATAATCTTGCTTCTGAAATTCTGTTAAATTGTTGGGGTCAAAGAAAAAAAAATCAGGGAGGATATCATATCCTTTTCTAGCCAGTGCATTTTGGAATACATCTGGGGCAAATACTGCTGTAGGATCAGCACAGGCAATAAATAAATAAATAAATAAATAAATAAATAAATAAATAAATGAGAAAGGAGAGAAAAAAGAGAAAACAATAACAGTAACAACAACAAACTCTGGATCAGCAAAACTTAAAGAAATAAGCCCAACTGAAAGCAGAAACTTGTCAACATTACAAAAACCTCAGTGCTCCCAGCCTTCGATCACAATACGCAGGTAGTTTAAGGACACTGCCAGTTTAATGACATCAATGCCTTGCCTATTGATGCAACCAAGATTGCAGCTTGGTCCAAAAATACCCCAAATCTCAGCACATACACTTGGTCGTGCTCTCCTTTAGCTTCCAGGGCACCCATCAGCAGAAGAAAACTGGAACGAGCACCCTGCAGCGTGAGGCACGTAAAGCATGTCTATATGGCAGGAGATGAGATGTTTATGGATTCACAGCTGATCAGGAGGAGCTCTGCTAAGCAGAGAAGAGGACAGGACCATTTGCCCAGCTTTCAGGCATGCCCCTTCTGCCCTGAGGCTCCATTTGAGAGCTGCTGGGCTTCTACAGCCTGCTAGCCCTGTGCATGCTGCCCTGCCTTTCCAGCACATCACATCACCATCACCTTTACCTTGTGAAGTACTGGCAAAGAAAAAACAAACAAACAAACAAACAAAAAACAACATAAAGATGTGGTGAAGAGCTAGCTGGGGTTGAAATCATCTGCTGAACTCAGCCTGCTTCTGGGGAAAGAGCACACCCGTTCACTTTACAATCCAGTCACCCAGTACATGGAAAGAGTTGTCTTGACTGTCAGCAGTGTCAGGACCACTCTGAGAATTACATTTGCTTTGCTCAAAGGATATTGTAATTTATTGAAAAAGAATTAGGAGCTTGAGGTCAGAGATCCCGTAGTTTCCTCAGAGACTGAAGGAGAGAGACTGGCAAAGGATAAGCAGAAATGGTCTCTACTCAAATACATTTTCTTGTCTTTTTTTTTTTTTCTTTCCTTTTTTTTTTTTTTTTTCACTCGGTACCTGTTAATTAGGATAAAAGTGGGAAACACTATCTAACAAGGTTCCTGGGAGCAAACTGGAAAAAGCATTAATGAATTCAGCATTACAAGATGGTTTCTAAGCAACAGAACATTTCAGCTGAATATTAACCCTAGTCACAAGGAGAGAAAAAATGGTCTCAAGAATAACCTAAATGTCAGTGAATTAAGACAGTGTCTGTTCTGTGCAAATTGCTATTGGACATCTTAAGGCAAGCATGGTTTGGGTAATGGTTGAACAAACTGGTGGCTGACGGCTTAATTTCCAGGCTTTTTTTGAATTAACTATCTGGTTTAGTATTAATCATGTTTGTTTGCAACACAGCATCTTATAAGATGAGGTAAATTGTCATAGAAAGACATAAATCCCGTAACATTAAATTTTATAAAAATATACTCTCAGGTATTTCCATCTCTGAGTATAGATTAGCCACAGTGTGTCTTCAGGTAGGAAAGATGAATGTTGCAGAGTTGGAGATTTGAAGAGATTAGAGTAAATAGATAAGGATTATATAGCTACTTGGCTAGCTACTGGTAGTTTGATGGGTCCAAAATATTGCTCAATACAAAAAGTGAGATCACATAACTGAAAATGGGTTATCATAACTGACAACTGAGTAATCGAGAAACTGACCGAGAGGAAGAAATTCATTAAACCATGGAAATTTCATTTTCAATTATATTACCACATTCTCAGACAAAAAAATCACAAGTCCACCTCTTCTCTTCTGCGCCTAATCAGGGTTTAGTCTGTTAAAGGCATATGAAGGACACAGCCTTTCATCCCTGAAACTATGACTCTTACTCTTTGAGTATGTAATGAAGTTTTTGAAGATGTACAAGTAAATCAATTAATTTGTTTATGAAGAAAAATTAATCACCAACTCAGTCCCTTCAAAGAAAAGTAGCATCTGAGGCAAATTATTCTTTGTCCCAAATGGTTTGAAAGGACTGCAAATATGCGTTCATGTAAATTGAGAACTTGCAGTGTGGTTATATTTAAATAAATTAGGCTGATGGTTGTATCCAAGTCTGTGTAATTGTCCTGGGGTTACCAACTTTCCTCTAGTACACCATTGAGGGAAAATACAGTGTCAAGAAAACAGAGATACTGTGAATGTTGGGACAGGCAGACTAGTATGCTTCAGCAGCTCTGCCAAGGCAAATCAGGTAGAAAGTCCCAGTTTTTGGTGTTTTCCAGCTGGTATTTTAGAGCAGTGGCTCACAACCTGCAAACTCTTTGGATTAGCTATGACCATGAAAGATGACCAAATAATGCAAGTTCTTACAATAAAATGTGTAAAAAGATGTCCTTAATTTTAGTTGTAAATTTGTAGACTTACAGTGACTGAAATTCAATATAAAAATCTGCCCTTTAAAATTAATTAAAAAATACAATTTAAAGCAGATTCCATATGACTGCTAATCTGTAGCAAAATTCTCTAATAACAGTCTCATTGGGTGTTTTTATCAGTCTCGAATCAAATTTCTGACAGTTAAGGAAAAACAGAAATGAAATTGAAAAACGTTCCTAGACAAAAACTAAGTTGAAGTGGAGCTTAAATTACATCATGAATGTGTAACATAAAGGCAAAAAGTTTTTGAAAGAGACTGCAATGAGCCCCCAGAGCAAATCTTGCAAACCCTGGTAGTTCAGTTATTCTACTGGGGGTAAAAAAAAAAAGTCATTTTACATTCAGGTAGGAAAAGTAAATGTGCTATAAGTGATCTCAGTTCTGCCTGCATTGCTGATACCATGGTGCAAATGTGTGAAACATAACTGAATGAGTCTTTAAAGACTGTCACTTAGAAGCTGATGATACTGAATACCCCTAAGTGTATCCATCTTCTTATTTCATGGCATGCCAATGGCCAGGCTTGGGTGGCTCAACATTTCTTTACGTGCCATCTGAGCACTGGAGCAAAAGAGCTTTGTCCATGATGGTGAGGAAGAACATAGCTAAAGGAAGTTGTGGGTCAGGCTGCTGTATTTCCCATTTTCATTTTTTTTTATTATTATTATTATTATATTTTTTGACTTGCTTCTCTGCACACAGTTAGATGGTGGACAAGTGGGGCCCACCTAAACCAACGTGCCTGTATTTGGGGCAAGGCATCAGCAGTCTTGCAAGGAGAACTAGAGCAGATGCTCGGCTCTGATGTGCTGCACAGCATCAGGCATTTTCCCTGCCTGACGTCTACCTCCTTGTTTTGCAGAAGGCAGCGAGAGACAAGGTGGCTCGGGTGAAGTAAAAGGCTGCGAAGGGCAGGGAAAGAAAACCTGTGCATGACAGTGTTCACTGCACAGCCAGTTCTGCTTCACTGGGAGCTGTTAATTGTCCTCCACGTGGAATTAACTCTCCAGTCATCCCAACAACTACTGCTGCATCTAAATCTTCCCTTTAATGGGCTCTCAGGGAGCGAGCGGCATGCAACCTGAACTGTGCTCGCCACTACATCAATCTTTCCCTCATCACTCTCACGCCACGCAGCAATCGAGAAGAATGAGCATCGAGTGGAGCTGCTCACCCTGGCTGTAGTTCCCAACCCTCGGCTGCTGCTCCAATGCCTGGGGAGATTTCCTCAGAAAGGGAGGGAGCTGTGGCAAGAGTATCTCCCACAGAAGAGAAAAACCTGTGGAAGAGAGAAGAAGATGTGCTGGGCTGGGCATCAGAAATAAACATGTCGCTGGGAGGGCAAGAGAGGAAGGAGGTGGATCTACAAGTTTTGAAGCAGGAGGCAGCTCTTGATTTTAAAGGCTAATCAGATGCATCACGGACACATTTAGGCTGTGAGCATTCAGAGATCAGTTCTGCTTCTGTGTTTTCTCAGTACCCAGCACAATGGGATTCTGGAAATAAATAACCCTGAAGGTGGTGGGTTTGGGGAGGGAGCAAGAGAGGGACCACATTGGGAGAGACTGTCATTGCCATGAGTGACAGGGAATAGCCTTCATTTCCATGTATGCCATGGGATCCTGACCTGAGAAGGAGGTTTGGCTAATTATACCTGGTCAGGCATGCTCATCATTCCATCAGGATCATAAGCATGTGTACAGCAGTCTGGGAATCCAGTAATTGCTGTAAGAAGTGAAGGGTCAAGGTGAAGAACTTTCACTATGTGTTAAAGGCTTGAATTGATTCCTATAAAGCTGCCAGTTAAATAGTCCAGCTGGCAGATATGAACTGAAGAAATACTTTTACAAACAGGGAAAAAAAAAACAACAGTTGATAGATGATTCTGTTTACATGGAATAAATTCTCCATCTCTGCTAAGAATAAGGGTTCATAGCTAAGCAACCGATTTCACAGGAGAAGGGTAGGAAGCGCTATTTTTCCCCCTGTGACCAAATTACACTTTTTCCATTCACACATCCAGGTGCAAGAGCATCCTTTCTGCAGACGTTATTTTTAAACAGGTTAATTAATATTTCTGTTTGCCTTGAGTAGTTCATAGACATTTCAAAAAGAAAAGAAAAGATATAGAAGACAGTGTGGCAACACAGACAAAAAAAAAAAAAAAAAGAAAGAAAAGAGGAAGAAAAGTCCAGTGTTACTTTAACACTGACAACAAAAGTCACCCTTAGATGAATTAGTGATAAACTCCTGGGGAAGACTTCAGTTCCATATGGTGATATTTAATATCAGTCACGTAGAAGCGGCCAAATCAACTCCTCATCCTGCGGTACCTGCGGGACCCGCTCCTGCCTGCTTAGCATTCCACTGCGCCCACCCATGAAACACTGCAATTGTCTCTCCTGATATAAATAAATAACTCCAGAATGCCAAACAGAAAGGGGTGGGGATGGGAATGATAAATCCTGAGTCAGAGACGACCGCTTGAGAGCGGCAGGGCTGTGGCTGTGATTTAGTGGTGCTAACGAGCCCCGGCACAAAGAACCTCCAAGAAGACCGTGTCGGTAGCATGGGTCCCGTCTGATGAGAAACAGGTGTTCAAGGGGATGTGAGGGTTCCCAGGCTCCATGTCTCTGGCCCACTTTTTCATTTTTGGATGATTAGTTAGAAAAACACCTCTTCTTTTGCACCGGAGGATAGCTCCAAGCCAGCGTGCCCATCCAGACCCAGCTCACTGTGGTGCAGGGCTCAGCATGCTCATGATGAGGCTTTGGGATTTAGGCTAATCTCCACAGAGGAGACAAGGTGAGAACAAAGCTCTTCTGGGCTCTGCTCTGTCCTGCACAGCTGTTGTTTCAAAAGCTGCGTGTGAGAAACTCATTTTCTTTGAGGAACGAGGTTCCGTGTTTGTCTTTGCTCCGCTAATCCTGGCCGAGCATTCTGCCTCTTGGAGCACAACCCAAAAGCCTGGAGTGTTCAGCTCCAGTCTGCAGGACTCACTGAATCATCCCTCTGCCTCTGGTGGGACCACCGCAAGCCCTCTCCAATTAGTGTTAAACCACCAACGCACCCAGAGCTGTTTTCAGGAACCGGATAGAAGCTTTTCTGAGGGCTGCGCTTAATCCAGGCTTGTTTGCCATGTGGCACTGCTTCTCCCTCTTGAATGTGATGTTCATAGGAAAATAAATTAATACAATCCTCGCCCCACACCTCACCCACTCCCTTTGCATAGACAAGCACTACTGCTACACACGATGTGCTGTGCATTCACAAAAGCTTTATATTTGGAGCTTTTTGGTTTTTTATGTACGCCTGTTGATGGTGCTTCCCTGATCTAGACCCTCCAAAGGTCATCACCATGCAGCGTCATCCTGTTGATCTCCCAAGGGCAAACACTCACAGAAAAGCTGTGAAAAGGTGGGAAACCCCTGGCACACAGTCATTTTTGTGGGGCTCGGTTGTTTATTTCCCTAAAGTGATCGAAGCGGTGAAGCAGCGGCCAGCAATGAAAATAAAACCTCACAGGTTTGGCAGCAGGCAAAGGCTGGGTTCTGACTGAGACAAATATCCCGGGCAGCAGCTTAGGTCAGGTTCCACCTTATTGCCCTCACATGTGTGAATACCTCCCCACACGCGCCCACCACAGATAAACAGTCCACGTGCACTTACACAATATTTATAACCACAGTTTTTCTTCCCCTGCCCTAAGTCAACTTATCCTTTGGTTTCCTACTGCCCTGAAGTCCATCAAAGCCAGTTGCCATGGAAATGGTTGTAATGTGCTTTCACGGTGTCCTCAGCCCTGAGTGCATATCAAGAGCTCTCTCTGCTGGTCTGGAATAACCATCCCTCATGGCTCCAGGCGGTCACGACACCGCTGGTACCTGGAAGCTCTCAGAATTACAACGTGTGTTTCTAGGCATCATCAGGGTCTGGAGTCTGGCATGGTATCTTCTATTTTCGAGCTAGCTGGAAACACTCAGCTTACCGAAAAAATGCAACATCTCCTCTGCTTTGCTCACAACGTGCCCATCATTTGGTGAAGCTTGCTTAGCTAAGTGACCAGGGCAGTGCTGGGGAAGGAGAAACCTTGCCTGTGGTGGGACTGCTAGAGAAACTTTTTATTTTTTTTTCTCTCTGTTTCAGCAGTGCTGTCTGCTTAGGAAAATGGGAAGTGGGTTAACCCCTTGCTTGAGCATTATTATTACTTTTTTTTCCTTGTGTAGGGTCAGAACATACACAAGCCCCTTTTTGAGATTTCTCTATGACTTTTATCTCACAGAGTCTCAGTAATTCTTCCATGGGCTGGGCATGCTTTGCTTCCTCCCAAACACACCCAGGAGCAGCAGAGCTAAGGGTCACAATTAGCATCATTTGTTATTATCTTCTCCTTATGGAGGAGATAATAAAAAGCTATGGCTTTCTGGGAGAGAATCTGCCATGAGGTCCCAGAGGTTCTTACATGAAAAAAAATTTGCAGGAGCCAATTCTAGGTTTGTTTTCCACACCTTGGAGATGCAAGGCCGTTAACAGACATGGTCTGTGATTTCCCATCCTGCTTTGATGTGCATCCACTGTATGCTGGAAACCCACTAGAGAAGGTTTCTTTGCAACACTTCCACCTCATTCCTCTTTCTCATAAAGTCACTCTCAAGGAGTTGAGCTCTAAGAAACACCCCCTTGAAAAACATTAGGATCTGACTTATAATTGGTGTAATTACCGTATAAAAGGGAGAAAGTAAGATGTAATTAACCAGGCACTTCTACCAAGCTTGCTCTTTGCTAAGCACACAGCTGAAGAGCTAAGCACAGTATTTCTCAGAAAGGGTTTGATAATTTTTTTTTTTTTTGTAATTTTTATTTTTTGGTAACTGTCATGGAGATGACATCTTTCTGATGGACCCAGTAGCAGGGAAACAGCAAAGACGACCACCGAGGTGTTACTAGTTGTCTGCCTTCCTCTTCTTGCAGTGCAAGTTAATTGCTAGCTTTCAGCAGAGCCCAGATGGGCTTTTTTTTACTTAAAAATAATAATTCCCAGAGTTGTATAACACTGTTGGTTTTTTTAAGGTTTTGTTTTTAAATTGTCTAATTCAGAACTGCTTGGTTGTGTATGAAAGCTGCTTGTAATCTATGCACAAATCATCCTAGGTGCTTTCAAGCCCCCAATCTGTGTTAAAGCTGCTTGGAGTCACAATTAATAAGGGGCTTTCTGTTTCCTCCAACCACTGTATGTTTTTGTTTTACTTTAGGAAAAGGGGGAAAAAATAACCACAGATAATTTAGGAGGGAAACATTGCAATTATGTGGTGCAATGGAAGGATAAGGGGCAGAGGGAGCTGACGATGTTATCATTGGAAAATCTCAGAAAAAAACGGCGTTGACCAAACACAGATTATTTTCCCTCCAATCCTGATCCTTAGTTTATAATTGGCACAAATAATCAATTGGAACCACGGTGCAAATGTATACAGCAGAGGGGGCCTCAGTAAATGATTCTCTTCCATGAACTTATTAGAGCTGATTAAAACCTTGCCATTGATTTTTTGGGCCATCCTGGAGAGACCAGACATGAGGTCAAGCACACAGTGGATAAGTGTATCATTAAATCTAGTCCTTCTGAGAATTAAGCAGAAATGCCAAGAAGTTACAAGTTACAAGTTTTAAGCGCTCATCCTGAGATCTACCTGCTTCATAATGTTTCATTTTGACAACAGCCATCCCCCTCACATCCCACATCCCAAACTAATGAGATAGTTAGTCACCAAGAAGAGAGCACTGTGCCTAACGCCAGCTCGCAATATTTCCAACCTGGAGGAATGAAGCCCAGCTTATATGACCACTTTCAAGCCCTTAAAATAAAACCTTTTAATCGTCCAGTCTCTTTTCTTCCCTAGCCACTTTTTGTCTCTCCTTCATTAGAGAACATAGATGTGGGACCATTGAGAGGGATATGTGGCATCTTGGGAGGGAAGAGATGTTACCAGGAGCATGTTGTGAGTGAACATCAGCCCACCTTTATCCAAGTCAATCTAGCCTAAAACGATAACCTCCTACACAAACAAAGACCTCCATGGAGCAATTTATTTTGCTACCTTCTGGAGGTGCTGGTTTCTCCCAGTAACTTAGTCCAGGGTTTAGGCTCCTCAATTGGATATTTTGAAGGACATTGGAATGATTTACAAGAGCTGGGGATGGGGAATATTTGGTCACCTATTGCTGCACATCAGTACAGTTCCTGCTCCCGAATCCCATAGTACAGAGTAACCAGGACAGTGCCTGCTGCCTTCTTTCGTGTGTCTGGGACTGTCTGCCCCAGTTAGACATTTAACATCAGGTGAGGGGAATCTGAGCTTGCACACAGATTCGAGGAAGGTGCATTAAAAATCCTCAAACACTACGATTTTTCTGTTGAAATGTATACAGAAGTCCTTAGGTGTGGAGTACCACAGCAGCAAGAAGTCTCTCTGATAAATTTATTCAATGTCTGGCTTGTGTTGCTGTCTGCCCAACTAAAGGCAAGGTGCAGGCTAATAGAGCAATGTCAAAGCTTTAGCCAACCTTAGCCTTTTTCTGTGAGATGCTGAGCACAACGTGTGGGCAGTCAGATACCCTCCGGGGCCACTAAATCATTCAGAACTGAAAGCACATCGAGCACAGGTTTGGATCAGGCCCATTTTTCCACTTCCTAATCTGCTCCACCTGGCACTGCAAAACCCTCGCCGCGTGAGCGGATGGTCCATGCGTGCGGAGCCTGGAGGCACCTGCCGCTCCTCTTGTACCTTAGCAAACCGCTGCCTGGGAACTTGGGAGAGATCCAGGTTCCTCCAGCAACAACGGACAAGATGCTGCCTCATGTAAACCTCATTTGCATTTCTACTCTAAATCTGTTTCAACTCTACCATCCGCATGTTTATCAGAGAAGAAAGGCAGAGCAAGGGGAGAGGAAAGCAGCTGAGTGTCTTTTCTCAAATCACTGTGCTCTTGTTTTAACTTCCATTTGGTGCTTGGTTCTCTGTCAGTCCCCCAGATATTTTCAAGACCTTCCTCCCACCTTCCTTCTTCTGTTTCCTTGTATCAGATCATCATTAACGCTACAAACCCATCCCTGGAAACATTTTTCCTTAAATCAGATTTAAACTAACAACAACAGGGCAGCATCTTTTAATCTACTAGCACTTTTACTGTCCCATCATGAATGATTTAAGTTGAAACTCTGGGATGACCGATGGCAGAACCACGTGGGAAGTAAACAGACAATGAACTTCAGTAGCAAAAGCTTCCCAGTGATCAGGAGAGGATACATCAGTTTGAAGGGAGTGATTTAAGCCAAAGAGACATTTCTTTGAATTCTCTGCATTGGTAGATGTGACAGGTTCAGCTGGAGAGGAGGGACAAGAGCACACTGCATTGCCAGGCAGTGACTCGTCAGCATTTGATGCTCGTCACAATATTGCTCAAGTGTGGGCAAGAAAGGATTCTGTGAGCTGTGTGTCATCACCTGTACTCTTTGTGAATCCACGGGGAATGGGCAAACAGCTTTTTTTGGAGATGTGGGATGAAGAAATCTGGGAGATTCTCAATGCTTCATTTCTGCTTTCCTTTTAAACAAAACCTTTTGAGGTCCTATTTTGGAAGCTGACAGATTTTTCTTTTAAAGGTTAAACCAAAGTTAAAAATGAAATGCAAATTGTTTCGATTAAATTCAACACAAGCAAAATAGGTCATCTGATCTGGGCACATTTCCCTGTTTTGCCCATTTCCTTGGCTCAGCAAACAGCATGAAAATTACAGGCTGTGTCCCAGACCTGGGCCGGGGCTGCTGCAGAGACCCTCATCCCCCCTCATCCAGAGAAAGAGTGAAAGTTTGAAATCATAGAATTATTCATGTTGGGAAGGACCTCTAAGATATCTAGCCCAACCAACTGAAGGTTTTCAATCTGGAAATCAAGTGGTGACACAGATTTTTCTATTCAGGTACTTCATCCACTGCTGAATTGGATAACATACCCAACCATTGGTACTACTGGAAAATTAGGACATGGGAGACATCCTCAGCCTATCCTAATGTCTTCCTTTGGGAAGATCATTTGTAGTTTTTGAACTTTTCTCCAGGTCAACTGATTTGGGATGGAGGGTAGTAGGACATGCTCTCTGATGGTACATAGAGTAGCAGTTCTGAAAAAATTTCTCAGACTCAATGACTCAGAATGGGTCCCTTCTAGTCCTGTATCTCAAACGGCTGAGTAGCCCCTTACTGGTGTCATGTACAAATCCCCCCTCTCAGACTCTCAGGGAAGTGTGTGAAATGGGTCAGTGCAGTGGCACTGCAAAACAAAGCTTAAGCTAGCGAAATTCCTTCCCCGCAAGCCAATTTTCAGTAACTTCCTCCCACAAAGAATTTAGTTTAAAGTTAATTGAATTAGTAAAGGCCTTCAAATGCTTCGACAAGGGACTGGCTTCATTTTGGCCTTACAAAGCCAATCAAATCAGCAGAGAAGCAACAAAGCCGGTCAATGACTCCCATTAATCGTCTGAGAGAGCAAAGGAAAAAAAAAAAAAAAAGACACAAAACCAAACAAAACAGAAAGTCAAAAAAAAAAAAAAAAAAAAAAAGAAAAAGCAGACTACAACTCTTAAAAACTTGGCTCACCCCAGACACAGAACACTAGATGAAAAATTGACTCTGTGAATTGCATTATAGATTTTGAAGATGGGTCTGTTTCTGAGAGTCTGAGATTGAAAGTCTGCTACGTGCTGCTGAAGCTTGCTACAGCAGGGACCAACCTCTGCTAGGAAACTCTGGAGCGCACATGTAAAGAATTTGGGCTCACTGCACAGATGTCAAAAGGGGTCACTGCTCGTGCACACTCTGCCCAGTGTATTGGATTTTGCAGCCATTTGCCCCATGCAAGTAAAACAAGTCATGCATGTGCACAGCGGGCACACGAACATCAGCGGGTGGCCCCCAGGCTCCTCTCTGAAATTGGAGAAGGTACCCGAGCTTCTTAAGAGCAGAATTATACATCTAGGAGCTGCTCAAGAGCTAAAAGCAGGACACTTCCTCAGCTCCTCAGCCAGATAAGGCTCCTAAGCCAGACTGAGGAGCTCTGGTTTCTGCAGGTAGGTGTCCATCCTGCCTCCCAGCACACATCGGGCATCCCTCGCCACACCTGGCAAGTTGCCGCGAGACACGAATGTAGCATCGGTATCACACAACTGGCACAACATGCTTCATTGCAAATTTGCTACTTCAGTTGCCATAGCGAAGGTACACCTCTGAGCGCTGCGGGCTGTAGTCATATGGTGTATTAAATTCTTGCAACTTCTCACCCCAGATGAGTACAAAACACCTGCCACAACCTGTCAATTCAAAGGGAGTGCTACAAAACGCAGTCAAAATGGAAAAGACCGATTAAGCCTCCTGGTTTATCTTCCTGCCAGGCAAAGAATTTAGGTCAGGTATCAGGCCTATCTTTGCATCTCTTTCTATTTTTTATTTTTAAATTAGTCTCTCGTAGAAGGCAGCAGACTGAAAGCTCCATCCTTCTTCCCAGTTTCTGTATGCTCATCACTTAGCTTTAGATCTGGTAAATAACTTTTTAAAAGAACATTTGCTATCTTCCCTTTTTAAAAAAGGAGGTGTCTAAGAAAAAGAAATCTTATGAGAATGATTCTTTTTGATGAATTTCTTGTTTCAAAAGATTTTGGAAGATCTTTTGCACAAGTTTCATTTTTTTGATGGAAAGCCCTGATTTTCCTTGATTAGCCAGTGACTTAATAAAGGTGGACAAAAAAGATATCTTTGATTATTAAAACAAAATTTTCAAAGTACCTAAACAAAAGATTTCCTTGAGATTTTGGCTCAAAAAACCTCCAACATATTGAGACATGATTTTTCCTCCAAAAATGTGGGACAGAAATATTTTTGAAAGATTTAGATCGTTTCATGAGACAAAAACTTAATTTTCTATTTGCACTACAGCCCCCCCCCCCCCCCCCCCCCCCCCAAAGATGAAAGTACAGCTCTGTATTTCACCTCTACAATGGCAAAAATACTAGAATGGGGCAACTATTATTTTATCTTATTCATAAGAAATTGTTATGCTAATTTTGTTGGGAAAAATGGGCACAAAGGATCAAATACAATGTCATGCCCGAATCAAACAAAGCACTAAGCGTTCTTAAATGAAGTTTAGAGGGTTTTGTTTTATGTTTTGTTACAAAGATTTTAGTAAACAATTACAAGCTACAGTGGGAAGCAAGTGCAATAAAAATAATTTAATTATTTTATTAAGTATGAAAAAAGGAAGCAATCTCAGCTAAAAGTCTTTGCAGTGTTTTAAATTATGTAAAGCTTTCATTTTACAACTTCTCTCAGTCCCTCTTTTCTTTAGCAACAGCTTCAGTGGCACAAGATGACCCCTCCAGACAGTCTTTTAGATAGAATTAAGGAAGGCATTAACTGTTCTTTATGGGGAAAAGAAAAAAGTGCTGTGATAGGCAGAGACTTGTGTTCTTGCCCTTGTTTTCTGAGCCAAGGATTTTTCCTTAAAAACAAAACAAAATCAACCACATGAGGAAACATGAGTACAGAGAAAAGAGCAAGAAAGACAGCAAATAATGAGACATCAGTGCTGGAAAAGGGCAGGTGAGTTCTTGGTCACCTTAACCTCTCAGAAAATGGGTAAAATCATATCCCTGCTGGGCTGGTTAAGACACTGCTTTCACCTGCCTTTTTGTTATTGCCATTTCATGGTGTTATTGCACAGATGCAGTCTTGGTTGTTTTTTTGTTTGTTGTTTTTCCTTTTTATACCAAGACAGAGAGATGGGAGAATAAATATAGTGAGAGAAAGAGAAGAGAAAGGAACAAACCCAGCTGAACAATGTCAGGGTTGCCAGCAGTTTGGCCAAGCCAGTGAATAAAGCACTGTTACTTTCTCTAAGCTTTCTCTAGAGCTCATTGAGGTGAGTTTGTTCTCCCAGAGCAAGGTGGCAAAGACCTGAGTCATCACAGTGCCCACAAGATCCTGCGGCCCAGCATCTGCAGTGGTAAAGCCTGTATCCTCTATTCTCCTCTTTTCTTCTAACATCATGCCAAGGACCTTCAGGGATGGAGGTGAATGGCAGCCTAACCTCTCCTCATGAGAATTCCCCAAGCAAAGAAAGAAAATCTAGGGGAAAAAAAAAAAACAAAACACAAATGTTTTCACTCTCCTAGGTGAACTCCCTGCCTGTTGGAGCACACTGCAAACTCTGCTAATGCAGGATATCCCCATCACCATTTCCACAGCTCTGGAAAAAAAGTAAATGAGCCGCGACAAAGAGAGCTCGGGACTGTTGAACATGCGTTGGTTCCTGTTCTGCCTTCCACTTGTCACTTTTCATTCAGGTGATGAAATAATCTGATTAAATGAGTTGGGAATTATCAAGCTTCACTCACTATCCATATTTTCACGTAACAGGCAAAGCCAGAGATTGCCGGCAAACTGTGAAGCACATGCTGAGAGCCCTGTTCAATTCCCTTGGTCCCAATTTTAATTCTGAAATCAAAAGAGCTGAACCATCATCCTCTTGCTCTTTTCAAAGCTCTGCTTGTCTCTCCGGCAATGAGAGCCTGTCTCCAGCAGGACTCTGCATGGCCTGCCTGCACACTCAGGTGCCCTTTATTCCTCTCCCTTCAGCACAGTGGAGCTTGACTAGCAACCCTTGGCTTGATCATTAGAGTCAGTGTTTATAATTATGAATAACAAGCAAAAGGACTGTGATTAGAAAACTACCCAGACATGTTCCCAAAGTTTGTGAAAGTACTGCAAGTGGAGATGCTTCCAGTGCTGGAAGGAGAAATTGTGATGCAGACATGATGCACTAGCAGGGTTTGGCAGATCTCAACATAGTGCATCTTCATCACCAAGACGGAAAAAAAGCAGGGCAGATAGGTTAAATTTATTACTGCAGTGAGCTAACCAAATATAATGTCTTTTTGTCCTCAGTTCCAGAAAGTGTTTCTCTACTTGCATTGTGCTCCATGTGTCTTCAAGCATGTGGTCTGCACGATCTCGAAGAAGGAGTTGGATCAGAGCTTCCTTGTTTGCATGCATGATCTCCTCGTTGGCTGACACCAGCCACCTGTGAAGATTGTGTCAAAGGCAGTGGCAACGACTCGGCTTTATAGCAGGTCTCCTAGGAACTGTCAGTGCCTATCAGTTATGTATCTTGGAAAGGAGAGGCCAGGCAGTCAGGGAGTGGGAGGAGGGCACAGGGATGGGAGGATCTGTCCTTCAGCTCAATCGTGGTAGTCAATTTCTACTGCCATAATTAAAGAGGAAAATAAAGAAGCAGTCACATGGCACTGAATCCTCACTGCCTTGCTGGAGAGCAGACTGCAGCTGCTGCTTTGCTACACAAAGTGCCACATCAAAGCCAAGAGCTTAGCACTTCTGGCTGGAGGTGGAAAGTGTATTAGGCAGTGGTGATGGGCTCTATTGCTGTGAAAACCCTATATATAGTGATAAATACACCCACCAGCATTAAGCACTCTTTCCTCCCTTTGCCTCCTCTGTTTTTCCTCTCTGCAGATGAGCAGAGAAGATGCACGACCCAGGTTTCAGCCAGAGTGTTTATCTGCCAGGGAGTTATTTGTTTTTATTGTTTAAATCTCACAGAGAAAGAAAAAATAATCCCAGAAACTGGGATAGAGGCAGGTGTCAGGTGGAGCAGAAGTAGCCAGAACACATGCTGACCGAGGCTCTGGGTAGCAAGTAGCACGGGCATTGCTGCTCAGCAAGAGCATTTCAAATGTGAAGACAATCAGTAAAGGACACAAACAGAGGAGACAAAATGCAGCTGGATTGCATGGGGAAGGTGGGCTTTTCTGGGGAAGGTCTCTCAGCAGACATTTTTCTCCAAGTCAGCCCTGTTCTTAGAAAGCCATCTGGGCACAACAGTGCTGCCGAGCTACAGAAGTCAAAGTAGGCAGTAGAAGAGACAGTCTGTGGCTCTGCAAACAAAGCAATATTATGAATCAGAGCTGTGTTTGCAATGAAAGATAGTCACTTGTCCACTGACTGATACTTTCCATCATTATTCAGAAGATCCACATATTGTCCTCAGCTTTACTGCACAGCCTTGGAAAAGTTGCCTCACTTTCTTGCTCTTTTCTAGCTTCTGCCTACAGAAAGCCTTGGTGTACCTGATTACTGTCTCTCCTTTGCTGTAGGATAGAAAAAACTCCTGCCCCACACAGTTGCATACATGAGAGGGATTTTCTGCAATTATTGTGGCAGGAAAAAAAAAAAAAAGAAGAAGAAGAATGAATTCTTTGAAAGTACCTGACATCTCCCTATCTCTCTATTGATTGAAGGTTTTGTTTTGTTTTGCTTTGTTTTGTTTTTGAGAAACAAATCAAAGAATGAATTCCACCTTTCTTTTTGGCTGGATTTTGCTTTATTACAACTCTTTATTTCAATTTTGTCTGGTCTGATCAGACAGTTGAGGTTTCTTTACTTCCCAGCTGGTTCCATAAATTGGATCAACACATTTTGGACTGCTGCACCAGGTTTCCTTGAGCTGGCATTCAAGATACACTACTATAAGCTCTCATTGAACTGAGCTGGCAGTAAGACTCAAAATTCATGGAAAACATGAGTGAATGATGAGAATTTGTTTAAAACTTGAATAAATATTCACCGGGGAAAACAAAAAGGCAGTGCTGCTTTCATAGATCTAATATTAATTTACTGATTTCTTGATTAAAATGAAAATGGAAAAATGATTCCCAGCAGGTCCCTCTTCTCTTGCTAAGTTAATAGCAGGGATGCCATTACACTGCAAATGATACATTTGATGCTAAAACCTAGAAATGTGTTCATTTGTTCAGTTCATTCACCCAGTGAGGCTCAGTCGTGTTCTGCTTGGCTAGGACAATCTTCCTTCCTTCGTCAGATGGAAAGAGAAAGGCAGCAGGAGAAACATGTCATTGCATTGGGAATGAAAGGGTCTGATGTGATGGAATCGACCTGGACAGGGAACACAGCAGCTGTCCAGCATCATTACTGGCCAAACTGTCTTACGGAGGGGAAGCAGAGAGTAAAGCTGACATGAGAAAGTCAGGGCAATGTGGGATCTCTAACTCCAGGAGCACAGAGGATAGCTGCCCGGTCAAAGCACAGGAAAGCTTCCTTGTTGAAATGTGTTCTTGGTGATGAACTCAGTTCAGGGTAAAGACAGAGGCTGTGGGAGGTGTTCTTGAGTACAGGGAGCACAACAGTAATTCCTATTAGTTTTAGTGGTATCTCTCTAAAAAGACGTTTGGTCTGACAGAGTGCTTTTTACCTCTCTCTGGTGCTGACCTCCCTCTATTGACATTGATGTTAACAGCAACTAAAGATCTTCAAAGATTTGAGTCCTTCACAAAAAGCTGATGTTAATTATTACCTGTAATGCCATTTTGCCTTTGTTGTTGCTTCTTCTTGATGAAGTTCCTGTAGATGAATTCAAGAAACCACTTCAGAGGGAACCCAATACTTTCCTCTGATGTTTACTTCTGGGAAGGCTGATGAGGTTAGAAGGGAGAAATCTGACTTCAAAAACTCATGTCCAAATTGCTTTTAGACACCTGAAGGGTGTGCTCTGTGGCCTTCAGCTAGTGTTTTCAGAAGGTCAAAGATCTCCACTGGGTCCTTAATGTATTTGCCACTCTCTGCTGTCCCTGGGCACCTAAAATGTCACACCTATGTTCAGATACCTCAATTTGTCTCAAAATGTCAGTGGCTTTCTATCAGTTATGCAAGAGAAACATTTACTTTCAAGATGAAAATGTAATCCCTGAGCCAAGATACTTCGTCACAAAGGGTCTGATGCTGTACAGGTGAAGTCTGCAAGAGGGTTGCAGAAGTGCCCAGCCCAGTAGCTTTAATGCCAGTCAGAAAAAGTCTTGGCCATGCCACTTGAAACAGTGATCCTTTCTGGGCTTCCAAAATGACACGAAGCTGATACAGGTGCCCACACTCCATAAGTGCTCCCCCCCCCAATTAAAAATACAAATGGACAGCACAGATCCTCATAGTACAAGATAGCAACCAGCATGTGTAGCTCTGAATCATCTGTCTTTGGAGAGCTGAATGCATTTGAAAAGGCCACTGCTACCAGCTGTGATTCTCTAAGAAGAATTTTGCATTTAGCACACGATTACTTTGCCTTTGCACAAATGAAAGGGACATTGGATTCCTTGGGGACAAACAGTACTGTGAGCCTGGCCACTGGGCAGATGCTCTTTGCTACAGATTCTGGGTCAGATGGGGGCAGGGAAGGTGTCTTTCAGTTCAAATATGAACCAAAATAAGCATTTATTGTTGGAATCAGGAAATTCCTTTGGGAGAAAGTCGTAGTTGTTGGAAATGTGCAAGCAGTGAAACTCCACCCATTCAGTGTCGATTGTGTTACTTGCTTGCATTGCTGCTGCACATCCAAAATCAATACAATATTAAGCAGTCAAGAGCCATTATAAAGCTCAGCCTGTTTAGTTGGATGTATAATGCACTTGGACTTATGGCCAAGTCTGCTCTGTGCCCTGTAACAAGGATCAAGTGCAGGTTTGGCTTTGCAGAAGAGTATGACTTGAACCATTTGCATGCCAACTGTTTGCAGGGGTAGTGTTTGGGCATAAGCCAAGTATGCCCCATAGTACCTAAACTTCCCAGCCTAGAGAACAAATTAGGTAGATCCAGACAACAAGCAGAGTGTGACCCAACATATAGGTAATGCTGAGGATCAGGAATATATTGCTAAAATTTAGAAATAACATAACTGTATGGATAAAGTCTGCAAGGTACTAGAATAGTAGGGTAATAATTAGGACACAATATTGTGGGTCACTAAATTGGTACCCTTCCAGTTATGACTGAAGAAATCAAGATATGAAGATATGAAGATAATGGCTCAGAAGCATAGTGAAATTGCTGCTTGGATCTCTCAGGAGAGTGACCAACTGGCCAGCTCCTGGTGCATGTGTCTCTCTTGCCCTACTTTGTCATAGGTCTTCTTTCTTAATTTTACTTGCAGGAAAACAAGAGGCTCGTCTGAGGACACTGTTCAGGGCTTGCTGTAGGAAGATGCAGAAGACAAAAGTACATATGAACTGCTAAATTTGTGCTGCACCCAGGCTGAAGATACCCTGAAACTCCAGGGGTCAACTTGTGCCTTTGAAAACCACAAAAATAAGACATTAAATCACAAATGAGTCAAAAAAAGGAGAGAGTCCACTTTTTCTGAAAAGGCCCTTTAAATGACCCAGCTTTCAAGTCCTCTATGCACAGAGACAACATAGTTGATAAAATGATGGATTATTGAATCAAGCCTGGCCAACGTTAGAAGAACCCACACCACTGAGCTGGAAGAGCTGCTCTGCCATGTCCTAGAACACCAGCCAGGCTTCGAGCTCACATCCAAGTCTGTTGAGTTTGGCCAGCGTTTCCCCCAAAAGAGCTGAGGATCAGCACGGTGGAACGCTTCCACTTTGCGAGAGGAGCTCTGAGAGCAGGAACTGATGGAGGGAGGCAGCTTGCTCGACTTAATGCAGAGCTCAAAGGCGAATTCCGGCTCCAAAGAGCATGTGAAATTTGCAGTTCGCTGCAGACGTTTTTTGCTGATTGTGTCACACTCAGTTTCCTAAGGAGGAAGCAGGGGAACTCAGCCTTATTTGCATGAGTTTCACATCCCTCTCCTTGGCTGAGAACACACTGTGCTATTCGATGGACAGCTCCTTTCTGATTCACTGCTCTAATTATGTTTTACAGCCGGAATATGGTACTTATGTCAAAGCTGATGGGTAAAATTCTACTGAGAAGCAACAACGTTTTGTAGCATTCTCCTGTTGTTCATTTCCATGGCTTCCCTTCATTTTTTTTCCCCTCAAGGCTCATTTTGCAGGCACTAGCCGTTCTGGAGAGCGATGTTCTCACCTCCTTGATGCTTTCTTTTGACTAACAGCCATATTCTTCTTTTTTTATTATTTGTTTATTTATTGCACTTTTGTAGGCATAGGGTGTCAGAAAGAGAAAATACACAGAATGGTCTTATGATTTGTCTCAAGTAGCTGGTAAAGAGCTGGAGTATTTGCCTGCAGATAGACTTCCACAGTGACAAAAATCTTTTTGTACTGGTGAATAGGACCACACAGATTTGGTGATTTGTATACATATTTCCAAGACTAATTCAGCCCCCTGTGCTACCTGGGCCTCTCTCTAGAACGCTCTGTAATTCCCACATGCAGAACCTCTCCTGGACCACAAGCCAAGGGACAATAAGGATCAGCAAGCTTCTCTTCTCACCCCATGTAAAAGCCACTAGTGAGAGCTGGGCAGTTGGCTCTTGGTCCCAGCAATCTCTGGAGGAGCTATCACAAATTAAAGCAGATTCACCCCCATCCTATGGAAGAGAGGAAGGGGCTACTTCAGAAGACACAAGGTCATCACCAGAATAGGACTGCAAAACACCAGTAAGGTTGGGTTTAGCTTCATGCTATTTTCCCTATCTCCCGTTATTTTCCTGAGCTCAGCCAAGGTTGGAGCTGATCCTAGGGCTTGATTATTCCCTGGCTATTTCATGCTGTAAACCACAGCAGGACTGCACGCTGCTGCTTATGGCCAGGCAGATCTAGTGTTTCTGTGCGTGTTTGGCAGGTACAGGGAAGAGAGGGGGGAAGAACATTCACTGCTGCAACAGCAGTAGGATCACAGCTTGGGTAACAGGAAGAAAAAAAAATAAAAAACACAACAAAACACATGATCTCTCATTTAACTGTACTAAATGACAAATTGCTTACAGGCAAGGCTGCCCACTGAGGAAACCAACAAGAAAGTGATTGTTTCTCATTTCCTAGAGACTGCTGACCGAAGAGGAAGGGGAAGAAGGTACATTTGAAATGCAGGTCAGGTGCTTTACAGTGCTTGACTGTAGCTATTTTCTCCATCTTCACAAGAACATTTGGTATAACATTATTCTTAGTCCTTGGCAACATTCAAATGAAAAGAAAAAACTCAGGTGACTGTTTCAAAGGCTAAGATAATTTCCTTTCATTGCTTGACTCCAAATTTTGCTTCAGCAGAGCTTGAGGTACAGATGGTTTTCTTTTCTTTTTCTTCTTACTTTTTTTAAACGTAAACCTGCCAAGCTTAGGGTTCAGGGATCTGTCTTTTCACACTGCACCTGCTGATGGTCCAAGCACCTACACTGTGCTGGAACAGTACTTTTGCACTACCCCTTCCCTGCCAAAAAACACATTTTGCTGTTGCTAAGGAAATCTTTTACCCAAATCTTGGCAAATGAGAAGAAATGCTTAATTAAAATAAAAAATAATAAAAAAATCATTCTTTTGTCATATTTGTTTGCTGTACCATAGAGTGTCTATTCATAAAGCATAAGCCTCATTTTCTTAGAATTACAGAATAATTTAGGCTGGAAGGGACCTCTGGAGGTCACCTGGTCCAACTGCCTGCAGAGCTAACTTCAAAGCTAGATCAGGCTGCTCAAAGCTTTTTCTAGTCAAATCCCACAAGCCGCAAGGATGGAGATCCACACCTCTCTGGGCCCCTGCTTCAGTACTTCAAAAACACTCCCAGTGATTTTTTTCACCCCTTACATCCAGTCATAAACTCCCTTGCTACAGGCTGTACTCACTGACTCTTGTCCTCCTACTGTGCGCCTCTGAGAAGAGTTTGGCTCTGCCTTTTCTGTAACATTTCTTACAAAGGTCCATTCACTCGCTAGCCAGTCACTGCGGACATGCAAGAATCTCCCAGCCTCGCACATCTGGGTCTACTCTGCCTTTCCATCCTCACATACCTCATCCTGTTCACATTTTCTGCACAGTTTTTCCCTTCTTCTTCGCCTGAGATGACCCCTTCCCACACATCCCAGCATGACCAGGCTGAGCAAGCCTACCATATAGAAGATAAGAAGGAAAGATGGATGAGGCAGACCTGAGGAAAACAGCAGCACAGGTGTGCAGATGAGAGAAATAGTCCTTATGAATCTCCCATACACACCGGAGCATTGAGATGGAAGGGGCTGGCTGCTGACTATTCTGCAGACGTCAAGAAAAGCCATGTTTTCCCCATTTTATTTTCTCAGCTTTGCTCCTCTTTCCATCCACATGCTTTGTTAAAAACATGTAAATCCAATACTGAGTCCAAATTCAGCAACAATCTAACCTTTTCCTCCCCACTGTGATGGAACACTTGAAAGAATTAACATGCACTAATGAATATATTCTTAGTGTCATAAAAGGTCTTTGATAAATGTTGATTATATGTTGGTGCTTGATCTTTGCATTTCAACTTCAGGATGCTTCATATTGTGTTTTTATTCTTTTCCTTTGACGCATCCTGATCAATACATTTCTAAATTCTGGCAGGAATCCTCGAGAGTGTTTGCGTAGCTCTAAGCAGGCCAGAATCTCTGTGTTGACAGCTCAAAAACTCATTGAACTTTCTGGGATTGTACAATGGCAGAGTCATGTTAACAGCTTTGACTCTATTTTCCAGCCAAATTGCAGATAACCTTTAAATAGTCTTATGAAGGGATTTCTCCAGAGACTATCAGGCCAGATTTGTACTTAGAGATCATTTTGTTCCCTGAATAAACAGAGGTTACCAAGAGGCAGCAGTTTAACAATGGCAACTGTTCTTATTTCTCCAGTAATAAATTGCAATAGTGCTGGGTCTGAGATGTACTGATACATTCCCCAGGTACACAAAATAAAAGTAACTCATAACAGTAGTTGGTAGTGAGGAGAGCTAGATTTGAATTCATCACCCAAATTCTGGAAAAAGAGCTCTACAGCCTTATTCTTCTATTATTTCATCATACTATTGTATTTAGTTTTACATGCAATTGAGTACCAACAGTAGGAGAAAAAAATGCCAAAGGGAACAATCTGTTGCCCTCTCTGTCAAGAATGTTTTAAAACGGTTCATTAAATGAGATAAATTGTTTTCTCATTACTATTCAATCCAGTAAATAATGCATTTTTGAAGAACACTTTATTAATTAAAAATGTTTATGTCTTTACTAAACCGAGTGCAACAACTCTTTCTAATATCAAAGATGTTGTTATTTCTCTGGTGTTGTCATTTGCCTATTAAATTATCAAACAAAACAAAAAACATTACAAAAATATTACTAAACAAAACCAAAACATTAAATATTTACCCCTAGAGTCAATTTATCCTGTAGAGCTAGACAGAGACTGACTCTCAGTACCTGATGTCCAGGCTATTTACTCCTGTGAAGGACTAAGACTGATACCTCACATTATTTGTATGGGGTGAGGGTGTCAGCACCTTTTGGCTTGAAGAAAAATACCCATGTGAAAAGAGCAAAAATACTAAAAGATAATTATCTTAACTACAGGTAATTAGTAGGTAATTAATTAACTACAACCAACTAGTATGACTTTGCCTCCCAGTGAAGAGACTTTGCTCCTTAGAAAAGCATTTGTCGCCTTTCCAGTGACAAATGGAAACCACTAGGTTACCTCATACAAAATACAGTCCTTTCTTCCACATGTAGCATTTAGACCAAAGGCTACAGAAGTTCCTACATCAAAAAAATGCTGGAGTATTACTCTGTCAGAGAAGTGAGAAAAAGATCATTCTTAATGTCATTTATTGTTCCATGGCCCAACCCTGCAAAAATATAAAGCAAATTCCTTCTGACTCATTCTGAAGGAAAGGGTCATCTCTTAACCTCATAGCAGGTATTTAGTGTTGCCAACTCAACTGCTGAGAAATAAACGATCTTTTATTAAGGAAACTTCTGTTTTATGTGTGTATATTTACTGTCCTTAATACGATGTTCCAGTAAGGCTTTTCATCTGTCCTCCCTGCTTGATAGATTTCTTCCTTCTCCTAGCAGGACCCAACATGCCTCTTTAATGAAAGATCTGATGTTCTATTTCTCCAAAGGTCTGCAGGTTACAATATTTCATGACTGCCATTATTTGTGCACAGCACAGTTAAAAGGTAGGACTCAAAACAACTTTAGGCTGATGAGCACAGGTACAAGACTTTTTTTTTTTCTCTCTCTCCCAGAACTGCACCATAGCTTGCTGCACAGCAAGGCTGTACCTGTCAGCGTGTGCCTTGTTACAAGCTGCTTTCCAAGGCCAAACAAAATGACAGGACTTTCTGTTGCACATCTGCACAGTCTTCTGACATCCACTTGGCATTTTTATCAAAGGAAAAGATGATTAAATCTTGGCTTTTTGGGGAGGGAAGAGATTCCCTCTTCTATCCTATTGCCGTGACATACTACGATCTTTTTTACAGGTGGGTACTAAGTGAAGCAACAGAGATTAAGTCATAACATAACAAATACATTCCCAGGCATGACAAAAATGCAGTCTAAAAATTCCATGCCCTGGCCTTTTTTGCCTCTCTCCAAAATGAACAAAAGAACATATCCAACATAATTTGAATTTTGGAGCTCCCACTTGACTATTCCCACTGAAGTAAGAGTGTGAGGTGAGCAAGGGAGGCAGTGTCATTAAATGGAAAAAATGAACAAGGCAACATCATTACTCTGAAGTTACAGGACTTTGGCCGCTGTGCTGATTGCTTGAATACTTTTTTGTAAAAAGCTTTTTCATAAGGTGCAGCTTCATTTCCAAAATGTTAACAAAGCTAAGGCCCCAGGAGCAGGCAAGAAAATTAGAAATGTTCACATATTTGAAGGCATACAAAAATAATCCCCTTCCATTTTCAGAACAAATGCAGGGAGCTGCAGCAGTATACATCACCCAGACGAGGGTTCTGGAGGCTTTACAGATAGGAGAGGGGGCAAAACAAGCCCAAGCCACACACAGGCAATGAGTGCTTTATTATCAATGTGTTATTACTTGAGTGTGTTATACCTCTGGTATGAGAAACCTATTCTTCATCCATCTTCTTTCTGATTTCTGGGCCTCTTCTGTCCCAGACCCATCAGTTTGTATGGCACGTCATAAATTCATTTCAATCATGCTATGTTTTTCCAGCCTGGGCTAGCCAGAAGGTCTCCATAAATGTTTATGAGTGCAGGCAGCAGAGCACGGTCACCTCCCAGCTGGAGTCACTTGGTGCCCTTGGTCTGGAGAGGTACCTAGGATGGTGGGAGGGACAGGTTGCTGGAGAAAAGAGGCTGTTTGCTTTCCTGCTGGGCAGTTATAAAAAGGGACCAGGGAAATCAGTGACAACTTTGCTCAAAGAAGCAGGGGGACAATGAACCTAATGAACTCAGCGTGAACATCCCAACTAGCTCTTCATGGTCCTGTTTCAGGTGTCTTGTCGGGTTCTGCTTTGATCATGCCCCGTAGGGACAAGTATGCCTGAGCTGGAAAAAGAATCAGGATGATGTGAGCAGGTCTTCAGCAAGGGCCTGAAGAGGTGACCTGCAGAAGCAGGCAATGAAGGATTTAGAAGGCAAAGGAGCAGAGAGGAGGGGAGTCAGGGAAGGTAAGGCAGCAAGGGATCACAGGGACCTGCTGGGGCTGTGATTGAGAGGGAAGAGGAAGCAGAGGTGACTGATTAAAATAATGTTGGCTCTTGAATGTGTCTGACATTTGGATGAGACAGTGTCTCTAGTCAGCATTCAAAGCAATAGCTGCCCTGACTGGTTGCCTTCACCAAAGGAAAAACAACTTTTCCCCGGATAAAAAGGCAAAAACCCTGATTTAATTTTTTGTGGGGACTGCTTTGAATTTCTTTTTAATTACCAAGTAAATTAAGAAGCTTAAAGGAAGGCAAAGTCCAGCCAGGTCCCTGAACACTTCAGCTGCTGAACCTGACTTAAGACAATCCCATCTTTTATGTACTTCCCATTCAAAAGAGACAATTAAGCGAACTGGAATAATTCTGAGTAAAAGCAAAACAACCTCAAATTCTGGAGGAGGAAAACTTGCTTCAAGCACACGTTTCTGTCTTTGTTCCAGTTATTTATTCCTTTTGTCTTTCAACATCCAGTAATCAAAGGAATTAAAAGGATTAAAAAGCACGCACAAAACAAGTGATGGCTTAATACATCAAAGTAGGTGTGACAACGAGGGGAACAGGAGCCAGGGAAAGCGACAGCTTCAGATTAGAGCTCAAAAGCCTACACATGGAGCGGCTGCAACCCAACGCGCAGATCCCCATAAAACATAATTGCAATTCAAAATGCAGCCTAGGATAAAAGCAAAGCCAAAAGCACATGTTGATGTTAGGGATGTCACCGTGTCCCGCGACACTTCAGATGAGAGTTCAGCAAAGCACGGCCCCTGCTTTACTTGCAGCCAGCACAAAGCTGCTCGCCCAGCAGTGCCTGGACACACGGGCAGGTTCAGATGTCTTTGCCCACCCCCTCGCCTCTCAGGTACTGTCAAACACTCTGCTGCTAAAACGAACAGGTTTTCTTAACCGTGCGTTTCTTCCTTTCCTAGCTGTGGATAATGGCAGAGACCCTAACCTGCAGCGACAAGAGTGTCTCAGCACAAGGTTCCCAGACAGATTTAGCCTAATTAAAATGTCCACTGAAGTAACATTCAAAAGCTACGTGCAGCTTTTTTAAGATCCCACACAGCTGTAAATTGAGTATTTTCTCACACTTGCAGGAAAGGTTCCTGGCTTGTCATGTGCTCCGAAATGATCTACAACTACTCCCCAGAGGGCTGTAAATGAGAATAAATTTTTGCAGGGTTCTGGCGACCCACACTGTTGTGTGTGGAGGTGGGGAATAGGTTCAGGGCACTGCCAATCCCATCTTCAATTGTATCACTCTCTGTGTCTGGCAAAAAAAAATCCCATTTACTGTGTACAACTAAGGATGTAGTTGAATCAGGACGGTCACAGAGCTGCCTCCAGCACAATCAGCATGTCCCTGCAGATCAGAAATGATCACCCATAGCTGAATATCATCACCCACCAGCAGGAAACTGGCTTCTTCCCCACTCCCACCTCCCTTTTACTGAAACATTGCAACAGATTGTGAAAGCACTCCTCAGTTGCTCGAGTGCAAAGCCAGTCTGCCCAGCTTAAGTCTCCTCCCATGGGATACACTGATGTTGTATCACACTGACGCGACGTTGCTGCAATCGGCGCTCCGAGGGGAATGCAATTCCCATTCTACAAAATAACTGAGATTTCTAAACGCACTTTTCATTTTGAATGGGAGCAAAGCAGAGAGAAAGAACACACTTGGTGCCTCCGAGCAATGCACATGCTCAGATGCTTTGCCGGATCAGGTCCTTGGTGTAGACAAGATCAATAAAGTTCATTGTTATGAACCACAATATAGAATTTCAATGCCCTGATTTAAGCAGCTCCTGGTCACCTGGGACACGACGGCTGCCTATGCCGTTACAGAACAACATCTTGTGGTTACTCAACAATATCAACACACTGCAATGCAGTGTGAAACTCCGAGCATTTGGCCTCTTTCAGAGAGCGGTTGGTTTTCTGCCAGTGCATCTGGCAATACTGCTCCCAGTGACTATCACCAGTACATAGTACAGCAAGGCACTGACATACTGGCCAGCTTTGTTACACAGCAAACATAGGAGCGATACGTTTTCCAGACTCACAGTAAATCTATGCAAAATGAATATTGTATTTGATGCCGAGAGACATGAAAATGTTGTCTTCCCTCCAGTTGCGATCTTGGAAATCCAAACTGATGGGGTAAGAAGCAGCAGGGGAGGGTTCAGGATGCTCTGGCTGAGTGACACGTTATTCAGCCTGTCATAGAGCAGGCAGCCAGGTTTTCAATTAACTCCCCGTGTGTGATGGACTCAGATAGCTTTCCTATCAGCAGTACTTCAAAAGGCCAGAGAAACAGCAACACTTGTCCCCTTGAAGTACCACAACTTCACAACATGCTCAAAGAGGTTTGCAACTTCAAATAAGCCCTGAGCCAAAATTAGATCTTGATTGCAAAACTATTAGAAGGTTAAAAGAAAAAAAAAAAAAAAAAAAAAAAAAAAAACCAACAAAACAAGCACAGGCTGAGCAGAGGATATAGTTGAAGGTACATACCTAACTTTTGAAGGAGAGAGAAGAAAGGGAACTCACTTCTCATCAGTGAGTGGATCATGATTGCTGACGTGCAGATGAGAGCTATCTGTCTGCAATGCAAGTAAAGTGCAGGGCTGTATAAGACTAAACAGGAGTCAGCTGACGCTATTTTCAACAGGTATCAGTGAGAAAAGTTTGGTGATTATGGGAGATGCAATTTGGGTAGATCTCTGAGGGAGCTGAGCTGGTGATGGAAGATGGAGGTTTTTCTCCAGGCTAGGTTCTTCCAAGGGAGTGTTAATGGGGGTATCTCTGGTGTCTTTGGTACCCAGTGTGACACCGAGCATTGCCCTTAGGACATCTTCTAACATCAGGACACCTCTCTACCACCATCAGCTGAGCTTGGAAACAAACAAAACTTGTTTTCCAGTGGATGAGTGTCCTATATTTATGCTGGCCTTCAGAAGCCCAGTTCTCTCTCTGTCACACATCACAATATCTCAGCCCTGAAGTGTTCCTCTTCCCCTTCCCAATTTCTTTTCTACATCATCTACATAAGGCAAGAAAATGCCCATGCTGTTGCTGTGTCAGTGCTGTGCATATGCCTACCGGCCACCTGGACCAACACAGGACAGGTCACACCGCAACCCTCCTTTAGCAGGAACAGGTAAACCTCTGCTCTTATTCTTCTCAAGGAACATCATTTCTTCTGTCTAGAATGGCTGAAATTGGTCAACTAATTCAGAGAGCACTAGAAGAACATCGAGGGACTGACAGACAGAAGATGAGAGCAACCATGACTACAAATTCTTAGCTTTTTGGGAAAACAGGCTAAAAATAGGAATAGACTGAGAAAGCGGCAAACTATGAGACTCCCTGAATTATGCCCTGAAGAGGTCTGTCTGCAGCATCACTGAAGCTAAGGCGGGTGGGGAAATCCTTCTGAAAAACCGCTTGGAAAAGAAGTTCATTGAGGAAAGTCAGTGCCTGCTGTTATCTATCTATTTCTTGGCCTCCGGAAGGAGATAATTGCATTTCAGCTTAACAGTAAGGAAAAGAGGGTGAGATCCTCCCTTGCCTTTGATCACATAAGATGTTTTAGCAGGGAGAATCACTGTCTCCCCCTACAGGGTGATCCATATCAGAGGCTAATGAGTCTGCTAATGAGGATTACTCCAGCTGCTGATCTCCAGCCTCTCACGGAGCGAAGCGAGCAGAGTTCAGTTCCCAGGGGAGAACCACTGTGGAAGGACAACGCTGGGACGCCCTGGGGTAATGTCAGATGTAGTTACACAGGGTGACTGAAGGAATCTTGTGCTGATAAAAATTGTATGACTTCACTGCAAAACTCTGATTTGTTTCTTCCCTCTCGTTATAAGTCAAGGGAGGGAATATGCTCGTTCTTCCCCCAAGCGATACTCATTTGGATGCAAGTGGGAATTTCTTTCAATGCTGTTCCTGGCTCTTCTATTTGACAGACAAGAGAGTGCTTATTAGAACAGATGCATGGGAGAAAATAAGAGAAAGCCTGATCACATTCCTAGTGTTAGGGAAAAATTCAACTAAATGTCTGTCCACCCTGCAGTGAAACATTGCCAGTCTTCCCAGGCTGTTCAGGAGCAACTTAAGCTCAAGCAGTGCTTTGAGTAACACTGCAACAGGTACCACTCATCTCTACAATAACCCAATGAAGGGCAAATTTAAGCATTGATGTCCCAGCCACTAACACCACCAAAACCCCTCAGATTGAATGCTGTTTGAGGGAAGAGATTCCCACATACTTCTGTAGGACCCACAAGTGGGCTAGGCAGACCAGCCCACCAGCCCTGCAGTCCCTCTCGCTCAGAGAAGATCAGCATGGCAAAATCTGGTCCTTAAGGGCACTGCAGGTAACGCATGCTGTCCTCCATCTCCTCAGTGCTCAACAAAATGGGGGTCACCACCTTTTAGACCTGTTCCTATCGAGATGCAGGGGGCAACCCCACTATTTGACAGACCTTTGTGCCATTTGATCACTGTATGCTAGAGCAAAATTTGGACAAGACAAAAAGGGGAAATAGGTGGAGAAGGGATCAGGACAAGCTGCAGTCACATCCTGTCTGTGGGGCTGGGCAGTGGGATTAGCAATGCCCATTTGTTGCTGTGCTGGAGCATCATGAAACTTTATGCTGCCAGAAAGGGGAAAGGAAAAAGGAAGAAAAAAAAACCACAACCTTGCGAGAGGCATGTTGCTGTTACAGAAAAAAAAACACAGATACCAGATCAAAAAGGTCTGCTTAAAGACAGTACATATGCCAGCTCCAGGGGATTTCAAATATTTATGGTTTGCTACATTTTTAATCTTTAAGAGATCCAGGGATGCTGCGCATAGAATCTGATGCAAGTATAGCCCATGTCTGACATGACTGTGGCTTGTAAACCGCTGCAGCAGTGGGGAGGAGAATGCAGACTTGAACGAGTCTGAGGCTCACCTTGCTGCAGGCCTGATGGTTTTTTTCCCCATACCCTAGAAGCAAAATCTGAAATATGCCCCTTCCTGCTGACTCTGGCCCCCTTTCTGTCTCTAGCTATTCCATCCCAGGCAACACACACAGCACGCTCAGAAGGATTCTTGCTGCAGGCAGAAAGGTGCAAAAAAAAAAGGAGATAGGGTGCGAGATGCTAGCCTTAGGCCCACCACCACCACTTCAAGAAGCGTTATCCCACCTCTGTCACTGATAACAAAAGACAGTCCCATTTCCACTGCATGGCCTAAATAGATTTCTTGCCTTCCAGATGATTAATAACCTGAAGTAGATTAATATTTAAGATCGTACTGGGGAGTAATATGCAAGGTACAATGGAGATTTTGATTCTTCTGGTAGAGGAGCGTGAACTGAAGTGCTTTAGCAGGAGTTTGGTGTCTGTACACAACACCTTAGGCACACCCAGGACTAATGCATCTAACACAGGTGCTGGAAATCATGATTATTTCAGCTCATGTCACCTTCGATTAGAAGAGATTTTAGGTGTGCTTGCTCATATGCCTCTTCCCAAGTTTCTTGAATAAAATAAAGCTAACACCCAAAGCTGAGGTAGTATTTCAAGGAACTCAGTGGCTGCTGCTCACTGGCTGATGTTTGCTTTTTAAGTTGGGGTGGAGCTGCATAAATTATTCAGGGTCTTGTATTTTAACTGTCAGAGAAATTTAGGATCCTTAGCCGATTTTGCCAACTATCATGTGAGCTAAGGGAATTTGGGAGAGAGAAAGTACTTTCTGGAGGGTAGAAATGTTCATGCTCACAAAGAAAATATAAGATGTGATGTTCTTGTGTATAAAAATTGTGCCCTGCTCTGCTTTTCTTAGAAAGGCTTTACTTCTGCTCACTCCAAGAAGGCTGTAAAAGCCCGTCACATCAACACTGATATAGAGGTCACCATTGAACTCATCCCTTGGTGATTACACCCAAGTCTCAGGTGATGGCAAGCCAATGTGCCAGCAGGTTTTTCCTGAAAGCTCTGGTACTACACTGCATTTAATGCATGCTAGCACACTGCAAGGCAGCACAAACATTGTGTGTATCCCCTGTGCCACCCCTATCCACATTGCTGCTGTTTATAAACCTGTAGGTTACAGCAGGAGGGAAGCACATCAAAAGACTGGCCTGTCCCCTTTCCAAAAATGATGGGTAAGATCCATTTTGAGTGAGATAAGCTCTCCTGTGGGGAGATCTAAATTATAACATGAAGTACTTTTCTGTAGGGCACATAGAGATTGATCATTTTCCCTGTTTTTTGCCTGCCTGCTGTAATCTGGCAATGCTAGGCGGTGCAAGGACAGCTCGTCGGAGTGGCAGTTAAGGGATTACAGCTGGACTGTCTCTCACTGTGCTTTCTTCCCCTCTGCAATGACCAGGTCATAATTAGGACAGGAATGATGGTGTTCAGCAATGTGAAGAGGCGTTAAGCTGTTGAGCTTCTGGCACCGTGACCAGATAGGTGCTGCCAGGTTTCAAAGTTCAGCAGCTTTTAGGACTGGCAAAACAGCAGCTTCCCGCTGCGGCGTGGCCACGGAGGTGCGGGGCATTGCAGCAGAGCCAGGCTGTGCTGTGAAAAGCCAAGCAACAGGCATGGCAAGAACTACAGCACAGCCTGAGGGGCACAGCCAGGGTGCTCAGCACCACCAGACCTTCCCGGGGATGCATGGCCCAAAAACCCTCCCTGCTCAGCAAAACCCTGAAGCAAGAAGCCTCACTGTGAAACATGCAGATCTGCGCTGGTTTCACAGGAATTTAACAATGCATCTCAATTTAGGCAGAGCTGCTGGAAATAGCATGCCAAAATGGGTCCTTTCTCAGCACTCTATTTGTTAGAACCCAGCAGTGTTGCCTTAATGCCGTTTTTCTCCCTTTTTTTTTTTTTAATCCACCTGGCATTTTGGAAGGGAAAATTCTATTCACTGTTTTTTTTTGCAGCATTGTCACTTTTCTTCAGTGTTAATTATTTATACCTATATAAAAATTAGGCTAAACACTGAAGGTTCATCTACCAAAGCCCCATCTCTGGTCCCATGCAACACTCTTTGTGTTGGGGAGTTTTACCACCAAGTCTTCCCTCTGTGTGCGTAGTCAGTCAAGTAAAGCATTAGCCACCAGTGGCCCATCTAGCATATGCGTTGAGAAATTCCTAAAAAGCTCATAAAATACCACGTAACCTCCCCAACAGTTGCCTAGATGCAAATTTTAAACGATTCCTATGACTACAATGCAATGAGTTTGGTCTGCATAGACTAAAAAAAGTTCAGTGATCTCAACATGACAGTTTGTCAAGAAATAACTGGCAGCACACAAGACCCTGTAACTTACTGGCTATTCTGTGCCCTAAGAGAAATAGCTTTCCAGTCATTTATTTTTTTTTTTATAGGTATGTGTGGGCGAGTATAGATCTCTGTGAAGACATTCATACACAGGGAGCGAATAAAGGAGTGTAAAAATATGTTTGGCCATATGTGTCACAGAAAGGGTATCCTAAATATTTTTAAAAGCATCCATTCTATTGATAAGGCATAGGTATTTTCTTTTTTAACTCTGCATGTCTCTGTATTTTGAACATCCTACATGCACATGGTACAACTTCAAAACGGGAGCTTTATTTCATCTGTGCATTTCTTGAGAAAAAAAAAAAAAGTAACTCAGCTTTCTAATTTCAGATGATTAGTTAGCTCAAAAATATGCTAAAGATTTTATGGAGTGCTAAATCTTTCTCCTTTTATGCCTGCTTTGTTTCTAGGAGTAGTAAAAGATGGTATCAAAGGACAGAAAATTTCAGCCTGAGATTTCAGCCACAGTTTCACCATTCTGAAAGACAGATTACAAGAGGTTATTAATCTGCCTTCTCATCTATCTATAGCAATATGGGTATCATCTGCATCTATGATGAAAGCCCCCTGGGAGTCTATACTGTGCTTATCAGATGTGGCAGCAGGTGAAATATCAGACAAGTAAGATAATAAATAATAAATGACCCTATATTTTTTAATCCGATGTCAGAAAATGTTAACTGTTAATCTAGTTAATGGAGACTTCATGTCCTATAATACCCTACCCATGAACTTCAGGCAACCTCTCTCTGATAGCTTCAGCCTTGATTTTTTTTCCTGAAATCAAGTTTTTGAAGGCACCAGCATTTCTCAAGGATTTTCTCAGAGGAAAGCACAGCCCCATACTAAATAGATTCTTGGGTCTTGGGACTGATAATTTATATTCTTCAGCTACTTTTACCATCTCAGGACTCAGATCCTGTACTTTGAGACACATCTTGAAACTCTACTGGCTCTTCTCTCAGTTTTTCCCAGAGCAGCCCCTCCAGTAAGGGCTTCTCAACCCTTTCAGCCTGCTGAAGCAGCTGGGACCTTGTTCTTCTAAGTCAGCCTTTTCACCATCTTTCTTTTTGCATCTTTAGCTGCAAGATTAGCGTTTGAAAACAAGATATCGGGCGCTTTTAAAGATTCATTCCAGAAGTTTCTGGAGGAAAAAGGCTTGGATCCTAGGTACAATAAGAGAAGTGGAAATGCTCGTTCAAGCCAGGCTCTGGTTGATTATATCTGATGGTTACTGCTGTGATCCAAGTGATTTGAGAGCACAACCCAGCACAGTCTCAGATGGGTACCCAAGACAAAAACCCAAAATGGCAACAGTGCTCCTAGCCCCTGGGCTGGGGACCTCTGCTGAGAAACCAAAGACTGAAAGCTAACACTGGTCTTTTTCCTCCTCATCCTCTCAGGGAGGAGAAAAGCAGGAAGCAAAATAGCAGCCCTGATATAAGTTCCATCTAGTGGGGATGCCTGAAATAGGGAAAAACCGCAGCACTTGATCCATACGCATCCCTCCCAATGATCCATTTTTCCCTTGGCACAACCCTCACCTTCTTGGCAATGAGGGGTGAGGAGTCGAGCTCTACACTGCTGAGGAACCAAAAACCAGAACAGGAACATAAAGCCAAGCACTGGACACCAGAAAACCCAATTTTGGCCATTCCTTAAATAACCTTCTGAAATATGTTTATGTCACAGGTAGCTTTTGGTGCCCGTAGCATCAAAAACTAGCAGGTGTTTTATTTACAGTGGCCATGGGGAAATATAGTCTGATGTAATTGTTAAAGATCTGTTCGTATTCCAGGCAGCAAACTACCATTTACAGGATGAAATTGTTTGCTGTTTAAACACTGCCAGTCAAGGACATTAATTGCTGTGGGTTAAATTAAACTAGATGGCACAGCAATGAGATTTGAAGCCTGGGAGGGGGTGGGGAGGAGGGAGGAGGGGAAGAGTAATCTTCTCTCATAAATAATGGGATCTGAAAAGAATCTTCATAGGGACAGATTAATTTGCAAAGAACCGAGTTCAAACCTAGTCTTACGGGTACTCCGAGCAGCTCTCAGGAGGGCAAACACTGCCCCCACCCCAAAAGCAAGAGTTCAAGCTTCTCCATGGGTATTTATTCCAAATATACGATCGGTGGCTATGCCATATCAGAAGCTGGCTGCCTTCCAAGATGGGACAAGCCACACTGTGTGACGGGGAGAGGAGATGCTGCCTTGCCCTTTTTAAAATGAAGCTGTAGTAACAGCCAGCGGCAGCAGGCAGGGAAAGGGGCAAGTCCTTGTGGCAACCCTTTGTTTCTGTTCCTCGCAACCCTCTTACTCACATACACAAAGACACAGAGAGCTATATATTCATTTTACTTTGTAGGGGGGAGAGGCAATTTTGGTCCAAATGTCTTTTACTTTCGTTCACCCTGAGTGCTTTGCAATAAGCTCCCTTTCTCGGCTCACGGGATGGCGTGCTATTTATTACTTTACAAATGTAAGCCCATTGTAAATAAATAAATAGCAGCTCTGGGCACTGTTTTTTTTTTTTTTGGACCTGTCTTTAAAAACACTAATCGAAATGTAATGACAGGCTGGCAGCCAGCTCCACTATCCATGCTGTTGATAACCAGCTAAGCTTTCCAGCCACAAAATTAACATAAAACCCGCAAAGAAAACTATCTTCCTGTCATTCATCCCTGTCCCAAACCTTTGGGAAAAAGGCAACAGCAACAAATAAACACACCCAAGAGTTTGCAGTACGTTTTGAAGGTCAAGAAGTTACTGCACAGTTTAGATGAAGCTGGGAATTAATTTTTATTGAGACCAGCAAAGAATATCTGTCATTTCTGTAGTCTCCACCAACCCCACCACTTCTGGCTGCAGTTTCAGATGTTGCTGTCAGTAAGCAGTATTTCATCCACTATAGCCACCTGCATTAGGTATGTCAGCAGGGAGAGGACACTACTACTGTTTGCCTGCAGCAATTGTACAACACACCCTGCCAGAGCAGGACACTGGGACTCCTAGCACATCCCATCCAATTCTGCCTCTGTTGGGAGGCTCAGAGGAAGCAGTTTGAATAAAGGAACAGACAGAAGTTGACCCTCAGCATTAATTTAATTGCACGCAGCTCCAAGTACTTTGCTTTAAAAAAATAATAATAATACCTTGCATCACCCCCAAATTAATTGCATGCCTAGTCAAATGAATCCCATATTAACAGACCAGGACCTGATTCCTCAGTCTGTGCAATCAATTTTACCCTGAGGTAATGCTGTTGACTGCAGATGATCTGGCATGCACTGACTGCAGATGATCTGGCATGCACAAGTGAAGGCCTGGGGTTTTCATCATTGTTTCCAAACCTGTAGAGCCGGCAGCAGCAATAACACCAGCAATACCTGCATCTCCCTCCCTTAGGGCCACCCAAGAGCTCCAAGATAAAAATCTGGCACCACTGGCTTTCAGGTGTCAGGGGAATTGACTAATTTTCTGACAATACTATATCTAAATCAGTATTTAAATTGTATGTTAAATAAATGCTGTGATTATTAGGAGCAGACTTCTTGAAGTTGAACCACCAGGTAGCTGATAGCTATCCTATTACGAACTCCAAAAGCCTCAGTAGAGATGTACTTAATAATTGTTTGGCATTAATTTGTCATGCAATAATTATCCTATTAAATCTAAATTAAACCCTCCACTCAGACACTTCATCTAAAGTGTGAACATAACAATTAAGAGAGAGGGGGAAAAGGGGGGATGATTTTTGCATCATTTTCTGTGCAAGATTGTGCTTCTTACTAGCAGAAACAGCAGCAAAAGGGAATTAAGATATTGTACTGAGAAGAGAAATTGTCATGAAACTGAAACAGCACAAACAAAAATCTTTCTTCCCTAAGTTACATATGGTGCACAGCTTAGGATAGCATCTTGCTACACTATGAACTTCAATGCATTTATTTCTTTACCATAAGGAAGTTGTGTTGCACTTCCTTTCCAAGGAACAGAAAGGAATTAAGAAAAATAAATAAATTTAGACAACTGACAAAGGCTAGGATTGCTCTCATCTATCTAGCCAAATAAAAGCTCAAAATCCAGGCCGAGTTTTTTTCTTGAAGCTCCTCCTGTTGTCAACAGCCAGAGATCAGGCTCTCCAGAGAGATATTCATCCCACCCACCTCAGAGCTTAGATCTGACAGCTAAAATGAGAGAAGAATGCATCCCGTCCGAAAGCCAGACAGGAAGCCTGGAAAGAGAAAGACTTAAATCCAGTTCTCATGTCCTAGGCTGAGACTTGAGGCACCGAGCTGTTCTTCCACGTAGGATAATAGAGCTTGAAGTGCTTAAAATGTCATTAAGTAGTACTGCTGAGCTGAGGACAGTCTGTGGGTGTACAAAATAGTTTTCTGTCCTTATTCTGACTGATTTAATTTTGGGATCAAGAAGAATGACTGTTTTAAACCAAGACAAGATCTCTTTCCGCTATGGCTTGCAATCGCTCACAGAATTTCCACACCGGTTGCAGAGTAACAGAGTACATGACATCCACAAGAGGTTTTCTTCATCAGTCAAAACCATTCCTTACACAGCATTTTGGTATCTCTTTGAAAATGCAATCTCCTTCCCTAGAAGAACATCCTTTTTTTTAGGTAAAAGCCTTATTTGGCACTTTTTTTCCTTTTTTTTTTTTTTTTGGCACGGGTTTCAGCTTTCTTTTTTGTTGCATTCTCCTTAGAGACAGCAGCTCTTTACATCCTCCAGAACCCCAAAATACCGGTTGTCATAGTGGTTTTACAGCACATGATATTCCTCTCCCTTCCCTGCCTGTGCCGAGCGTGCCTCTGTACCATTCTCCGAGGAGATAATTACCTCTTCACCTTTCTTTTCCTCTGCTAACACTCTCTGCTCTGCCAACTGCTTTTTCCCACCGAGATGGTATTACTCATCTCTAACAAAACTCTGATTCCTCAAATTATACTTAGCTCTAAAGTCTGACACTTGTGCCTCTGTTCTTCAGCTGTATCACTTTGTCTAATAAATGTCTTATCTAGGGCCTTGGACTATTACAGCTGCAAACAACATGGCCATTTTCAACCAAAACATTTCTCCTCTAAATCACCCAAAAATGTGACAAGAAGGTTCGTCATGGATTAAATTGTTCACTGACCCTGTTTTGCTCCCATGGGTCTGTTTCCAACCACACAAGTCAGCTTGGGTTTAAAAGGTTGGTTTAAAAACTCACCCTGGAGAAAGTAGACATCAAGGAGGGGGAGGAGAGGCATAATTCAGGAACAACAAGAACAGTAACTAACAAGATCCCTGAAAAGTTTATTTGTAAAATTCAAACACGGATTAAACTGGAAAGGAAACTCATACATTGAGACATCTGCCAATAATAGACCGAGAAAGCCAGCATAAACAAGGTCTGTTCAGGTAATCATAAGCAAATGTAATTCAAAGCAGATGAAATCAGAGTCTCTGTTTACCGTGAATGGCACCCACACACAGTATATTTAGCAATGTTTTCTTTCAAGTGAATTTAGCTCTGGTGCAAGTGTGAGACTGACAGCCCCGAGGGCTCGTTTCATCCCTTTGGAGAGGTTCTTCACTGCTGCTGGCCTTGGCCAGGTATAACCTCCTCCGCACACCTTCCTGCTCACCCTGCAGCTCCTCCACAAGCCACAGGCAAGCTAAAATCAGGTTCTTATAAAGCCTTCTACAATAGCGTGAGATGAAGGAAAAACCCTGGAATCTATAAAATATTCTGCAAAGCAGACATGGCATTTGTGTCCAGTCCCTGCCAGGAAATGACTGGCGTATAGTCCAAAATATTGTTTCACACAGGACTTGTATGACTTCTAAGCAGCATTACCTCATTCCTACGACAAGAGGCCTTGGATCCATCAGAACTATCCATGGAGCATTTCTTCATTCAGCCACAGACAGGGAAAAGCTACATATAGTGCTGCGAAGGAGATCTCAATCTCTTTTTATCCCCAAGGTAATTTTAGAAATGAAGCAAAAGACAATCATAGGAGCGCTGATGACGTAGCACTCTGAAATATCTGTCATGGAGATCATTACTGTTAAAGGACTGGAGATTCATTACTGCTGTTGCTTCTCTGGAGCTCGTGCCATTAATCCCCCTTCGTGAGGGAAACCACAGGGTGTGTTGCTAATGGCTTCCAGGTTGCTTTTTGGATGGTGCGAAGCCTATTTGATAATTAGTTCTCTAAATGAGAGCTGTTTCCATTGTAATCACTCCCCTCCCCAAATGATTTCACATCACTCTCTCTTTGTAATCATTTTTGTTTCATTTCTCATTATCACCACTGGAATCACATTGATAATATTCATTTCATCTTTTTCCACAGCTCTCCTGTACATTTACTGTCACCATCTGCACACGCGTTGCATTGATCATAAGAGACTTCCTAACTGCGTTAGTGTGTGCGGACTTATGAATATATTGAGTGTTTAAAGAAGCCTTTTTAAAATTTGTTGCTGGCTGGCGGTGTCCCTGCTGGAGTCCTCTTGGGATACCCAAGGAAGAACAATTGTTTTATCCTTCCTAACAACACTAACACTGCTGCCTACCCCTCTTCTTTCACAGGGCCCTGGAGATCTTTTATAGCATCCTACACTGGCACTGCTGTGCTGTTAAACCCTCATGAATGCAACAATGAATTAATAACACCGCTATATACCATAAACAATTGCTAACATAGAGGTAGCAGCAGCTCTCCTGCAACACCATCTTCTGATGCTCAGTCAGCGGATAAAACAAAATTGTCTGGTTCATCTTGCCTAGGCTGCTCAGATGTTTACAGGCTGATTTTCTTCCCTGCTTTTTTTTTTTTTTTTTTTTTTTTGGTAAAAGGCATACTAGGGCTGAAAGCCAAATCTGAGATATCCTGGGGCTTTTCACTGCCTTATAAACAGTTAGTTATAGTCATTGATACATTGTTGGCATGTAATAAACCTTTAATGGCCAGATTGCTTGTAAAAATACATATCTATTATTGATGTATGTAACAGTTGTGCCTGAAGGCCCTCTTTGAGATGAGTTCCCCATAATTTTAAGACCTAGGCATGTTCACGTTAAACAGACTAACTCAAATGAACTTAGCAGCCTAAATATAGAAATGAGAGAAACTCAGTAATTCGACAGAGGTCACAGTGGAAGTGTGTGGCACACAAAGAATAAGAGCACACCTTTTATGGCAATTAAATGTTTTACTTATAATTTGCCCACTGCTTATATTGGCAGAAGACAGAAAGGGAGAGAAAGTTGGGAATGCAATGCTCAGTTATAGATGGGAAAATTCTGACTAGGAGCTGCTATAATCCTAAAGTAATAATGCAAGAAAATTTCTGCTACTTTGTGCTTCATAGACAGTACGCTCTCCTCTTCAAGACCTTCACCTCCACAAAAAACAAACTCAGAAGCTTCACCTTTAACCTATAACAATGCATAGGAGCAGTATCACAGTCCCCCATGGCCAAAGTTTCCATTTTCTCCAGCTTCGAGGCTGGATGATCACTACACAAGACCCTGCTGTCACCACAACCCTGCCAGCAGCAAGCAGGTGCTGAGCGTCACCTCATTTCTGTCCAGGGCAATGACTCTGCACAGCTCAGCCTGCTGTCAGCCTTGAGCAAAATCATCCAGCAGCAGCTGTTGAGCAAAGTACAGCAACCAAATTATATATATCTAGAAGGAATCTGGCCTTTCAGGGAAGCTTCTTGACCTGCAGAGCTTTAAAGAGCTAGGACTTCTGAGTCACCTTATCAAATACATACACATATATGGAGGCACCGAGGAAAATTATTTAGAGAGACTTAGAACTGGAGTTCCTGTAAACACACACTGAACAAACTGACAAAACACAAGCTAAGAAGCTTGTGTTCTAGAGAAGCTCTTGTAATGGGTAAGTAGAAATTTTAAATTAGGATAACATGCCTGGGGGCTTATGGATCATGCATAATGGCTTCAATCTTGTTAATGCGGTGTTGGTGCATACCTCTGCTTGCTCCTATTTGATTTAAGCATTGTGCAGAACAATCTCACATGTGGAAGACACACACAACCATCCTGCTCATGCCAGGGGAGGTAGGAAGATGGGAAGGGGCACAGTAAATTGCTGCGGTACGCATAGGGTTGAAATACACTGAGAGTCTAGATTTGGAAGACTGTCTGCCATGCCATGTAGTAACAAGTGTGTATGCTACTTATACTGGGGCTCCTGGATTCGCACCTGTATGAGTATTTCTATGCAAAGGCCTGGTTTTAACATCCTGAGGCTCTAATAAGCCAAAGATGTGACTCATTGAGATGTTTCTCATTCCTCCAGCCACCACCATCTCTTGAGAGATTAGAAGTGTTCTCATGGGCAGGCAGCCCTAGGTTATCAACGTGAGGGAGCTGCTGGAAGAGTTCCCTCATGAAGTTTGCTCTCCACATCCTGAAGAGCTAGCAGATGGGCAGAGCTCATCAAGGTTCAGTCATGTGGATTGTGGGAGTATGAAGTACAGAGGTACAGGGTTGGTCACACTACTTTGCTGAGCCTGCATTTCAACCATTCCTAATCAAGACACCAAGCAGGGGTCACCGCTACATTAGTGAAGTGTTCAAATCAATATCAGCTCCCACCATGTCCTTGGGCTTCATTTTGGCAATTAAAATGAGAAGGATATTTACACGCATAACAATCCCAGTTCTGTTACTGGGGGTGGAACTCATGGACAATAGCTTTAACTTAGCCAATTTAACCAAGGCTCATATTCACTAGTTTTGACAGTGCCTTCAAAGTTAAAGCTTGCACACTTAGGCAATCCCAGCCCCGTGTCAACTTGCAGCTTATTCATATTAAGGTCCCCTTCCTGTAGTCAGCCCAGAGCAATCTTCTGCTCTTAAATAATCTGGCAGTCCCTTCCGATTTCCTGATTGCTGAAGGCTTGCCCACGTAACAGAACTAGCAGCCCATAACACTGTGGGGTTTAGGGCCTGTCGCTGTTTCCAGCAGGAAGAGCACAAAACTGCACTAGAAATCCCCAGCAGACATCAAATTTTGGAAAAATTACTCCTTTAACACATAGACATTTACATGCCAAGTTTCAGGCTATCTTTGTGTTTGCCTAGAAGAGAAAGGTTTTGCTAATAAAGGTCAAATTTAGACATCCCTATTATTAAACCACAAGGTGGGAAACAAGGCTATTACCAAGGTGTGCGGGGTTGTGTGAGACCTGGATTTGGCATTGAATAGTCTACACAGCAGGAGATTGCTTCAAAGACAACATTCCAGTGTGCAATTGTCATTTTCATGCTATTTTTGGTGACCTTGTTTGCTGGGAAGCGAGCGGAAGAATTTAACTGCATCTTCTCCTCCTTGTGACTGGGAAGGCTCGAAGAGCAGGGATTGTTATTGTTTGCTTGTTTCCCCCTGAATGTCCCACGGAGACTTCAAGACTATTTACTGCAGTTCTCAACCAACAGCTGATAAGTTTTTATTACAGATCTTTAATGATTGGACATAGCTAGGGATACACACAGCATTTACTTCTCCTACACTCTGTTAGCTTCCCTGTAAACTTGAGGGTCACCTCTAGGTCAGGCATAGATGGAGACAACATGAACAGATGTGACCTTGCCAACCTTGTTTTAGCAGATGGTTTCTGGATAAATTGGATTAAAATACTTTAATTTGGCACCTCCGGAGTATATCTGTCCTCACTGTCAGACACAGAGAGTGTGGCTGCTTCTCTGATTCACCAGCTTCACACAAGGAGCTCTGGCCATACTTTCTTTTGCATATCCTGTTAAAGCAAAGACCAGTAATAGGCAGCAAAGCTCCAGAACAAATAAGGTTTTGTTCTTGTTTCAGATGTTTAAAACAAATAATGTTATCATTTTCATATCACTTCCACGTTTTATAAAAAAAAACATAGGAGGAAATTGCCAGCAATATTCACTTTTATAGTGCCCATCATATGCTGTGAAGCCTTCCCAGTGAAACTTTCAGTGGCCCCCAGCAGTCAGCATCCATCCCCTACAACAGTACCCTGAAAGTTCTGCCTGCTTTTATTCTCCTCTTTCTGGCAATGGACAGAATCCAGAGCATTAACAGCTCATGCCCATGTATTTAAAACGCATCAGTGGGGCTCAAATGAACTGCATAAATTTGTGGTAAAGCAGTGAAGCATCCTTAAATAAGCAACAAAATAGTAAGCTTAAACTGTTCTTGTTCTCGAGCTCCAGAATATACCTTTGTGGATTCAAAAGGACAAAATCTGCCAGTTTTCCCATGTATCCCTAAGGTTTCAACTTCAGAGGGACCATTACACCTCCTGACCATCTGAAAGAGATAAGTCAGACGTCAGCCAGCTATTCCTGGCATTGGCACATGTTAAAGAGATGGTAAATCCACCATTATTTGACCAGCTTGTTCCTAAAGCCAGTTTCTTTCAGTGTTAGGTACAAACTTAAAATAATATGTTTCTGTGAGCAATCAAACAAATGAAAGACTATGGATTCAGGCACCACTCCAGAGTGGAGATGTTAGTATATGCTTAGAAGACACTTACATGATTGCTGTATAAACTACACTTTTGTTCAGTTTCCTGTATTACATTTTAGCTGAAACCAGATACAAAGAAAATCTTTAGGAATGCCTTTCTTACACTGTTCCTGCCTTGCCCAGAACTAAATGGCAATGTTGAAATCTTACAAGGAAGCTCATTCCCTTGAGGTTGCTAATCAGTATTTTAGACAAATTTGGGGAAGCTTCCCACTAAGACTTCAAACTTTTATCTGAAGCAAACCAGACTTCCAAATTGCTTTCTGGTTTTATAAAACAATCATTAATAATATCAAAATGAGAATTGTAAAGATTATTTTTTCATGTGTTTTATTAACACGAAAGCAGAATCATGCTGGTCAGATCAGTTAAGTTACATCAGATATCAATTTGGTCCATTATTAAATTATCCTTCAATGCACTCCTGTGGTCAAGGTAATATATTATCATCTGCACTTCTGTTATTCCCATTACAGACATTAATTCCAAGAATGTGAATCATTTATTGCTGAGGGTCCTGATCTTATAATAGCCCTGTACTGGCCGATGCCTCCACCAAATTCCACTACCCTGAATGAAAATCATCATCCTTCATTAGGACAATTGTTGCAAAGAACTTCTACCTTCTATTATTCCCACACAGTTGAGAAAATGCTTGCAATCTTTACTTTGAGCTGACAATACTTAAGAAATGAACCTGTGTGCATTTATTTTAACAGGGGCACATTTAATTCAACACCCTGCTTTTAGGAACATCCCCTTGTTGACACACACAAAAAGGAAAAAGACAAACAATACTTAGCAGACAGTAAAACATAAGCACTCTTAGTAAACAAATAATAGGTGTATTAGTCAGCATGCTCCACTTGCCTGCCCACCAGTCAGCCCAGGTGGGTATTTTTAAGGTGACTGTAGCAACTTTTTTCTCTTTAAATAACTGCTAAATAATATACTGCTAAATAAAACAATTATTTCACACCAATAACCTTATTGGCATTTGATCCACCTACATTTATGTTTTATATAGTATCAGGACTGCACTGTTGAAGAGCATCTCCAGGTTGTTCCAGTACTGTTCTAACTCCCTGTGTGACCTTAGCTGGATTCCTTTTGGGTGATACAACTTGAAGTACTTAAACGCTTTGACTACTAGTGCACATTTAGTCTGCAAGGCCAGGGTGGAGCTACCGAAGTGAAACCCCTTGAAAGGTCCACAGCATGGACAGATTCCTCAGCAACAACTGTTCTGCTCTACGGTTCATGCTGTTTGCTAATGCAGAATGATCCACTCTCTTACACCCTTGAACTGCAGCTGACTCCAGTGAAAACAATATTGCACAAACCAGTCAGGCTGATTGCACTACTTTTACAGAGTTGTTAGCATAGACACATGCCCATTGTGAACCAGAGCAATAGTCTAACTCTTCCACAATTGGTCTCCAAACAGCTATTAGATAGCCCGGGAACCTTAGCTGCAAACACAAAAATTCTGTAAGAAATAATTCTGCCTGCTAGTTAAACTGCTAAAAGCAAGTAATAATAGCAAGCAATGCAGGAATGTCATATATTTTATTCATTAGCATTGCTAACATGGAAAATGTCGCTTTCCCTGTGATGAATCTTACTCATTATACTTTGAATATAGAAGAACATATTCAGAATGTTGTGTCAAACATACAAGTACATACCATATATTTAAAGCAACATGGAAAATGGCCAGTTTTGAAATATTTTAAAATGAAGGTTTTTATATTGCCACATATATTGTACACAGATGTTCAATACATATTATGAAGTGCGTAGTATATCAAGTATATAGGAAACCTTCCCCTCCTTTTCTATGCTCCACCTTCTTTATGAAAAATACTAACTGGATTAATGGTCTTGGTAAAAGACCGAAGGGTGATAGATTCATGGTGAGATTCCTGGAGCTCACAGTGCTCCAGACTGGACGATGCTCTAACATTTGTGGGTCAGACAGGTATTGCGACTGGTGGCAAATTGCCTCAGATAGAGCTTTTTTTTTTGTTGTTACTCTTGCTAGAAACTGCCCCTCTTAACAGAATAAAAAACAAATGAGCTTGTCTTTTTATTTCCTGAGATGACCTGTTCATTTATGTTCACTTACGGTTTAGATTTCACAGGTCCTAAAATTTGCACAGGGCCTCAGGGTCTGTTCTGTTCCGTGATTAAGTGAAGCACAAAGCTACGAAGTGTGTTCTACAGCTCTTCAGTTACGATCTGCTTACAAACAGTAGATCACTCTGTGGCGTACAAGAACAAATACATTTTGCCTCTATCATTTAGTATCTCAGACAAATGCTTCCTTATTTAATACCACACTACAGAACATCGAGAGATAAGGTTCTGCAGTGGACAGGTCACCTGGACAGCAATCAGATGCCTGATGTCCTTCCCACATCTGTCACTAAGGCTCCATATGAGTTTTGAGCCAGTTTCTTCAAACCTTCCACCGCGAATTTTCCTCCCCCTCGCACAAAAGAAGATTAGTATTTTCCACACTGGATTTCCCCACTGTGTACTTCTAAACAAACTAATCCACAAAGTGAATATACTTCCTTTCTCCTGGAGGAAATGACAGTTTGATTTAGAAACTAAATTATCTACATGCTTGATTTCTAAATTTTCTTTATTCATACACACACAAACTCCTAGAAGAGATGTTAAATCTAATTTTTTTTTTAGAAGTGAATGTCTACATAAAGACACAGAATGCCCAAAGACTTTTGGTTGGGGGCATTGTTTTACTAACCTTTTACACCACTTGAAACCACCACAGGTAGGAAAAACCTGCTATTTGACTGCTACATAAATGGTACAGCCACAGAGGAACAACTAGGAATAAGTGTGAAAAACAGGGGGAAAAAAAAGGCAAACAAACCACAATAACAGCCAGCAGCAAACTAGGAAAAAAAGCTTTTTTCCCGTTCTTGTAAGAAATAATGCTGGTTGGAATAAAGATCAAGTTTTCCCATTAACACTTTCCACACCATCCCCAATGAAGAGAACTGAAATGTAAGACATGCTCTGTCATTGAATGTAACTGATTGTTTCCCGTGGAGACATCTCATGCCATCACATTAATGGGTTTTCCTTTCAGAGTAACTTCTGTGGACAGGAACAGCCTTTGGATATTTCAGAATCCAGGCAGCCAGCAAAGCCTCTTTACTAGAAAGAAGTGTATCCATAAGCAAGAAAACAAGCCAAGGGAGATTGTGGTAGAAAGAAAACAAAACAGACATGGAAGTGTCAGCTGAAAATCTGTTCTCCAGCATTTACAAATGCTGATAAGATGCAGAAACACGGGATTTGTTTTGGATAATATAAACACTTATTCCTAGAGAAGAAAGAAAATAGATTTGCCAGAGTACAAAAAGGCCCACTCTAAAGCACGTATGTAAGCCCACTTTAAGATTCACATATTTAACATCAACCATAGCCTCTTCCAAGCACAGATTACATGAGAAACTGAGCCTTCCTTTCTTCCTTAGTCATATTCAATTTCTTCAGGCTATGACTGTGGAAATAAAGGCTGAACAGAGCAAGTGCTGTGGAGCTCTGAGGAAGGAGAAAGGAACTGAACCTAAAGCGAACTACTCATTGTGAATAAAAACCAAGGGCATTTATTTGAGCAGAAAATGAATATATTTCACATTAATCTTACACCAAAATCTGACTGCAGTAGGAGGATTTCTTATTTGTCTGTTTTAGTTACCCCTGAATACAGATCTACAAATTTGATCCCTACCTAATGAAATTCTTTACTGAAGGAACAATGGAACAGATTATGATCTTGCTTACGGCTCTGTAAATCTCATGCAACTTTACTGTAATCACACTGCTATAAATATTTACAGTTCATTGTAAACATAGAGAATTGTAGTGGGATCAAGTTTTATAGCATACAAGACATTTTAAATAATGGAAATGCATATTTCGTACTTTAAAAAACACACAACAACCCATGAAGATTAAGTTCACCACTGTGAACAGCACTTCCAGGTATAATGCAAATCTAATTCGTTCACTCAAGACTCAAAGAGGACCAGTTAGCCTCTCATTTCTCCTACAGGAGTTGAAAATAACTTGTCGTAAGCTCTATTCTTTGATGGGCTGTAGAAAATACCTTAAGGTGCAGATGGAAGGGATTTTTTTTCAGAATGTGACAGCTCAAAGATGGAAAGCAGAGCCCCAATTTATTTACTTTTTTTTCCTCCTTCAATTATCTACTTTGTGTACAGCAGTATAGTGGATCATCTTGATAGCAGAGATAATAACACCTTAAGAGAGTTGCACTCTATCACATAAGGAAAACTGCCAATTCTTTAGGCTAGGAAAGGGAAAACTTTGGCAGAATATGATGAGCTTCTTGCTGTTGAAAGAATGATCCTAGAAATCAGTCCAGAACAAGAATTTAGCTGGCTACAACTATTGTTTTCCTTGTGTTAGTATACTTTCAGTGAATGTTAGCAAGTGTTTGGCTTGACACTGAGAAATAAAGAATAGAAAGAAGGAAGAAGTAGTTATGGTTGAGTTAATGACCATCCAATGAAGAGGTGACCCACACAGTTTGCAGCACTGTAAACAGAGCACAGAAGTCTCAAAATAGCACTGAATTGGGTCATGCAAAGGTGGTTGGTCAATTCTGGTTAGGCCTGGTAGATGACATGTTTGAGAGAATGAAAGGAAATACTTTGCTGGCATTGCATTAATCCACTAAGAATCTTGTCATCTACAGTTCTTTCATTTCCCAATCACGACATGCATATTTCAAATTACATGTTTTTATTTTACGATTATTTAATAAGATAAGAATAAAGTAAGCAAATGATGGCTTAGGAAGGAACATTTAATTTTCATGTCCTGTGAGATGCTTCATCAAGAGGAGCCATAGCCATTACTTGCAAATTCAACACCAGACATCTCATTAACTCAAGAGCCAAGAAGACAGTTTGCATTAGTGCTACAAAGGCTGTAGGTACTGATAATCAGACAACGACCATCACAGTGGTGAATGTACAGGCGGAAATTACACAGTTGCTTGCCTGAGATTTGAAATTTAAATTATTTTGCAGATTTTCTCCATGAACTCTCGATCTTTTTTAATGCTTTGTCTTGGTATTATTGGAATGATTCCACATTTGCCTCATGACCTTTGTCAGATGTTTGAATTTGCCTTGGTGATGAGGATTTTGGCTGGTAGTTGTTGAATGCAGTGTACTTTCAAGTTGCAGGGGATTTAAGGACAAAGAGCAGGGAAGCAAAGTTCAGCAGTGAACATGTGTTAAATCAGTGCTATTGGATCAGTCTTTGTGAGCATGCTTCTAAACACCTGGATCTGACTACTCTATTAATACTGTCCTAGAAGACCCTCTTGGGAGTTTGTGGTGTAAATGCCTGAAGTAACTAGGAAAATAAAACTAACATTCACGTTTTTAAGGAAAAGGTACAGCTTTGAAGAGGCTTTCAGGGTAGGGCATAACTGCATTATCTGAGCGTTCCCTAGGCTCCCAACCTTAGATGCTATCGCGCTGGGGAAACTTGGTGTGCTAGCTCTAAGGAACACCACGGAGCGTAGAGTGGAGTGGAGACACCACGGCTAGGCTCTGTAATCAGGTGGGGCCTCGATTGTTCTTGTGCACAAAGCTGCACTTTTTGCCACCCTAAGCCAAAGACCTGTCATGTTTTGACAAATGCTGTACCCTAGTGTACTTTTGGCTCATTATAATATCATTATAATACCAAAACACACCTCCATTCCAAAAGCTACCCGCCTCCAAGGTGCGACCACCCCTCACTGAGCATGCGCTCTGAATTTCTCGGAGCCTATTACTTTAAACGGAAACGGGAAAACTTTACACCAATCATAACTAAGATATGCTTGACTAGAGCCACTCGAGCTCCACCTAAAAGATAGAAAATAATATAAATTGGCCCAAGAGAGAGGGGATGTTAGGGAAGATACCATCGTCAGGGGAGATACCATCCCAAGGACATACAGCATCCTTAGGACCTCCTGACTCCTGGGATCAGTCGACGGGCTGAACCTCTCTTCCCCCCCCATTGGGACGCCTTTGGGTGAGATCTGAATATTTGCTTATAAATCTCTATAGAGTCTTTGATCCTTTTAACGTGTTTATTTCTAGGCTGCACACCTAGAACCCACACCTAGAACCCACACCTAGAACCCACACCTAGAACCCACACCTAGAACCCACACCTAGAACCCACACCTAGAACCCACACCTAGAACCCACACCTAGAACCCACACCTAGAACCCACACCTAGAACACCTGTGTATTTCATGCATACTAGCTTGCTTTTGCAGATAGTCACTATCACCGGCAATCCAAAAGAACCTGATTATCTGTTGCTGTAATAAACCATACTTGATTGCATTGTGATAGCTCTCATTAATGCAACTAGGGTGAGGGTGGTTATCCGTGATAGTTCAGTGTTCTGAATCTAATGCATTGTTGGTGAATGTCTGAACGGACCCCCAGGTGGTTAATACATTTTTGGTGAATGTCTGAGCGGACCCCCAGGCGGTTATTACGTTTTTGGTGAATGTCCGAACGGACCCCCAGTTTTGGTGAATGTCCGACTGGTTCAGTACTCGGAATCCAACCGGGCCCGTAACGGTTAATCAGCTACACCCCTTTAACGCGACAGAGTTTCATCTGCCTAATAACTAGCCTTGGAAATTTTATTTAAGACTAAGTCACAGACAGAGATAAAAACTTGCTAACTTACATGGATTAGATCAGACACTTAGTTCATAATACCATGAAAGATACAGAGCACATAAAAACTACACTAGTTCAGTTTTTGTGGTAAAGAATACTTAAGACTCAGCAACATGAATTGGAAGTGTAGATAGTCAATGGTTGAAACCAACCTGATGTTCTCCTAGTTCCTTCCACAAGGAAACTCCTTTGACTCCTTCTGTACACCACTGGAAAACATCAAGTACACAACAAACCTGTCTGCCAATCTCTAGTGCTTCTTTCCATATTGCTACACAAAAGCAAAACACTGACAGATCCATGCAAGCATCCCTGATCACAGACACTTTCTACAGAACATTAAGACCTCCATAAATACCAGAATATGGGCTGTACCACCCTGTACTGAGTAGTACCATATTCCCAGAGTATTCCAGTTGAAATTATTGTTGGCATGAATCAAAGTGGCAGTCCCTGCTTCTTTTCTTGGGTACTTTGTATGTGTATCTCTAATACAGCTGGATAGTATATTCAGAAACAGTGATAGAGGATCAAGTACAAACATGCACTAAGTGATATTTCTAATGTAAAAACTAATGCTGATTCAAATGTTTTTTTGTTCTTCCCTCCTGCTGGGTAGGAAAATGTTCTTCAGATTTACTCTGGTCCAGAATATTCTCTTGCAGCATCTCATTACTTTGCCCACAAGCTTTCATCTCTTCCTCCAAAGTCACAAGGACATATTACAAATGCATTTATCCACAGTCTTTAATTGTTTGTAACCCTAAATGTCTGACTGCAAGATACTAACAAACTTATTCTTAATTCTTATCACTGGACATTGCACATATATTGGTAAAATAGCAATTACTCTTTTTTGACAGCAGTTGCCCTGACTTCCTTCCTCCTGGTAAATTAGGAGTCCTTCGATCATTTGTTAATATATGTAGAGATTTCCTTTTGATAAAACCTATTTTGATATCACACTCAGTCAATTGACATGCCTCTGAATTGTGAAAGGAAACCATAAAGGCTTTGAGATTAGATATATAGATAGCTGAGAAATTTTATCTGTTAATGTTTGCAAAGAACCTAGAGATTTCAGAATAAAGGAGGCATGAGAAATGCAGAGATTTCTTGTTATGGTTCAATGTATGAATGTGAAAAGAAGAGAGGGCAGGAAAAATCAAGTCAGATAGTATGGTAGGCCTCAGAAAATTGATTGCTTTAATCCACAGCTTTCCTGTTCTCAACCATCTCAATTGGCACTTGCAGAACTAGACTTCAGTTGTTTCCTCTGAGATTCTCCTTTAAAAAAGGAATCTGAATGGAGCTAGGGATTTCTATAGAGAACAGGTAATTAGTGCTGGAGGACTGATTATCTCTTTTACCACTCCTCACCATTTGACAGAATTCCACATAATAGCCCTTCCCTTGAACAAACCTGGTCTGAGACAGCATCTCCTAAGAGACTGATTCATGGTGTGAGGAGAAGAACTTCAGCTTTCCATCATCTACAGATACTGGGTCCTTTTTCTTCTTCACCTCTCATTAATGCTTATTGGAGAGAGGAAGAATGATACATTGAATTTAAATAGGAAATCCATGTCCCCTATCATATCTCGCTATTAGGAACTGTGGGACAACCAACTGCTCATCTTCTTTTCTCATTCTAATTTTCTTTCTATGCTTGTCCTATTTTAATTAAAGTGAGATGAACAATCCACAAGAAAACAAGCTCAGGGAAGCTATGCAGAATATACATCTGCATTTTCATTTAATAAAAATTTAAAAGTTGTGGTATTAAATAAAATTAAACAATTTCCTCTAAACAGAGAGGGAATTAAAATAAAACCCAACAGCAACAACAAAACCAGGAAAGATCATGATCAATTAATGATGAATATTTCATTGCTTTTTGTTTGCCATATATCAGTTTGTGCCCAAAGAGATAATTTGGAAGAGGGGGAGAACTACTAGAGGTGGTTAGGGAAATACCAACAAAGCCCACAAAGCTAAGCGATATGAGAGAACAGCAGGCAATAGCAAAAGACCTTGAGGAGCATGAGACTAATTAGAGAAGTCGGCCATGCGTTTTGTTATCACTCCATTACAATGAATGGAAATGAGGCCAGGGGTTGAACATCTCTGCTCAGGGACACCTTGGGAACAGGAGTGGGGAAAACCTGATCTGCCCTTGTATTAGTTATTTAGGCTCATAGAACTTCAACTGATATATAGAGCTTATTTAAAAAAAATAGAAAGCAAGCATCACTGAAGATTAGAACTTTCAAACAGGGGCTAGGTAAATAACATTCCCACAGACTTGTTAAAAATCAATAGTCAATGAGGCAGGTGAGGTATTGAGGGAGCTCATGACAAGGAGAAATAACCATTAAACTTCATGGATACTTGTTTAGAAGCAATTTTCCTGTGCCAATAGCTAGAAAGGGTACTTAAATGAGAGCTCACTTGTCAAATATTTGCACAGAATAAACCTCAGTTCAAAGCATTTGAATGTATGCTTTGCTTTAAATACAGTAATAATCCCACCTCTATTTGACCAAATACTTAAAGTCATGCTGTGCTGAACCATATCTCATCTGTCTCTTGAGATTCTACAGTAAAACTTGTTGTTTTGCATCTCAGCAGCAAACAAAGTGATTCCTATATATGGCTTGTTTGTAAAACATTTTGTCAAGTAAATGGATCTTGAGCAACTGCATGTTCTCATAAAGCAAAAACAAACAGAAAAAACTCCACCCTCTTTCTGAATGTGAGTGACAGTAGACAAACAACAAACCGAAGCAAGCTAGACTGCTGATTCCTCTGGGAAACACAAGCTTGTTTCCTACAGCATCAAAGGCTGTGGACATTTCCTGAGCCTGTTGCTGGGCTTATGCTGCTAATAAACACTCTGATGGTGCAAAAGTAGATGCCCTGGTGCTGATTCAAGAATCAGCCCCTCAAACAAGTATCTGAGAATAGGCTGGTGAAAATGCCTAATGCTTTCCTTTCTGTTTTTCAGAATGATTTTGCTGCTCCTGCCTAAGCTTGTGATAGAGATATTTTTCCTTCTGTAGACAAAGACCCATTGTTTAATGCTTCTGAATGCTATGACAACTAGAAGGGTGAAAGGCAACCTGCAAGTGACAGTAAATGCATTCTCTCTCTTTTTTAATATCCAGTGTGTATATCTGTAATGCACTGTTCAGCATGATTCTCCAAGGCTGCTTCAACAGACAGCTAGGAAAGTCAATCCACTGTCAAAGCAATAGCAGCTTTTGCTCTTCACTCAGAAAGTTTTGGTTTCACTGTTTCTACACTTTCTAAGGATACAGTAGCTGCAGCCAGTGGCACAGACTGACTGATACGGACTAAATGGAAAAAAAAATATATGTTGTTCTACCCAACCAACCCAAATGGAAAAAAAAAATATATATTCTCCTATCCAATCAACCTTGCTTTTGCTTGCTTCTGATTTCACTTTCCAGAGCTTGGCTTAACAAATCCAAGTAGCCTTCATACTGCTGCAGAGGAACATTTCCTGCCCAGTCAGCTGAGCTAGTTTCACATCTTACTTATTAAACTTATAATACTCTCTGTGCACAACCAAAACAGAAGGCAGATGTTTGATAAATATCTAGTCTGGGTGGGAAGAAAGAACATGATGTCGAAGGAAGCAAAGCAGAACCTTTTCATTTCTCCTATTTAAAAAAAAAAAAAGCATCAGTTTGGCATTTGCAGCTGAAATATAGATTGCGTTACGCAAAGGTGTGCCAGACTCCACAAGTTTGCAATTGGCTTTATTTTGGTTTTGGAAACATTTTGATACTGATACCTATCTCAGACTAGTAAATTTGACAGCATCGCTTAGCTAGATAAACTGCTGCTACCTTGCAGGTCACTAGATGCTGATGAGGAATATTTAAAAAATTCTTAATGCAGACAGTGAAGCTGCAGACCTTGCTGCAGTTAATGAGTGAGGGAACACTTGCTGCTCCCTGACATTCCTTTCAATTCTGCTCACATCACATAATCTCAGACAGCACAAATTACCATCAGTGAGATACCAGGAACGCCTCAAAAACCACCATGGAGTTCAGAATGAGAGGTGGAGGCTGAACAGCAACTCTACGCGATCCCTCCAGGATGTAGCTTTAATTAACAAGTTAATATCTAAAGAATGTCAGGTTGGTTATTTGAAGGAAAAACGTCCAACCGGGATCCTAGAAACAGAACCCATTTTGAATTGTATTCCTTTTTACACAGCCTGGGTGCAGCAGAAACAATAAATGGCCAGAAGGGAAAAATATTCCTGAGATAAAAAGAAGCCGGCTGCTCTCTGTTGATCCTTTGGCACCGTGCCTATCAGTATTTGAGAAGAACAAAGCTGGGAAGAGAGATTCAGCACTGATAAGATGTAGTCACTCTCTCTGAAGTACTTGCACCCAAGAGCCCAGTAGAAAATCATCACTTACACACAAAGCCTTCAGCCTGAGAGGGAGACAGAGCCAGACAGGGAATGAGAGGCCAAGCCCGTGACAGTTGGATAAGATCAGTTTGTCTGGTTAGGAGGGGAACTGGAAAAACAGAAAAAAAATATTAAGTGATATCTTTTGTTATAGATTTTGAGGGGTGGGTAACAGAGAAACCCAGAAGAGAAGGGACAACTCTTCTGCATCCTACAGACCCACCTGGAAACTCACAATGGGAATTCTCAGGTTTGCCCACTCTAAGACATTCCCAATGGCTTAAAGCCAAAAAACCTTTCTCTTTTCAGGAAGTTTCTCTTCTCCATTTCTTCATGCCTGCACATATTAAAACACCCCAAATAAGAAATATTTTAAGTGCTGACAAACTGGAAAGCATACAAAGAAGAGCAAGAAGAAATGAATTATGAGTGCTGGAGGGACTCACTCGCAAGGAAAGATTAGAAGAACTAAATATGTCTAGCTTGGCAGAGAGATGACTAAGCAGGGGGGAAGTGATAAATGTCTACAAATATTTGAAGGGCGTATACACTGAGGAGGCAGAGAGATTTTGCAGTGTGAGCCATACCAGGTGGCGGGATTAGGAGCAAAGGGATGGAATCAGAAAAGGAAAAAAAAAATCTCAAAGCAAAAATTCAACTGAAGACTAGATGAACAAAAGTCCCCATGAAAGTTATATATATCCACATCCCCCGTGCTGTGGATATGAAATTTTCTCAGAGGTAGAAAACTCGGTATATAAGACATATGGGAGGGCTGAGTGCTTTGATGCACGCAGAACTAAGGGGAAGAGTTGAGCCTGGATACTGGAAGACCAATGGGAGCCTCAGCAGAGAGCAGGTGTCCCATAAACACTGCCAATTAGAGGGAATCAGACAGGAAGTAAGGTAGTCATTGCATCCAATTGAAATCTCAAGGGAAAGGTAGGTTTGGAGTAATTTAATGACCCTGAACTCGGTAGAGCTACAGGACTTTATCTGACCAGATATATTCCAGCCAGGTGGTTCCTGGGAAGCAGAAAGTTTTGGGCCTGGGAAATGTTCAAAAAGATGGTTGTGGAAAGTTTGAATGATCAAGAAAGAACACAGAAACGTCTAAAACCTTATCAGACTAAGAAGGTGAAAGGAAACAGAAAGGGGAGAACATGGTTCTTCCCTGGCTTAGTTTCTGATGCAGAGCACCTTGAAAAGTTATGGGGTGAACCTAGCCAACTCCTCATTAAGGGTAGAACAAAACAAAAAAAAAAACACACAACTTTACTTCCACTTTTAGCTATGGAGGATTCCAGCCATTGGCACAGACATTCCCCTAGTACAGCACTTCAAGCCCACTCCTACTCCACAACATCCATCCACGAGTAAGTGGGAAGGAGAGGCAATCCAAAGGCCACCTCCCACTGCATACCATTGAATTTCATACTCTAGACCTAAGTGAGCTTTACTCTAGCCAGGACATGGATCTTAATTGCTTTTGAGGCTTGGATGAACAGCAGCTCCTCTTGTGAATACACGAGATGCAGACTTGTATTTTTGTCTTAGAACTGTGTCCCTCAAACCCTGTCTACAGCAGTCATCTGTTTTGCTTGAGAAGCTGGTATGTGAAATGCAATAAAAGACTTCGGTTCCCTCCTTAAGAGATGCATCTCCAGCGTTAAACCTCTCCCTTGTACAGTCTTGTGCAAATGAGGTAAAAGGAATTCCCACAAGTCTGGATACAGGAAACACGCCAAAGTCCTTCTCTTTAAACTGGATTTGATTCAAAATTTGATGGGAAGCCACAGTTCCAGTTTGGGCTTTTAGGGTGTTCCATGTACCTAACAGAAGATTGAAATGATAAAGTCCCATGCTTCTGGCAGGCAACTCTCTGCAAATTGTGTGATACGCATCTGTTTGGCAAGTAGAGCTCATTCTATTAATGCTGTGCTTTTGTAGGAGAAACCAAGAAGAAAGGATACTTGACCAAAGCAACATCTCATACTGTTGATTGTTATCTAACAAGCCACTCAATTAGGGATACAAATAGGGTAGCTGGAGGTCACAGCAGCTTGTCTGGTGGATCAGCCCAAGCACACAACAGTACCATAAAGGAAAAAAACACTCCCCTCCATCTCTGCGGAAAACTAGCACATTGTGAAGCCTGGCCCTCCACTCTTGGAACAGCAGCACTAAGAGCCTCAGCACAGGGACCATCCCCACTACAGCTGGGAAGAGTACAAACAAAGTTGAAGGTGGTAGAAGCAGAGAGAAGGCTTTCCAGAACTGCAGAAACTGAAATCCAAACCCAAAGCCAGTCATTGTTTCCAGCAAGCCAAAACAACTGCATAAAAGAAGCTCTTAATGTAATTCCCACCAGAAATTACACTGGAAAGCCATCACAAGGTCATCCCACCACAACAGAGTTGGCTGCCCAACAAATAGATTCTTATCATCTGCAAGAATCCATTCTCGGAGCTCCTTGGTTATGAGCCAGCCCTAGGACAGAGCAGCTGCGATGGCCTTTACGTGTGGAAGCAAGCATGAGACATCCCAAGGCAAACGCAGGGAAAGAGGTGATAACAGATAGGCTCTTCTCTCTGCTCTCCCTAAACACACAATCCTCCCACTAACAAAAAGAACGAGGGACCTCAGCAGAGCTATTACGCGGCTCCTGCTCTCTTTAATGGGATGAAACAACAACGTACCTCTGTCCGAGCGCGGCACTGCCTGGACCCGGCGGTGAGCCTGCTGCGGAGGCAGCCTGGTTTTCAACTCCTCAGGAAAAAACAGCAGCTACTGTTCAAGAGTCAGCTGAGCCACTTTCCAGGCACAGTCTTGGCACTCGTGGCAGTGCAATTGTAATGGAAGACCCAGGCTCACGATCACAAAAGAACAACAATTCCAGTGTCCCAGCATGGCTGTAGCAAGCATAGTGCTGTTGCAGCTCTTTTTATTAATTAACCAGATGTTTGACTTCAGCATCCTGGATAAAATCCAGCACAGAGAGCTACATTTCCTTTCTCTACCTTGCCTTAACTCAACAGCCTCAGCCAGAGCAGCTTTCCCCTTGCCCTACTCCTCGTGCAATTGCTGCAGAGCAGGTGCAGGGCATCACCCCAGAATGAGCTGCAGGTGAGAAACCACCCCTCAGCCGGCCTGACCCAAACTCATGTGGGCCCTACTGTGTAAGCATAAGGCACAATCATCTCTGCTCTCCACATGGAATCACTTTATGGAATTTATTATTATTATTTGGAGCTCAAATTGAAACCCTCTGGCCACGTACGAACACTAAGCCTGCTTAGGGAATGCAGGAAGCAGCTAAAGTGGTGAAGAGGGAAAGATTTATGACAGACAGAAAAGAAATTTTCTTTTCTTGCGAGAAGCTTCACATTCCTAATCTATTTCTGCTGTTCTTGCTACTCTCTACCAAACTTCTGACAGGTCTTATAGACTAACACTTACCATGCTGCAAGCTGTTCCTCTAAATCCTATTTTATCATACTTTATAACCACCTGGCTAGATTCCCTGGGTGGTATTTCTCACTCCTTCTTGTAGTCCCTAACAGTATCTGTATTGCTAACACCATAACCTCTACGTTCATTACCCCTTTCTTCCCTCCAGCAGCATTTCAGCTCTTCTTAACCCCGGGTTTCCCTTATCTCTTCCTGGGGAGCTCCCACCCATGTGATGCACATTCAAATCATCACATTAGTGAGACAGATGGACAACAGTTTTCACCTGTCTTCCAAACAGGCTTGAAACCTCACCTCCCTCCCTTTGCTTCAACAAAAAAGATCTTCTGTAAGATCTTTGGAAAAGTGTTTCTTCCCCTAATAAAATGATACGAGGTGAGGATTTAAAGGGAGATCTGTGAAAGGAAAATAATAGCAGTAACAATGAGGAGTCTCTCTGAAATTGCCTTTCTGAAAGCTCCAAATGGCTTTCTAACAGCACAAAAGTGCTTCCTGATTATTCCTGAGCTAAGGCTCAGGAAAGTCCTACAGGTGGACAGAAGAGTGGACAGCATGGATGTCACCAACTGAACATGAGCATTTCTAAAGGACTGGGGGGAGGATTTATGAAAGCCTTCAGGAAGGAGGCAGGGGGAAACTGTGGTAGAAACACTCACCACCCTCACAGTGATGCTGGAGCAGCCCAAGGAGACCTTGGGGCTCCAGTTTTCCCCCATGCTGAAAACTTTTATATATTCCCCATGGTGGTTAGGAGGCAGACTCTTAGTCTGTAGGTCCCTGTGGGCCTCCCTTATGATCTTCATCAAGGTTTTGCAGCAGAAGTTTCAACCAGGACTTTTCAATTTCCCTCCCTACCATCTGACACATCTCCTACCTTGCAGTGACTTGTCCCTTCAGATCTTCCTCTGGTTAAATACACGGGGCTCACGCCTAGACCTCGAGAGAGCATGAGGGCAAGCCCTGGACAGAAGCCAGCAGTGCCTCTTGTCCCCATCCCTAGAGCCAGCGGCACTCACTTGCAGGAAGGAGAGCTGCTAACACGAACCTCATGCTGTGTTCCCATGGCAACCCAAGTGTCACGTTCATCATCGTCTCATGTCTGGCAAAAAAAGATCCAGGTCCAATGAAGAGAAATCCAGGAGCACCAATGGGCTTTGCTGGGGCCTGGAGGTTTTTAACAGCGTTGCTTGCACCGTTCAGCCTGGGGCTGCTGGGGAAGGCAGCACCCAGCTCAGCGATGGCACCGAGGTTTGAGCAGGAGGCTGTCTGGGATTAAAATGCATCCAGTCAGATACATACAGTTCATGTCTCATCTGCTTTGTCTCACTTTGAAGCTGGCGACACATGATCAAATTACCACGGCTATAGAAGTTACTAAATGTTAGCAAAAGAGGTTTCAGCATCACCTCCCCTATCTCACATGTGACATGACCTGGGGATAACAGTTGCTATCACTTAGCTTTGCTCAGTGGCACACAATGACTTATTAAACCACATTAATTTAATAATATGGTTGAACTCAGAGTTGCCCTGCTCGAGGCAGGAGGGAACTTTGTGTGCGTCAATTCCCTCCCAGACTCAGGGAGCTGCCACAGCCTCATTGTCCCATGCTGTTCTCTGCTGACATCTGTGTCCCAGAAACCAGACCCAGCTGGGCTCCGACACTTCCACTGGCAGGAATCCATACGAGTTTCTCCACTGTGATGACACAGCAGCAATTAGAGCATTTCCATGCAGATTTGTACATAGGGGAGCTCACCTTCCAGTTCTGAGACAAACGTGCTACAAAAGCCAGTCTGGAGATGCATCACTGGCCACTTTTGGAGCTCTCTGATGTGTTCTTGCTGGAGGCATTAAAAGATCTAAGGCTGGAGGATTCATTTCAATCTCTTTAAAATCAGTTCCCCTGATGTGTTGTTTTTACTATGAAAAAAAAAATAATAAAAGAGGAACTTTTAGCCTAAGAAACAGAAAGGGGAGATTTTTAAAATGATACTTAGGAGAAAATCATCCCTCTGGAAAGGAAGATCATGCCTGTGCTTGAGAAGAAAAGGGGTAGGGAAGCGTGAGGGGAATGGCAGCATTATGCAGAGAGTCCCTTGATAAGGCAGAGATAAGCATTTTTTGCACATCACAGTGTGTCTACATCCCCACACTGAAGCATGATTCCAACATGGTGCAAAACTTAGGTGAGCAGGTATCACAATGTTGACTTATAAATCAATACCCATCAAAGAGAAGTATTTATTGATAGAAAAAAAGCCACTTTGTAAAGGGCTCCCAAATGCAAAATGTTAGTTAAGTTGCTATTAATCCTCAATTTTAATTCTCAAATTTATTTGATATGATTTGGTTTTCCCTCCCTGAGCAGTTTAGCTGGCCCAGCAGTGCAGTGTTCAAGTCAGATTTATACCTGTAACTGGGGCAAGCACTTCAGCTAAGAGGTTGCTCTTATCTAGAGCAATCTCTCCCTCCTTAAAGACCGGACAGAAATCTCATGCAGGCAGTCTTTCATGAGAGAGATAAAGAGAAACTGCTTATATGCACTTACACATGCTTTTATGGAAGAAGAAACTAGGGTTTAAGGATGACAAAGGTTAAGGTAGGTGGTTCCAGGGATGTAATGAAACTCCTGGCCTCCGCATGACAGCCTACAGGAAAGTGCTCGATATTGTCCGACAGACTAAGCCCTGGACTTTCATCCAGGGGATGAGTTCTCTCCTAGGTCTCTGGCTGATTTTTAGCATCACCCAGCTCAAGTCTCTCAGCCATTTTACACCTTTGCTCACCTTTTGGGAAACCCTCTGCACCCAAGAGATGATCACTCCAGTTGTTTCCATTGCCCACACCACAGCTCTGAGCGGAGGAGAGACAAACAAGTTTCAAAGTTTCCTGTTTCCTTTCTGGACTAACCCAAGCTAGCAATCAGCTGTGGCATACAGATGGAAACACCTGAGGGGCCATTGGGGTTCAGCTGGGTGTCCTGTTATTCCACTGATAGGCTGGAAAACAAACAAACAAAAAGAAAAACCACGACCCTCAACGTTAAGTGATGCAGAGGAGTCCATTAGCCTGCAAGGGCCTGAGATGACAAATAAAATAGTTCTGGCCAGCCTGAACTAAACACAGCAGTGTGCTCATTCCTGCCTTGCTGAGGGGCATTTCTGCAGAGCAGATGAGCTGTTCTGGCAAGGAGAGTACCTGTGCCCCATCTTTTCCCCTCTGGAGCAGCCAAGTGGGGGTGAGAGTAGCTAATGAGGGAGGTCTGCTCGCTCCCTCGACTGGCATCCTGTACAGAGGCTGCTGGGGAGCCGTACCATGCCAGCCAGGTTTTTGCAAGAATGTGAAAATTAGCAAATCTCACTCTGAGCTGGAAAGGGCAGATAATTGAGAGAATTAAAATTAAAAAAAAAAAAAAAAGAAAGAAAGAAAAAGAAAGAACAGGGAGAGCCAAAAGGAAACACTTCAAAGGCCCAGAGCCTGCAGCCCTCATTAATGACAACAACAAAAAAGAAGACGGCAACCTTACATTTTAATCAAAAGCAATTATTTTTTCCAAAAGGTATTACGACTCTGCAGTGCAGAAGCAGACCTGGCTGCAGCCCCCTACCCACCAAGGCGTCAGGTGGAAGACAGAAGTGGGGTTTCCTTGGTCCTCTGCTTTCTGCACTGCCCAGGAACAGCAGCAGAAGGAAAACATGAGTGAACGGGTGTTTCGGGAGAAATGCCTCTGGGGAAGAAGATTGAAAGCTACAGGAAACCAAAGACATTAGAAACATGACTGAAATCTAAATCCCAGCTTCCTCTGGCTGGTATCTGTACGAACGCTGCATGTAGGATGTTAACTAGGAACACAAAGGCAGCTGAATCAGTGGGAGGAGGCAGCAGGTAGGCAGTCACACGGCTCTGGGGCAGACACGAGGGGGGCATCTACCTGGATAGATTCAAGTGGAGGAGTCCAGATTGCAGGTATGTAGAGTGACTCGGATATATACATATAAATGTGCAGGTGTGTGGGACAGCAAGGCTAGAGAGGCTAAATGTGACCTCGGCAAAAGCCTAAGGAAGATGCTTGTCTCTAATCTGTCCCCTCTGTTCGGTAAAGAAATCCTTGTCCCCACCACTGAGGCCAGACAAATACTCACCTGCAGCCAAAGGGACCAGGGGTCGTCACAAGAAAACTGTGTGGAGACCAAAGCAAGGCTTTTCCTGTGATATGTGATATGTGTTTGGCTGTTTGTTTCCCAGGGCATCTTTGTGAAGGAAGGGGTGAAAAAAGAGAAAAAGGAGAGGAGTTTGAGCAGCACAAAACCTGAGTGAGGAAGATCAGAACGGCGCTCGGTGTGTCAGAGCCCTCAGAATGAAGAACCTGTCCCCAGGAAATGCCATGTAATTGTTTCAATTAGTATAAGAGAAGAGACAGTGAAAAAAGGAAAAGAGTTTACAAAGGCAAAGCTTCAATTAAAATAAAAAACAACAGAGAAAGATAGGAGAATTATTTATGAAACGCTGACTTATTTACATAAAAGGAAGAAAAAATATGTGTGTTTAGTTGCAGTCAGAAGCTGAATTTTTGCATGGGCTTTTCAAGGCAGTGCCACATGCAGCCATAGCTTGTGACTCTGCAAAATTTCCATAATGGCACACAAAAAAATGAAGACCAGAAACAGCTGCATCTGGATTCAATCTCTCAAAATATTAAGGCCTGTGTTTAGGGAGCGAGACAATGAGGAGCTGTCATATTTGGGTGGAAGAGTCATAACCTGGAGGAAAAAAATAGTTGAGGCAGCTCTTCCCAAAAAAAAAAAAAAAAGAAAGAAAGAAAATAGGTACATTCCTGTGGGTGGTAAGATGCAGAAAACAGCTTGCAAAAGGAGAAATCCAATTTCTAATACACATTAGAAACTGTTAGGCTATTTTACTTAAAAACATCCAAGACAGTATGCCACTCAAAAACCCTAAGGCGGAACAACGGGGAAGATTTCACATGTATTGTCTACCCAGACTGTTCAGGATTTTCAGAGGCACATAGTGATTTTTGATAACACCCGCAGCATTACTACAGCGTGGGCACTTTCCATAAACAAAACTCTTAGATTGTTGCAATTGTAGGTAGTTAGGAAAAATCAGCTCTGTGGAAATATCCCTCCTTGCTCCAAAATTTTAGGTCTCAAAGAGAAGAAAGGATCAGTCTAAAGCTGCATGAAGTCAGAGGAAAGTGAACACCATATTCCCCAAAATTAATACTGATGGAAGCAGAACTTCTAGCCTCAATAGAATATTCTCTTGCACCCCCAAATCCCATTTTTGCTAACTGCTTCAGAGTCATTGATCCATGCCAGCATTGGGCTTGATAATCCTAATAGTACTTTGTGTGCCCAGGCACACACACAGTAGTGTATTCTCAGTTGTGAGCTGTTGAAAGTATCTAGGAGTTTGGCAAAATGTGTTGGCAGAAGAGCCGCATGGGATTTGCTCTGTGAGGTCAATCTTGTTTCATTTAACTCATAATCTTTCAATAGTGACAACACTTGATGAAAGAATACTGTGCCTGAAAACCCTGCTTTCTAGTTTTAACAACCAGTCTCTTGTTGCAAACTTGGCTTCTCCAGCATCCTCGGACTACCAGGGCTACAACACCACTACACCAAAGCTTGATGCTTCTGACAAGGTGCCACGGTGCCTGTGCAGTGCTCCAAAGGGCACTGATCACTTTCTGGATCCTCGTAAGCATTTAACCAAGGCGTGACTCTGACCCATTTAAGGTTTGTTCACAGGTGGCTACACTGGGAAGAATTCAATGACCTTCAGGTTATTGATAGATCCAAAGCCTTTTTTTTAATTTATTTATTTATTTATTTTTCTGGAGAGTGGGCAGGGGACAATTCAACATTTATGCCCTGCAATTTCTCTCCCACCCAAGAGAAAATACTTTTGGTCAGCACCTCTGCCAATTACCGGGGCACGAGCGGTGTCACTTCCAGCAGGGCCAGACAGCAGCGAGTGTCCCGGTGTGCCACTGTCTCACTCTCTGTCTTGGTCTCTCTGTGATGCTCAGCCTGCCGAACACTTCCCATCAGTGGTGTGGAGTTGCCAAGCAACATTTGTCGTGTCCCTCAGTGGGCCACCGCTTACCACGCTGTGGCAGCTCCGACTTTGAAGACAAGGGTTGTTGTGAAGAGCAAAATAATTTCCCCACTCTCTTTATCTCTCCTCCCTTCCTACTTGATGAGGTGAAAAATGAATCATTCTGAATATGACAGATCAAATCCTGCCTTCGGTTGCTGTGGGGTAAATCTTGTTCAAAACTGTCTTTGGGGAATAAATTCACTGTTAGATGCCAAGGACTGGAGCTGCACATCCAGCACACATGTCCAGAATACAGCGAACGTTCCCGCATATGCACATTAGAGAAAGCAGCTAGAACTGGTCAAATCATAGACAAAATTATTGGCAAATAATTTATTCAGCTATAGTCACGAAATAATTACTCTTATCCATTATTCTTAAACATGACTCAACCAGTTCCTGGAAATAACACAGCTAACCTCTTTCTCCAAGCTTCGAACCCTAAGATTTAAATTCTTATTTAATTCCACAGCTCTTTCCCCCTTGTTATTATGTTCAACAGTGTGCTGCTGCTGTTCGTGTGCCAATGATACAAGGTTATAAGGCTTAGACAGTTCAAAATGTTCTCTCCGCATCAGTAAAGCTAAAAAGTACAAAGCAGCTCTTACAACCGGGAGCGGGCAGGCCATCTGGCACAGTGGCTTCACTGTGCACTCCCTGCTCCAGGGCTCTTGGCATCTACCTGCAAGCCAGCCGCCAGTGAGAGTGCATGCTCTGACCGCAGCTCCTTCTGGGGTGGTGTCCCCCGAATCGCCAGCATTTGGTGTATTTGGCTCCGGAGGAGTGAGACTGGAAGAGCAGAGGATGGGGTTGCAGAGCTGGGTCAGGATGCTCTGGAGCAGACCCCGATGTGGGAGAGGTGGGAGCTGAGGCTGGCGCGTGCTGAGGTGTGTGGACGTAAATAGAGGTGTGTGAACAGGGAACTGAGTTTCAACAAAACACTTTTGGCTTTTCTGAAGAAAAGAAATGGATTCTCCACAGCACCGCCCCGGTTGTTTAAGCGAAACACCACCCTACGAGTGTTACTGTGGGATATGTCCTTAGAGCTAGGTGTCCTGTCTAAGCAGTTTGTTTATCTTTAACTCAGAAGCTAATGAGGAAAACAGTATTTCAGCAAAGGATCCTTTCCATGTAACTTAGACAATTATCTTAGAAGGGCACGTAGACATTTGCTCTCTATATTTACGCTCTGTATAGAGTAATTTGGACTAGATGCTTAACTTCTGGACGCCTAAAGTTAGGGGTGATGAACCCCAGCCTTCATGAGGTATTTCTCAGCTAGCGTGCATCTATCTTACATGGATTCCGTACAAACTATATTTATTTAGTTCTTTACGAAAATGTTATGTGAGACCTTATTGAAAGCTTTCCTGAAGCAAAGGCATATGTTACTTCTGCCTTATCCTCTAAGCCAATTAGCCAATAAAGGAAGAAAATTAGATCAGCTTGACAAATCCATGTTGATTGTCTTTTGCCACCTTCTTATCCTATGGCTGCTAATTAATTGATTGTTTCATAATTTGTTGAGGTTTCTCCACAGGCACTCAGCTTAGCTGGCTGATCTAAATTTTCCTGGCTCGTTCGTTTCCCATCTTGACAAACGAATGCCCTGTTTGCCCTTCTCCAGTCCTCAGAAGCCTCCCAGTACAAAAGAAGCTCTTGAAACCCATTCCTAACTGCTCGAAGCCTGCTTTCCTTGAGCAACCTGAAGGAGAATTCCCTCGGGTCCAACAGTTTGAATTCACTGACTCGATGTAAAGATTATTTAATTTACACCCCTTTGTTCTAGCCTATTCTCACGCCTGTGTCAGTATGACTGCTGCTATGTTATCTAGTTGCAACTGTTTTGGTGATAAGCAGAATTAAAAAGGCAATGACTATTCCAACCCTCTGCATGTGCTCTCCTTCTGTGGTACATAATGCTTTTATTCCTTCTAGCATATTTATAGGATTTCTTTTTCTTCCCTTGTGTGCCCCTAACCACCTTTAACACATTCTGTGCCAGGACCTTTCTGATTTCATCTACACATGCTTTGGTGCCACTCTGTTCTGCTTTCTAGTCATATGTTGCTGCTTTAGCTTTTTAAACAATCCTTTTCTCATTTTTAAAGCATTAATAAATTCCTCACACACCTTCAGCGTTTCACTTTTCTTCTTTTCTTCTACTTGCCTTAGGAGATCTTGTCATTGTACCTCTGCCCCAGTCTCTAAGTCAATGCTTACTGGCCTGTATTCCCCTTTCCTTGATCCAACCTGCCAATTCCCTGATGTTTCACAGCCAATTAATCCTTCTTCCACTCTTCCTACTTTCCCTTTTCCATGTGTATGGGAAGCTGATTAAGTCTTAGCCTGGTGTATGTACCGAGGCTTCACATTCTCCCTGTTTGCCCCTTATACTTCTAGTACTTGGGGCCATTTGAGATGTTAACGGGGTGCTCCATTATTTTCCCAGGCCTCTCTTTTTCACCTCTGTTAAATTTTCCATTTTCTGAGCTCCCTAACTAGCACTCTGCCTGATGCTTGGAAGACCACTGTGTTGTCAAAAAATCCAAGGGCTTTTTGTCACCACAGTCCATGCTTTCACCTTGAGGAGTTGCCTGGTCCACCTGTGCCCCCTTCCACAGAGACCAAAGGAAACCGAACTGATCACAGCAAAGGGCAGCATTTCTCTCTTTCAGCAGATACGTGATGGAAGCAGGAATTAATCTCTTCCATCTGCCTTCTTTAAGGATCTCCAATCGTGTTGCAAATACTGGTGCTTTAAGCCTCATTGTGACTCCTTTCCCCACAAATAAATACCAATACCTTTATAGATGTGGGAGCAAGCACAGAAAAGCTAAATAACTTTTTATGAAAATGTTGTAGTGAAACAGGGAAACCTTTGCAGAGCTGTGCACAAGCACAGATCTGTGCATGAGCATACACTAGAAACATGGAAAGCATGCACTGCCTACTTTCTAGCATACACTAGAAACCATCCAGGCAAAGCCTTCGGTCAGGCTTTTAGGAGCAAGGGTGGCAAGAAATGAGGCTCTGAAATTACATCAGCTGGTAAGGAGCCAGCCATCAGTGCCCAGAGCTCAGTTAGCCAAAGGTAATGGTTGTTTACCAGGCCTGGAGCTATTGCCAGGGTATCCAATGGATGATTGTTTTTAGTGATAGATTTTCCTTTCCCTGTTGCTCATCCCTGCATGAGCTACAAGCTGCTTAATCGAAGGCTTAAAATCATGATGCCAAAATAGCCGCCTCACCATCTTGCTGGAGACCTTGCTAGACAGATAGCAGGGAACTTCTTTCTGCTTTCTCTTTTCTCTCTCACTCCTGTTCATCTCCTTCATTTCCCTCCCTTCCACTTTTTAAAAAATGCAATGAAAGAAGCAGAATAAAGAAAAAGTGAGAAAAGTAGCCACAAAGTGCTGCATCGACAATAAAATGCCATGGATCCTCCAGCATCTGTCTGAGGATGTGAGTCCCTGGAGAGGAAACCTAAGGCCAGAAATGATACAGGCTTAACCATCATGAAAAGCACTCACAAAATACAGCACAGAACACACAATGCAGCGCTGAGGATACAGACTTGGCTGCTGTTTATGGCGTGGGGAATACAGTGGCAGATTTATTCTACAGTAGAGAGGGTTGTTTCTTGGTACTGTTAATACTGACACATTATCTGGGGACGGAAGAGGATACACAAATAGGAACAATTCTCCCATTTCTCTGCCTGTCTCTCCCCTAAATGCCCCCTACTCCCATTCCTCTCTGTTCCCTTTATCCCTCTCTCTGTACTGAGTCCTCTCCTTCCTCTCCTCCAATTTATTTCTTCTCCCTTCTTTAGCCTTCTCACTCATTTTTTCCTGATGCAAGTACACATCCCAGGTTTTGAGTACTCCAGGCTTCTGCATGTTACCTCCAGGTGGAAACTTGTGGCCAGCCCTTTGCCTGGAAAACCATACAAAAGTTTACAAATACGGGGTTAAATCCTTCTCTCCCCAAAACACGTGTGTAAGTTTCCACAGCATGAGGACCAGAGCATGGGGCAGGACAGGCTGATACCAACCTGCAAGGAGGGACTTCTAAAATTACCCAGCACTGTTGGAAGAGGAAGAGCCTAATGAACCATCACCATACATCATTAAAGTGGAAAGTAGTGATGGCAGCTACCACTGCACTCCTGCACAGAATAACCTTCTCCACTGACAATTGTCGAAATCACTGCAGTACAATCATGTGGGCAGTTTTACACCCCTATTTCTTGCCCCCCCCCAAAAAAAAAAAAAAAAAAAAAATACACACCCACTGTCACTCACACCTTACTGCATTCGCTATGAGGAATCAAAGCCTTGTTCCTGTTTCACATCAGTAACTGAGGTTGGGAGCCAAGGCTAAATAACTCGGTCAAAAGCACACAGATTGGTGGCAGAGCAAGAAATACAATCTGAGTGCCCTGAATTGGCTGCCAAACAGTCGCCCACTCGTGCTTTCTGTCTCCTGGTGATGGACAGGGGCAGTGGATCTCGGCCAAGGACAGATAAGAGAGGAGATAGCGCTACCACCTGCACCTCTGCTTTTTGGCAGGAGGAGAAAATCCATGAGGAGAGAGGCTGCTGTCTTTTCCCCTCCTTAATCTGCTCCCTGCTTGCTTCAAAAACAACCCAGTGCACAGTTGTTTATTATTATTATCGCTGTTATTTTCCAGAGTGCTGTAAAACCGGGGGATAGAGCACTCTGACAGCCTCATAACAAACAGCAGATAAAACTAATTAGATTTTGTTCTTCCTTTAGTTTGCTGACTTGATTCTTTTTAGTTTTATTGTTTAATTATTTATTTTTAGCCCAGGGGTTTACACACACGCGTGTATTTCACCAGGCAGCCTTCACCTCGGATGGGAAGCGGTTCTTGTGGCTGGGCGGGCCCGAGAGCCAGCGAGAGGCTGAGACAGAGGGAGCAGTGTGAGCGCGGCTCGGCGCCGCATCTTCTACCCATGTCATGTAAACCACAGGGAGGGGAGGAAGGAGAGCAGAGCTATTCACGGCCACGAAGAGAGTCAGCGAGACAAAAGGCATCAGTAAAAAAAAAAGTTAATGTGTCTGGCAGGAGCCCAGAACCGCTTTAGCGGCGTGGGCTACCCGAGTGCCTCCATCTCCTCTGGCCATTGTGGAAATATTTGGCTTGTGTCTCAACCTGACAGCCTTGCCGACTCTTGAGGAATGACAACGGTGGAGAGCAGGGAGACGTCCCTCTCCTCCCTCCCTTTCTCCATCGGCTGTTTCCAAATTCTTCGGGATTAGCTCGCGATGGCAAGAAAAGGCAGTGGCCTCCCTGCTCAGCACTTAGCAGGCTGAAGTGAGGTGACGTGCCTCCGCGCGGGGCACAACGGCTCCATTCACTGGGGAAATACCAAACCAGAATTACAAGTGTGCAAGAATAAACAAGGCTGGAGTTAATCTGAAGTTGTTTTACACTCTGTTTTATTAAAGTCAATGCACTTCCGTTCCTCTGTGCAGAGCCTAGTTCTGCTTAATTACCATGACTCAGGGAGAATTTTAATAACGGAGAGACAGCGGTGCGCGGTGGAGGCCCTCTCCTGACCTCTAGAGGTCTGTCAAAAGAAGAAGAGTATCTGCTCCCCATAGAAGCTCTTGGAAGAATGAGGCAGCCCACAAAACTGCTTCTTCTGGAGGTTTCCAGGTGTCATTCCCTACTGGTTGGTCAGCCAAGCCTCCCTCTGCATTCCCTCTGCTCCCACCTTCTCAGTCGAAGGCTGGGTACCCTTGGGTTTGGGGGTTCACTTGCCCATCGCCACCAGGTTGTTGGCACAAACACAGAAGTTGTCAGGGAGAAGCCTTGGCCGGATATTTTATATCTCACAGCAGCATCTGTGCAGGAGTGGTGGCTCTCCCCAGGCTTTGCTCCCTTGCTGCACTCAGATCCTGGATGCTGACAGCACGCCAAGGGCCTTTGCCATCTCTCTTTCTTCCTCCTGCAGCTCCGAGCACGTAGATCTGTGTAACAGCACTATACATTTGGCTCCAAACACGCATGGAGGTGACATCTCCCCTTTTATTATATTTGGGCAACTCTGCCACCGTCTGTAGATTGAATGAATCACAACTATGGCAGGGTTTGCCCACTGAGCAGAATTCTCCCTAGCGTAAGAAATTCAGAAGGAAACAGCTAGAAGGCTGAGGCTGGCCTGTAGTATTTATAGCTAAAATATTGGTGCCTCATTAAGAAATACTCTGCTTTAAGAAGACTTATTTTCTTTTCCAGTAAGACTGGAGGCTGTTGATGTAGATCACAGCATGAAGAGCGGCTCTGGATGCATATATGCACATCTACAGACATAGTGGTAGATTTTTGCCCTGTGTCCTAGAGTAATGCTGAATGCTGGAGATCTTACAACATGGACTGCAGGCTGGATCCAGCACAGTGTGAGTGTTTTGTCATGCATATGAATCTTGGATTTTGAAGTCACCTATGCACATATAACATTTTTCAATAATAAGCTTTTAAGCAATGCTATACAAACTGTTATAATAGGAGCACCTGTTTGATGCCCATTCCTGTGAGCCATCCTTTTATGTAAATTCAGTATTGTGTGCAACAAGCTGCACACTAAAGCAAGCAGAACATGACGTGTGAACAGAGAACACACACCATACCTAATGAATTAGCTCAGTCTAAGAAGCTCAGCTTCTGAGGACCCAAGCTGACTGTCTTTTGAGCGGTGTCATAAAGAGAGAGCTAGAGACAGAGAGAACTGTGATATGGCAGTGAAGACTTTCAAACACCTGGATACTGAAACCCCAGCAGGATAGGAAGAAGCAGTTTCTCCAAAGAGCAGGCTCCTGATGGAAGTGTATGTCCACATAGTCTGGGGAAAGGTGTTCAAAAATACATCAGAAAAAAAAAAAAAAGCAAAAAAAAAATCAGTCTGCTCCAGTAATTCTCTCCACAAACACCATAAAGAGGAGAGGATGTCATAGTGCTTTTAATCACACATCAATAATAATAACAGTAATCACCAGCAGTGGAGGCCTTACAGTCTGTAATGCTACAACACACTATACATTCATCCTTCTCCTTGAGCCTCACAAAGAACGCAGTGACAGAGTTGGGAGCCTCTTGCACAGCACACTCAAACCATCTGTGTACAAGGCAATTCTCCATTTGCAGCAGCAGAGTCTAAGATGCATGATAAGTACAGGCAATATGAAGAGTGAGGTGTGGTTATACAGGCTTCAGGCTTTAGGGACCTCAAGCACACATTTGGGTTCTTGGTCTGTGTTGAAGTTCAAGAAGCCACATCTCCATTGCTTTGGACATCTGCATGAAAGCATAGTGAGCTCTAATGTTGGTGGATTAAGGCTTGCAAAGACATTTCTATGTTACCTGTAACACAGACACCACTTTAGACAGCACTTTATAGAATCAGGGGATGTTTTTGCAGACAATTTTAGGAGATTTTTTTTTTTTTTTTCCATTTGTGGATCAAAGGAGAAGCTGTTCTGACTTCATTACGGGAATCACCAGCACAAGCTGTCCTATGAATAACCCACCATTAGTATCTGGCACAATGAGGTCCTGTTCCATGAAGTAGGTTTCCTTAGTGGTATCATCATAAAACTAACACAGAATAATTAGTCACTGGACTGCTTCTTGGGCTAAATTCACTTTGGATATTGCCACCGTCACTAATCCATTAGCACAATAGTGTGAGACCCCAGCTCAATCAAAAGAACATCTTTTCTTCCTTGAAATGCTTCCAACCCCTCTCACTTCCAACAGCATCCTTAGATAGTTCCCCAAGATGAACTGCTGTATCTGTACTCTCTCAGCACATCCTGCTGGAAGGACATCTCACAAAGAAAGTATAATTTCATTGCATCTGGGAAAAAAATTCTGCACTTGGGCCCATCAGTTCAAGCATGAAGTGACTCAAATGAGATTATGCTGGACTAGTTCATTCCAGTGCAGCAAAGAAGTGAATTTAGCCCAGGTTTCCAGAGACCTCCCTTGTATTGTCAGTGGTGCTTTCCTTACTCTGCCATGTTGGATTTCGCACACTGTTGTTGAGATATGAACAACTCAGAAGCATGCACAGCCTGACCCAACCTGTTGAAAACACAGTCAAAATTCTGATCAGAGATCGGATACATGCTCTGAAGTTGTGGAGAAATAAATGGTAACGGAGAGCTCTGGCCAAAAGCCTCAGAAACTGTCACTGTTCCAGGATTTGTGGGCAAAGACTGCTTCCCATAATAAGAACCTAAACCAGGAAAAGGGACACACTGTCTTGTTCTCTGGACACTCAGAATACCACTCCTTGGGTCAGCTTGTATGAATCCGCATGCTAGAGGCAGCCATGGAAGTGGGGAATCTGTTTAGGAAAGGATGATGTTCTCTGCCTTCTGTACAAAGTGCAAGTTGTTCTTAGTATATCTATGTATAGAAATTCCACAAACACACAGTCAGTTTTCCATGCAGAACTGGAGCAACATCTGGGAAGGGGGCTGAAGCTGGCAAACAGGTGATAATAAGCAGTAGCCCATTTGCTTACTGCTCTGCAAGTCAAAGCCTTGCTTACGCAGGGCTGCCCTCAAACCCATTGTACACCCCAAGTGGTGCTGAACGCAGAGGGAGAGCCGTACTGTTGGATGCTGGCTGGCTGGAAATGTAAAGCCCCCTGAGAGCCTTGGAGCTGCATGTCTGTCCTGTGGTCTCTCCCTCATCTTCTGCCTCTCCTTCCTCCCATGAGAGGCACTCCTGGATCTCTTGGTCTAGCTCCGAGAAGTCCCCTTCACCATCAGAACAACTGTCAGTATTATAATCGATTTCTTCCACGCAAGGAGGTTCATCGTCAGTCTCCAGGCTGCTGTTGCGGCAGCTTCTGCAGAAAAAATCACAAGAGAGATTGGATGTCATCAAAGGAGGGTGTGTAACCTAGCGGTAAGAGCAAGGAACAAGAAAATCCATTTCCTGGGTTCAATCCTGGCTCTGCTAATGGAGCATAAGATGGCACTAAGCAAGATCCTGTGTGTCTTTGTGTCTGTTTCACCAGCTGTAAAATGAAGAGTGATACTTACCAAACCCATAGGAGAAATGCACTATTATTGTTATTACTGCTACTGCTAATGTAGAGTGTTTTATACAGACAGCATCATCCTTGCCTCAAGGCACTTACAAGGTTAAAGCAGCTGAAATGCAGTAGAGGAGGCGGTATTCAGTTTCCACAAGGTTGCTGGTTTAATCATCATCCACCTCGCTGTAGTTCCATATGTGGTGTAAGATCTAAGTAATCCAGGTGCTTGAAGTGCTTTGGCATCTTTGCCTCCTGTTCTGTGCAAGCTCAGAGCGCTGCTAACAAGAGGCAGCAACAAGCAGAAAACAGAGGCTCTAGGGACTTGGAGCACACTGACTCCGAGGTGGGCAGAAATACCAGGAGTGCTCGTGTTTTGGAAGGAGCATGAAAAGGCTCTGACAGCACGACTTACTGAAGAAAGGCCAAATTCAGAAGCAAGGCAGAATGGCTGAAGAGAGACTCTTGAACAGATGCCACAGCTCCTTTGTCTGTCTCTCAGAAGGGTAGGTTATACCATCTTAGCCTCCTGCCATTTACTTACAGGAATGGTTGTAGGCTTTCTTTACATGTTCACTTTCAATACATTTTCTATTAAGTTAGTCTAATGCAATATTTATGACAGAACTGTAACCACAAGACCCGATGGCTCTGGGGGATAGGGTCTTTCTCCTATCTAGCTGTCTACTTCCAATTTGGCCCTTAGTCCGGGAGGGCAGCTGGGTAATTTTTTGAGACTAGAAAGCAGCCTGTGGTTTCAGGGCTGCCTAGGTCAGAGTCTGGATGAATCAGGGGGACAGATACTGTGTTTTTCACCTCCAGGTCAGTGTTTTCAATCAGACTCAAAGCAGGAGAATGTATTGCTTTGGGGGACTGGGAAAGGAATAATAATCTTCCGCCACTGGGCCAGAGTTTCTAATTTGTCCCAAGTTGGGAAGAATGAATGGCTTGGCAGATGGAGTATACACAGATTTAATGTGTGGTCTGCTCATTTACATGTCAGTAACCGGAATAATCTTCCAGCTCTCAGCTGTTTCACAGCACTGCCAGCATCTGAGGTTTCAGAACATACCAAAGGTGTAAAGTATTGCTCTTGGATGTATTGATCTCTTTCCTCTCTTCTCCGCAATCCAAGAAAAAAAAAAAAAAGGCAAAAAAAAAAAAGGCAAAAAAAAAAAAAAGGCATAACTTTTTCCTAGCTTCGAGTCTCCAGATCTTAACTGTATACAGACTACTCTGCAATCAGAAACAAGCAGTTTCAACCCACTTTGCTGGTTGATCTCTGGCTTAGTTCACTTCAAAGGCAGGGTATAAAGGATTCTCTGAAAGCTTAATAGAGCTGTACAGCTTAAAAATAAATAAATGAATAATTATGCACTTTTACAGTTTCTGGCTCCACTTCAGTCTGCCCAGAAATCTAGGTCAGGAGGAACTCATACTGAAATTGAGTATGTGACATGAAACAAAACAAAACAAACCAGGACAATTCTCTCAGCACAAAAAGCAACAAGCAGTGGTCTCAGTATATTGAGTCTGACCAGTGGGTTTGATTGCTTTTTTTCTTTTTTTGAAGATGCAAGTACGGCATGAATTACCATGATACCAAGTACCTGTGATAATTTTCAAAGCTGTTTAAACTCACGGGAACCAGATTTTTCCTTTATAAGCTTTTGATGACTTGCAATCAAAAAGAACCTGAGTGTATCCACTTTCGACATTGCACTTGTATGTTTGGGAGGAGCTGCTGATGCCATTGAGACAGAGCATAGCTGCCACTCAACGCACAGATATTTTACAGATGGAACAATTCAGTTTGCAGTCTAGGAACTGAATGTCAAACATTTGCATTAACAGGATAACAGTTAAAAAAATCACCATTATTACTTAAATCTAGGAAACCCATTAACAGAGAACCTTCTGAGTTTGATGACTTAAATGATTTTAGGACTGGATTTCTGACTAAAAGAGGAAAATGAATTCTAGCACAGAAGTACTTTACTATGGAAGGAAAATCTGGAAGTCAATGATCAGAATATGAAAAAGAAAATCACACCAAACTAGCATTTCATTACAGTGAAGACTTACAGGACAGTCTTTAGGAAGCAAGTATATATGAAAAAAACCTTTGTAATGCCCTTCAGAAACTCTCCAAGATAGTTTCTGCTATGCTGCCTACCAACACAATATACAAAGCACTAAGACTGTGACGATTCAATATACACATAGCACATATACACTGCAGAGAGAGGTTCACCACATGCAAGGCTGTACCTAGACCATCTTTAGAGGTCAAGAAAGATGCCTTTCTTCCCAGTTTGCTCCGTGCCTTGATTATTTGCTGTGACAGTGAATGAGCAAGCCAATTAGCACTGACCTAAGTGGTGGCTTCTCCGATTTGGATTGATACTTGCTACTAACTGGATCAATGCCACCACCACACATCACATAATGAGCTACCAAACAGCAAATAGATGGCATCAACTTCGTCTCGCTGCCAACGAGAGGCTGCAATCACCCTGGTGACTTAGAAATTGAGAGGCTCTGTATCACATTACCAACCTCTACAAACCAGCTACATTTCTCTTCCATGTGGAACTTTCCATCCCAATAATTCACTTTCTGCAGTGGTAAGTTATAAAACACAATCCAAAGCAATACAGATGGGTCAGTTCAAACCAGCAGGTTAGAGTTGCTTTTGAAAGAGGAGAGGAGGCAGCAGGCAGCATTGCCGGGGAGCCAGAGCCCCACTAATGAAGCTGCCAAAGTCATTGCACGCTGCTCCACCACGTCGCAAAGACCAGCTCCTCTAGGAGATAATGCAAATGGTGAAAAATGGTAATGAGCAGAAATGCCATCATCTAGACAACTGCATACAATTGCAGAGGGCATGGTTTTCTTTCAAAAAAAGAAAAAAGAGGTTTTTGTTAGGGACAGGTTCTTGGTATTTTTGTTTGGTTTTAATGTGATTATTAAAAGCTGCAAAAGAATTCTCCCCACAAAAAAAAAGAAATAAAAAAGTAAACAAAATAAAACACCCAAGGGACATGAAACAGATTTACCAAAGAATAATGATGTTGTCTTACAGAAGGTAAACAATGAGGAAGACCAATGGCATTACATTAGAGAACTCCAAGACAAATATAGTCTATGAATACCACTGAACGTGAACACAGTACAGAAGAGGGGGAGTGAAAGCTGTTAATATATCTACAGCCAACAATCCCCCAGCTATCACAATAAAACATGTATGCGTGTTGGTTGATCTACTAATTCAAAACCTACAGCCTCATAGCCCTCATCTATTGCAGCTGATGGGAGCCACAACAGCAATTTGCAACTTTATGATGTGATAAATAGAATTTCTTTGTTTTGATTTTTAATTTGCATAGTTATTGAGATATGACTTGATCTTAATTAGTTCTGCTTTTGTATGTGGGTGTGTTTGTTTGTTTGCTTGGGTTTAGAAAGAAAGCAGGCTTTGGTACGCTGTAAAATAATTCTGGTTTTTGTTGTTGTTTTGTTTTGTGTGTGTGTTTTTTTTGTTTGTTTTTGTTTTTGTTTTTTTCTGACTTAACATGAGGAAAAGGACAAGTTCTGTGCTTCTCTGTATGTCCGTATAACTGGAGCTTTTATGTATGGCTGGGAAACAATTCTTTCAGGTGTTTTGCACAAACCCCCCGTTCTAAGTCAGCCGACCTCACAGCTGGACAGAAACCTTGTAAGTCAGCTGTCCTGCTGAACTGCACATCAGAAAACACAGCCTATAGTTCTGGCTGATAGGATATAGCGACATGATGTACGTGCATACACTCCCAGAGCACTGGGAAAAACTAGATATTTCTGAAGTAATTTCTTGGAATTTTTCACTTAGATTTTGTTTGTGTGGCAGGTCACTTGCTCTGTGTATATTCTACTAAATCGCTCAAAATAGAACGTTTTATCTTTTCTTCTGGAAAGAATGGGCACTGACAACTGTCCCTCTTAGGGAATCTGTGACTATTGTTCAGGTTTGCTGCTTGACCTTCACTTGACTGGCCTAGAAGTTGCAGTATTGTAGGGAAGAAAACTGAACTTCTTTTTCTTTTTTCCTTTTTCTTTTTAATACATATTGCTCAGCTCACTCTTGTGAAATTTGCTACAGTTTTGCCAGAGCAAATCTAGGAAGCAAGTGGTTAAATGCTTCAGACAGAAAGGAAGAAAATCCCAAGGCTGGGGACCACCACTGGTCATGGATATACCGATGACTCCCTGTGAAGATGTATCAACAAACAAAAATATCTTTATCTTCTCTCTGCAGTGAAAAATAACATCCTGGTAGCTGCATAATTACCCTGTCCATAGCCCTACTCTCTCCTTCCCCTAAACCTTCTCTCCGTCGTGATATGTCCCAATCCACTGGAAGTTGTCCAATACAGGGATATAGCTGTGCATATGGAGCCAAGGACGTCCATAACAGAGTTCATAGATAGAAATAAGTCAGGAAATGGTCTAGTTGAAAATGTTCAAGATACCAGACATTTTACTGTGAGAAAACAGAAAATAAAAAGGATTTTCTGACAGAAACAGGTTACATTCTCAGCAATTACAGCATTCACCTGAAATAATGGTGCTCTTTTCTCCACTCAAACAGAGACTGGAGACACCACCAAGTTCCCTGGCCAGCTATATCACCTGTGTGGATGGGGAATCTCTCCTTTTCCAACAAAACTGTACCAATTGTATGGACCATTGCCTACGTGTTGGTAAGTAAAATCTCCTGCAGCTCTTATGCCCTCTGTGGTGGATTGGGATTGTCTTGCCCTTCCTTTTTTTGACATAAAAATTCCATCTATGTCACCAAATCTAAAAGGGTGTGTGATCTTGTACAGTTTTGCTTTTGAGGAATTCATATGTTTTATTAAAAATATTTTACAGGAACACTGCTTCTGAAGTCTTGTAAGGAATCTAAAATGAATCTAAAGCAGCCACATTTGTAGTTAGCCCAGAGTACAATTCTGCCTTTAATAGCTTCATAAAGGATAATTTTAGGAGATAAATGAAACAACTACGATGCTTTTAGGTAATTATACCTAGTGCAAGAAATACACTACAGCAACAAGATGCCAACAAAGAAGGCCTTTAGTCTGCCCTTTGTGTTTTGATTCACTTGCTACAAGGTGTGGTGCACACCTTGCTATGACTTTCCAATTTCATCTCTGCAATTCATGAGCTCCCCAGACAGCAGCCTGGCTTCTCTTTCTGCCTGAGAAAAGCCAGACAAGCTCTGTTTAGTCCCCAACCTCACTAAGGGAGGGAATCAGCTATGCACTGATGCAAGATGGCTCCAGCTTAAAGAACTATTGCATTTGCCTCCTTTGCTGCTACACAGTAAACACTAATTATATGAACTTTGTAGGCTCCCATAAGATCTCTTTTTTTCCAAAGACTCTTTGCCAAGGACTTTTAGATCTTACATCTCCTAAGAAAATGCAAGCTAAGCCCTAGGCAATGCCAGGTGCCCTGGATTTCAGCCCATCATGGCCCATCCTTCCATGAACAATATGAACGTAATTAACCACTGCCTTGAATTCTGTTTGCTATGGCTGAGAGATGTTTGGTCTCTTTGAGTGTAATTTTTTCTTTTTCTTTCTTTCTTTTTATTCCTGCTGCAAATAGCCAAGAGAAAGGTGTAATTCATTGGTGAGATTTGTACTAATTAGTTTTTCAGGAGTTCCCAGGGCAATTGCAGGCTGTAATATTTATAATTGATTTGGCCAGATTAAAAATGGATGTCTGGTGCGCCAGTTAGATAAGTAAGGAGCAAGTGGGGCTTTATCGTTTAAGAGAGGGGAAGACGATTTGTAAATAGAAGGAACATGAAGAGCATGAAACAGGCTGACTCCTGGCCAACACTGTCCCCTAATGTTCATTCAGGCTTGCAACAATTTAGCCCTGGACAGCATTTTACTTGTATTCAGCAGAAACTGACAGTCTTCTAAGAAATGACTGTTTCTATTCTCCTTATTGGTGAGAAGGTGGTTGATAACTGCTGCAATAATAGTGAAAAAGTTGAGTACGCACCTCTCATTACACATGGTTGGGAGAGTGAAACCCTTTTCTGAATAGGAGGAATTGCATTTAATTGAATTACAGGGTGTCACTGGTACAGCTGTGATCTTTCCATCAAAGAGGAGTTTGGGTGGAGGACAACTGGGTGTTTTCCTGTTTGAAGGTTACGTGGCCTTCCTGGATTCCAGGTATCTCTGTCAAATCCAAGCTTTCTTCTAATATTAACCAATAAAATTCATATGAGCTGATCTTTAGATTTGCAAGATGGAAAAGCTGGTGAGAAGCCAAAGGCTGTGGATTTGGTTCTATGAACAATCATTAATTTCTTCTTAATGGAGAACCAATCCATATATCAGTGCAGCGCTAACAATGCATCTTTTGCATTCTTATAGCTGTGGGCTTGTAAGCATTAATAAAAGCAATTGCCTTGAACAGATACAAATCAGCCCTGAAATGGAGCTATGACAGCTGGTGCAGAACCCAAAAATGTTTTCTTCTTCTCTCCCTTCCTTAGTTCATGCATGCAACCTGCTAAATTTTGGTCACATCAGAAAAGTTCAGCCACTCCAAACAACTGGGGAACAGTTCATTCACCTAAAAATGCCATCCAGCACTGGTTCACTGGTTTCTGCGTCAATTCCCTGACAACATGAGTCATCCTTGAAAAAAATCTGAGTTCTGACTGCCTATATCTGCACAGCACTGGGGCAAATTCTCAAACAACAGAGCTCAACACCTATAACTCAAGTTTAAGCAAGTTGAAGACCTTTATAAGACACTGGATATAATCAGGCACTGTTGGGAGACTGAGTCTGGGTTAAGCTGTCTTGCTTTTCAAATCCATATTGCACTAAAACTTGGTGTTTATTTAAGAGAAGAATGTCACACAGCATGTATTCTGCGCCAGAATGCAGGCAGCAAAACCCCTTTTGCTGTTGAAATCAATTAGAAGTTCTTGGATGACAAGTACCTGTGAGACACCTCATCGGTATGTTCTGCAGCCATTGGACAGATTTTGTACTCTTATACTGAACAGAAACTTACGGCCAGCTCCAATGAAGCAACTAGCAGTAAAGTATTAAAAATCCAATCCATCGCAATCTTGTTACATTCATTAAAAATGGGAGGTAAACGCTGGAAATAAAAGATGGGTAGCATAAAATAGGTTGGGGTAATATCCACCAGGCAGCACTGCCAGAGGCTTGGGTTTCACTCTGAGATTAAGAGTCAAAAGAAATGCTTCCAAAACTGATAACATTTTGACTTTGCACAGCTTAAGTTTCCTGTGGAAATGTGAGCAGTCAAACAGCCCTGTATGGGACTACTGGAACTCATTAGGACACTGAATAATGTAAGAGTTGGTGAAAATATGATTTGTAAGTGTTTGGGAGCTTTTCTCCCACAGCCCCTACCCCAAGCAATTTCTTTTCAAAATGATAATCAAGTTATCAATGATACTTAGCAGTCCAGCCACTGTAATACAGAAAGATTATTGGAATCCTTGTAATTGCTTTTGGGTGCTTCCAGTAATTCAGATGTTGGCGCTGTAAGGAGGAAAGAAATGTGGAAAGATTTTGGCTTAAATACTGGAAGTTTGCACTGCTGAGGATAAATAATGTAGAGGCATGCAGGTAATCCTGGGTTCTTGTTTCCCTTGGTGCTGATTCATATCATTCCACTGACTTCATCCAAGTTTGTAATTGGCTCTATATATTTAATTTCAAAAGTCCAAGTTCCATATGTATATATCCCTTAGTTGTCTCTGAGCGACTTAAAGGATTTAGGGTTTCTGAAAGCAAAATGTTTTAAGATAGCCAAGACACTTCCAGACTGTGTTTTAGCCACATATATATTTTATGAGCATGGTATTTTTTCATACAGATAACCATGTATGCAAATATTTGCTTGCATACCAGATAACAGATGCACATCTAAGTACCTGACTGAAATAAAAACTGCTGTAAATGACTGAATTCCCACCATTATGCCCCTTGGAGAAGAAAACAACCTCATGTTTATTATTTTCTCATTGTGAAAATTTATTTTTAGCTGATAACCACTTTGATGCTTCAGAGAATCTCTCTATATATGGTAGATGCATGTGTGTGTGTGCAAGTAAATATGCAGATTACCATCCCTTATCTATCTTTCCTAAGAGATAGACAGATAAATAATATACACACATACATGTAGATATACATACACACTCAGACCCCAGCACATCTCTACACCCACACAATCGCATCGCTTGCTCTGTATTCAGAGCACAGTTTTCATTACAAGCCATAGGAGGTCTCAGGAGATACTCCTACAGGTATCGGAGAGATAACAATAGATGATCACTGAACCTTGATGCTATTGCATTCAAGTGGAAGCAACCACAGAGAAAGAGCTGGCTTCTGACCAAAGCAAACCATTTCTTTGCCTCTAGCCTTCAGCTGAGTGTTGACAAAACAGCAGGTCATCAGAAGGGAGACTTAGGATGGGTAGGACTTGAGAAAGATGGGAAGGTCAACTGCCAGGCAGAAATGGTTGCCTATAACAGAAAGCATTATCACCAGCTATTTGAGAACTTAAACTAGGAGTGAAAAGCAAAACTGTGTGGCAAAAGTGAAGGTAAGATCTCGGCTTCCCTGTAGGGAAATACAGACATATTCCTGTTCCACATGAGCCTGACTCATTCTTGAATTTTTTAAAGTAAAGAATGACTGTTCCAGAGACCCTTCTGCATAGCTCTTTTATCTTTCATAATCATGTGTCTTCAAAGGGGTAAACAATGACCAGGACTAAAAGCACTGAGCTCTGGTAAAAAGGATGAGATGACTCAGGCACTGGAGTGTCCAGAGAGTGGAGAGGGTACAGCATCGTGTAGGGGATCGATAACTGGTTGACCACTGGATTCTGCCTTTAAGGAAAGGCAAATCTCAGCTTCAGGTTCACAGAAAACAGTTTCTGGAGCATTCTGAAAATTCTGAATTTCAGGGCCAACAAGATGACAAAATGCTTAAGCCTAAGAGTTTTCAGCTTGATGGACATCTGTCAGCATGGCCACCTCTCAAAGTAAATTCATCTCTACAAGATCCTGTGTTATCCCAGGTTTCTTGAAATTAATCCAACAGAAATCTGTAAAATCATAATCCCCTCAAAAGTTATGCATCTCATTCTAGGTATGTTCATTAAAATTGATCTGAGAAATTTCTGCAGTGTAAAAAATTGTGAGGCTAATACCTAATTTCTGCTCTCTCACCCTTCCTGAGGAGAACAAGGGTGCTTAGTCAATACCATGATTACAAAAGAGAGAAAGGGAGGGGGAAGAAAGAAGGGAGGGGGGAAGAGAGAGAGAGTATACACCCATAATAATAAAAAGCAGAAAAGGCAAGGTCAAAAACATCTATCTTGCTTTTAAAGCAAATTGAAGTGGAGCTTATGGCAGAAACATCTGATGAAGTATGTGTGATCACAGATAACCAATAATAGATCCAGTTAAAACTTCAGCCTCTGCCCTCACCCTAAATCTTTCCTCAGACATAATGAGATTCAGATAAAACAAAGCTGAACACTCGTGTTCAATATATTTCAAAACATTCTGATCAATTATCTTTTTACCACCATATGGAACCAGATCCAAAACCTTGCTTAACCTCACTCATTATGCGGTTGATTTGCATATGCTTTGGACTCCATTAAGGATAACAAAAATGTCAGATACAGCATGTAAGTGGCAACTCTTGCTAATTCCTTGATCTTGCCAGAGCCCTGCCAGATGTTTCATGAAGAATAGCAAATATTTCATTATCCCCCTAAAATTTGCCTGTCAGGAATTGCAATGCAGAATTTTAGTGATTTAGTGCACAAGAAAAACAATACGCATGGAGAGCTAACGCAAACATGAAACACCACCGTCGTTGTTCAAACAGGGCTTAAAGGGATTCGTGGTGCAGGAAGGAGCAACCAGTCAGGAACATACAACTCCCGGTAAACAGAGAGAAGAGGGAAAAAGCAACCATTTGCTGTGATCTAAGGAAATGGCATAAAATTGCTAAGAGAACATAATAAAGTACATATGAGTTGCCATTGCTGTTTGTTGTACAATAGATCTCCTAATACTTTCCTCTGTTCCTGTTGCAGCTTTTTAATAATGTTTCACCTGTATAACACTGAGATGCTGTTTTCAAATGAATCCATTTGTTGCTTGTAACATTTATCAATTCCCAGCAGGGAACATTTTTTAAAATCTCCGTTAACATGAGTATTTCCTGAATATTTTATAAAAAATCAATTTTCAAATGCCTGCCAAAATGTTCTATGTGTTTTACCTGAAAGTTGCAATTACGTTTTCGTACTTTTTATGTATGTGAATATGCGTGTGTGTATATTTGTCTATGCATATATAAATTCCCACTACAATTCTTAAAAGACTGCTAACATCACAGAAGCAAGCACATTCTGAGTGAAAGCTGAAGCAACATAAACTGACAAAAGTACTCATTTAATCAAAATGGGACATATATTTGGATAGATGGAGCAAATTAGAGCACAGCTTGCAGAGCAGCGAAACAATCACTTCATAGAGAACCACCCTAAGCATTTAACGTCACCCTCTGATTTACAACCAAAAATGATAAAAGGTCAATTCTTGTGTGCAGAGTAAGTGACTGAAAAGATGTGTCAGACTGTGCATCAAGGGAAAATTGAATCATGAGGCTAAAACACTTGTGTTTGAAAGATAAAGATTCTACACTTGGCAGGCTCACAGTCACTTTAGGCAAACTGCTTTTCGGTCTTTGCCCCAGTTCCCTAGTAACATGGAGATAGCAGGCTCCATCGTTTTACCTGGACAGCAATTTTATTGCATGGAGGTAGAGCCAGGTTGTATCTGAAGCCCTCTTCCACATGGCTAGTCTGAACGAGGGTCCAAGCTATTTAATTGCCTCTTCTATGTAAGTGCCCATCTCCCTTTTGAAAGCAGTAAGAAAATAGGTGATTAATAACCTTGGTGTGTCACATCCAAAACCTCCCCTCAGCAAACCAAGATTTCAGTAAAGAAAATAGCAAGTTTCCAGATCCATTAGGGAAAGAATTGAGTGTTCATGATCCTGCCAGGCAGGAATGTAGAGTTTAGCTGGAGGAATGATGAGGATGTAGGACTCCTGCTGACATGAGGAGGAGAGAGAGGTGCTCAGTAATACCAAGGATTAGCTGCCAGGTCATATTTCAAAGAGAAATGTTGTAATTCTTGCAGTCCTGGAAACAACTAAAGGCATAAAAGTGAAGGAGAGATTATTCAGATGAGAAAGAAACTGTTGCGAGCTGCCAGATTTTCTGTACCCAGCCTGGCCTCTGATTTTAAACTGTCCAACTTGCCTGTCTAGCACAAAAACCAGCCAACCAGCTCGAGGAAAGAAAGACTGAAGAGTTGTGTATGCTGCTTTCGTTGGACCTGAAAACCTCATTAGTACAGAAATCTTGTATTTCCTGGCATTTGCCTTTGTATTTATGTTTTCCTAGCTCCAATTTTTGTATCTTTGCTTCAGGAAGCTGCTTATTGCACCAAAATAAAGTGACATCTGCTCTTCTCATGGTGTGTTCTGTCTTCCAGGAACTGGAACACCAGGAAAAGACCAGACCGTGAGTTATTCTGGCTCAGGAATTGTTCCCTAAGGCTCTGAAAAAGCCCACAAAAATTATATTTTCCAGTACAAACAGCAGAAATCCAAGTGCTAGAATATACATACATACTTTACAGAGGGAGTGCTTTTGGGAAGGTTGTATTACTGAATGCATGCAGGGTTCCTGACGGCTGTGCACTTTCATAGAATATTTTTCCTATTTCCCTCCTCTCTCAAATCACAATGACATCATTTTCTCCAGAGAACTTTTTTTCTCCAGCAGCTTTACGTGGGTACCCCCTGCAATAACATTTCTAGTGTCATTAACTCACAGCCCCTTAAAAAAATGTACAGTGCTGAAGAACCCAGGCTCTCCAAATGGCAGAGATAATAGGCCGGTAGAGCAGGTGCAGCAAAGTCAGCCTGCCGCTGACTTTACCGTGAGATTGCCAAGCTTATGCTGGACTTTCTCCTTTTCTGCACAGCCAACCTGCAGATAAAGTGTGTCAGATTTAATGGTGCATGATACAGGCAATTCAGTATCAAGGAGAAAAAAGCAGCTCTGTGGCAAGATGGGTTATCAGCTTAGCTCAAAAAGCAGCCTATCAAGAAACACAGCCAAGGCGATTTCAGAAATCTATAATTTAGATGTTACCTTAAGCCTAAAACTTTGTTGGAAAACTTCATACTTCTCACAAGCAGGCTAGCAAAGCCCAGGAGGATCAAACCAGATATCAGTCCAGATGACAAAGTAATACACTTAGTGTATATGAAGTGCTGTACACATGAAAGGTACAGGAAGGATGGCAACATTATACAGCTTTATCCTGCAAGGAATCAAAGCTGTTATTACACAGCAGTTTTCTCAGGGCTATTACACTCCATTGCTTACCCACCAATCAGCTTACCTGCCTGGGCTTCCCAACAATATGAATTGCTTTTAAATAACAATGCATTTACTTTACATACAGGCTTCGCAGCCTGAAACACCCAATGTTGCTTTCTGAACAACAGGGGAAGCATTCTGATGATTTACACAGGGAAAGGTCCGTTAACGTGCATGGAGCTGCACCGGCAGGTCTGACCGAGCAGCTGAGCTCCTGAACGGCATCATTCACCACTAATTTTGCAGCCATTTCTGAGGCAGGGAACAACAGTGCTTTAAATCTTGTTGGTTTTAGAACAGGAAGCGAAGAACTCCCAGATTCAATGAACAGAATTTGGAGGAATCCAAGATATAAGAAATATGTCCTGCGTGGACAAATACAGTATCCAAATACTTGCATCTTTGGCAAAGATACAAAGCCTATCTCCCTGATTTTTAATACTCAGAGTATTTCTTGCTTTGCTAGTGACAGGAGTGCTGTGCAGTGACAATTATTTTGTCATAATTGCAATGGCAGGGAGAGCCGATGGCACTTTTCGCATCGGCCTTACATACCCAGTGTGAGGACAGGCTTTACAACAAGGCATGGTGCAAACTGCAGGCACTGCTGGAGGACTGGAACTGCCCAGGCAGTTCTGGGAAAGCACGATGCTTGGGAAGTGGCAGAGCAAGGTCAGAGAGGTTGTATGGCCTGATCCAGGGCATCCTTGTGCAGCCTTTTTCAGCTGTGGTCCTAGCAACAGGTCGCAGAGAAAGATGGCACAGATCCTGCTGGTTGTTTTCTGAGACACGCAGGTATTTACTGTAACTGTCTCCTGCAAGTTTAGGAGAACAAGGCCTGCAATTAAATACACTCACACAATTAGAGTCATATTAACCTAGGCTGCTGAGGGTGAATTCATTAAGCAGAAGCTAAATTATACATTCAAAGATCTGTGATGACAGACGAGCAAAGCCAGGTACAACAAACCAAATTCTGCTGCTCCCAGTCATCTGCTCTGAACGCTGAACAGTCCTAGCTTCATGCAGTTGCCTCCTTTCACATTCTCATGCTGTTTTAGCTATTTCCAGTGCAAGGGAAGTCCATGGGGAGACAATCGAGGAAGAAGAAAATTTCCTGAGCTGTCTATTCCCTTGCTGCTTTCTAGGCCTGTCCCCCTCAGAAGCCTGGCACACCCCTCTCCCACACTACTCCCCATAGTCAGGAAATGCCTAACGTTTCCCTTCTTACAAAGGGTCTCCTTTGAGATGGATTAACCTAACGCTTCTTAAACTCAGACCTATCAATTTCCTCTGTTGGAGACTTTGGATTTAGATATCTTTGCTGTACTGGAAAATATCCACTGATAACAAGCAATTATTATTACAAGATATATCCTTGGAGATAGAAACTGACTGATAAAAAGATTGAAATGAAGGGGAGAAGGGAAAACCAAAAATACTCTTCTCACTTAACCTGACAGGGTTTTAATCACTTTCCCAGCATGTGGTACCCAAGAGTCCTTGGATAACTTCCCAAACAAGCCTCGATTGGCACCTACCATGTAAAGCACTTGATTCTCTCACCATAATATTAAGCATCATCACTGAAAATGGATGCTAGACTTGAATGCTAATTTCAAATTTAATTTGGTGTTTGAAGCCATTAAAATATATACATCATCTCCTTCCCACAAACTAGTATTTGGACCCTGAAGGCAACATCCATAACAAGCTAAAAGACAGTTTGTGAAGTTCTTTCTGTGAGGCTCTACAAGTGCACATTAGATCAAATGATTTAGAAAACATATATTTAATATAGTGTCTGTCATAGCGAGAAATCAAACTGCTTATGGTTAGGACTGTTTTGAAGCACTAATTGTGGTGGTGAGAAGGTGCCAAAGGAAGAGAGCTGAGGTTAATGTGCTTGTCTGTCCAACTCTGTGGACCTGCAGACTGGAGGTGTTGAGGTCACAGAGAAAATGAACTGAGCAAACCAAGTCTGGCATATGCCAGATTGACTTTGAGGTACATCATAAACTCTCTGAGGGTTCAGAGCACAGGCTGAGAGTGCTGAGCAAGCAGCACAGCAGTAGCCTGGAGGATACCTACCAGGGTCCTGAAAGGAACTTGTCTGCTTCAATAGCAGCATGATAGAATGTGCTAAGTAAAGCCTTATAGCCCCAAAATGAGCATCCCTGACAGGGCTGAGCAATCAACAGAAGGGTGGGTCCTGCCAAAGCTCGGGATAGGGTGGTGGCTACAAAGGCAAACAGGACAGTAGGAGATATAGAGAGCCATCCAGTGGGAATACTGAAAACTTGACCACAGGAAGACAATGGGCCCTCTATAAGGCTCGAGGGAGGCCTGGGGTGTGACAGAACAAACACAGCAAAGGTGGGAAGATGTAAATTACAAAAGTACATTCACTCCTCAGATGCCCTGGATGGATACAGGCAGTCCTCAGAACGGCTGGCCAGAGGGACCTTGACACGACCTGCCTCCCTGGAGAGGCTCTCAATTTGGGCACCATCTGCCAGGCGTGGGACTGAACCTGACAGCCTCAGCAGGAGAAGGTGTCCATGTAGACGAGAACTCTTGCTCAAAGCTTATTATAGGAGAACACGATGTTCTGTGGTGCTGCCAGGACACACAGAAGTGGGAGTTTCAATTGCTCTCTGTAGTCAGTAAGGTAACTGGAGAGAGTTGGGAATGGAGCTCCCTATGGGAGCTTGTGGGGTTGTAGTAGCAGCGTGGGGCAGACAGGCACAGAAGATCAGAACTGTGCCAGTACCTAGAAGTGGAAATGATTTTGAAATGTGTCATCTGTTTGTAAACCTAGATATAAAATTGGAATTTTGTACCCAGATTGTGGTCTGTTTCCAGTTCTGAAATCCAAACACTGTATTTTCCCATTTATTTGTTCAGTGTCTCTTCAGCACTTAATTGTCTACCTGCTGGCCTGGCCTTTTCTGCCATGTTCTTGCCAGGCCATCAATGTTGAAACAATCAGGGTGAAATGAGCTTCAAATCAGGTGATAAATTGTTGTTTTTGCTGCAACTGCTAACGTCTCTTCAATGTTTAAACAGCATGAGTCGTACACATACCTAGTAGCTACTTGGTTAGGTTTATTTTGGATGAGGTACTATGCAGTTTCTTAGATGTGTGTGTCAAATATTCATAGATGGCAGGCTACTGAAATATCTTTCTGGAGTATTTATTTATAGAATTTATTTATCAGCGGAATCAATCTTTATGTGCCTAGCTGTAGCATTATTTGTTGCCTTATCCATTTTTCCCAGACAGTGTCTGTCTCACAATATCCCTCTTCCTGCAACATCTATTCACAGTGCAGCTGTCTGAGGCATCTTCCCATGTGTACTCATAGTATCCATCTCTTTAATTATAACTATATATCCACTCCATCTAACACTTGTCACCTATCTGAAGCACTTACTGTATCTCTCCACACCATCTCTTTATCTAGTCAGTGGTATCTGTCTCCTCGACGTGACTCTATCCCGCTCTCGCAGTAATACACATCACTGGAGTCTAACACGGATTTTGGACCACAACCACAGTCTCCTTTTTCTTTTCTTTCCAGATCCAGCTCCACAAATCACCGATTAATTATTATTTTATTTATTTATTTATTTTGCTGGAAAGGTGGATGAGAGAAAAGAACTTTAGGAGGGTGCAAGTACCTTTGGGTCCTTCCCAGGCTTGTTTACCTCCTTGCTTTGTGTGAGCTGCCCCTTGCTGCAAGGGCTGGGAGCTGTACTGAGCTGCTGTTATCTGAGAAACTCATCTTCAAACAGAGATGCTGCAGTGACTGCTGCCTCCCCCTTTGCCTTTTCCTATACTCCTTCCCCGTCTTTTCTTTCTTCCCTCCCCCAGCACTTTGCATCCATTCTTCTGTGTTTGTCCCTTCCCTTCTTTCACCCACTTGGCATTCACAGGATGACAAGAGAATGTGCCTCCCTATTAAAATTTCAATGCCAAATAAATATTAAAGCAGGGAGAAAAATCCATTTGACACTGTGTGATTTATTGTGATCTGCAACACAAGGTCCAGCACAACACTGCAGCGAGGGGTTAAATAGGTTTCACAGCCACCCACTCCACAGTCTATGAAGGATTAAGTGACCCTCTGCTCTTAAAAAGCCTGTGATGGGGAGAGAGCTCGTCCCCACCAAGGGCACTGCTCTGAATGACATGGAGAGGGCCAGGAGAGGAAGGACAATAAAAACTAAAACCTTGTCTTGCCTTTTTTTTTTTTTCCCTCTCCTTCCTTTTTTGTCATCCAGATGAATTGTGACAAGAATAGTACAAAAGATGCTCAGGTCACCTGGAAGTGATCAGAGAGTCTGTTAAAATGTCAAGAGCACCTGGAAGAAAAAAAAAAAAGACAGAAAAAAAAAAAAAAAGAAAGAAAGCAGAGCAAACTATGACAGAAAAAGGAGGAAGGGAAAAGCCTCCATATCTCTGGTTTTGGTTCCCTGAGCAAAGACCCAAGCAGTTCATAATTTTCCTTCTTGAAGGGCCGGTATGGTTCAATGGCAGAATGAAATATGCATTAATTAATGAAGAGCTCCATTGCTTTATGGATACATTTAACTCTTTCCTTTGCTTAGAGATGCTGGAAAAAAAGATTGAGACAGATGCATAGTAAGGCAACATGAGTTAACTGGTATTGATATGGAAGGAGTAAATGATATTTTCACTTTAGTCAGCAAACCTGCTAATAGTTTATGGAGCTATTACAGAGGGGAATCAGATTTTACCTGCTGAGTAAAGAACCTCTGAAGATCTTCTCCAGAACTGTCCAAAGGGAGGGACAGGACATCCCTAAATGGACACAGCATTATTTGGGACCCAGTGGTGGCTGCCAGCTGAGATCGTGGCAGAAATTTGAATCACCTGCCAGGGGCTGGCACTATGGTGCACTGGACATCACTCCTCTGCACCACAATGCCCAGCACTCCTCAGAATTGGTCCCATCTGTCCTTGTAGAGGGCTGTAAGAGACATTTGACATTAGTGCTCATCTCCTAAACAAGTATACTGCCATGCTGAGACTCATGTCAAGGTGAGGAGCACAGGAAGAGGCAGCAGTGGAGGAGGGAGAATGGTGAATGATGAGAACTGGGGTCAGCTGCTCAAGAGGTTTTGCCCAAATGTCTCTCCTCATGTTCACCTAACTCATGGAGCGAAGACAAAGTACGTACTGATTGGAACAGGATGTGGACACTCTCCAAAGGTAGATCAGAAAGACCAATCCATCTCTTCTGACTGGGCTATATAATTTACTCATTGTGAGCAGATGGGTTATGAGGTCTGCCATCAGTGATGAATTATATTCCTGATAAGTCATTCCCAGCTAATGAGGATCCATTATCATTAACTGCTAAGGAAGAATAATGGCTTGCCAGGACAGAGTGGGGGTTTCACAATTTCCAGGGAGAAAATTCTGGGCTAGTAGCCACCTGGCAATCAAATTTTCAGGAAACTGAAAGCTTTCCAAGATGGATACCTTCTGCTTACTTCAAGCTTTGGCGTTTAATTTCCTTAGGCAAGTTCAAGAGAGGGAGTGTAAGAGAAGGTGGAGGAGGAGGAAGCGGAGGAAAATAGTAGTAACCGTATCTGATAAGACTGTGATTAAATCAAGGTCTCACTCTAATTACACTGCATTTAAATAAACTTTGCCTAGTAAGTAATTGTAATTAAACTACAATTAAACATGTATTTATATCACCATTTCCTCCCCTGCACAGCTGTCTGTTCCCACCTCCTGTTGTTGCTGTCTACCTGCCAAAACCTCTGAATTTAGCACAGGGGACTCTGCGTTTCCTTGGACTTCCCGGAGGAGACTTTGTGGGGGACAAGGTCTGAGACTCCCCCCATGTTTCCTTGGTGCAGTCAGCTGAAATGAGCTTCTGCTTTCAACTGTGTGTGGGGAAGGAGATGCAGCTGATGCTGTGATAAACTAGATCTGAGGAAAAGGTTGTGAGGGACAGGGATATGAATGAAGGGATGTGGGTGTCTCTTTTCCCCTCACAGGAACTTGAAAAAATACATATCCCCACCCTCCTTTTTAATTTCTTCACATTTAGCTAGACATAAAGCTGTCCTTCCTTCCCTGCCTCCTGTAGAGCACCTTTGGTACAAGCGGATTTTCTAAAGCCCCAGATCTCTCTTTACTGCATCACATTTGTGCTTGTGCAGTGCTGTATATGAGAGCATAGAGCTAAAGAGCTCACCTACCTACACAGTACCTCCAGGTGAGACTCCAGAGCTGGAAATACAATTCTTGAGCTCTGGTTTCAGCTTTTTAGGATTACTCCCCGACTCTTAGCTTCTTTTATCTGCAGCACTGAGTGACCTGTATGTACCACCCCTACAGGCGGTCCTTAAAGTTCACTGCAGCTCAGAACAGTTGGATTGGGCAGGCTGTTATGGAAAATCTGGAGGCTCCAGGTACGTAAAGTGGAAACCGGGTTCCTGCTAGGAATCTGAAGGTGGTCAGGGAAGGAGAGGAACACAGGGAGAAACAGAACAAAAGAAGAAATAAACAGCTAAAGGGAGAGTGGTAAAAATGAGGAGGTAAACATGTATCACAGTGCAAACGATGCCTGGGGCTAACAAAAGCAAACCAGCTTCTCTGCTTTACCTTCCTCCTCACCGGAGATGATGGAAAACATCTCCATTTGTGCCTCTGCCATCACATAGCTCTAATTAGGGACTGGAGAAATACCACCGTCACCCTCATCTGTTTGTGTTCAGTTGCTGAAAGGACACCATGCATCTCCCTGACAGCTAGTCATTACAGCTTTGTATGAGCACCCCTCTTTCCACCAGAATTATTGAGCCTTCTGCTAAATACCTCAGCTGAGCCCCTTGCTACATTTCTGTTACTCAAGGGAGGAGAGCCATGAAGTTTTTGCCATTGGAAATCACTGCTGGGAGGATAATGGCATCTGATGGAGCAGACTGAATATTAGACATGCTAGCAACATACTAGATATGTTGCTTCAAAAGATAAAAAAAAAAAAAAAAGATTTTTGCTTTCAAAAAGGGAAAATCCGTATGTATGCATGTGGGGTGCCCAAAAGTGCATATGTGTACAATGAAATATAATAATAATTAAAAAATCCTTATTATCCTAAAGTGGTTACATAAATCTATTCAGACACAGGCAATTTCACCATGTCTGCTGTATTCCCTCCCTCCCTCTCTATCCTCCTTCAGACATTTTCTATTTTGTCCCTGAACAGCTGGTCTCAGGGAGGTCTTTATGCCAGGTATTAGTGAGAAAGAACAGAACAGGCGTCTTAAGCTTGATTTCGCAATGTGACAGTACTCACCCTGATCTGCTGTGATTTGTCACGTCAAAGAATATAGATCCCAACTCTGTGACTCTCAATTTCCTTCCAAACCTTTCTTTAACCTACAAACCTGAGCTCTACTTCCAAAAATAGGAGACAAAAGCAATACTACTGGAGTGACATTTATCACAGGAAGGATTGGCCGTTTCTTTCCCTGAAGACTCTTCTCCAGAATCACTGTTTATTTATCCATTAGTTCAGCAACACTGTTTGCTCATAAACTATCCGATCCAAATGGCATCCCTTCCGCACCTTGAATCCTCACTTCCTAAATCAAATGGTGAAACCCCCAAGGATTTTCTTTACCCCTGGATTCCCCAGCATGGCTTTGTGGCTCACAACCATTTTAATCAAGAATCAGTGAAAGCAATGCCTCCTTTGTATGGCAAGTGAACGGCTACCCTCTCCCCCTTTGGCAACCTGCTGCCCACAAAGATGTATCCTTGGTTCCATGATTACTTTCAGTTTGCTTCAGCTCAACTTAGAGGTGCAGTCAAAGGAGGCAAATGACTGTCACAGGTCAAAGCCCAAGCCTTCCTTTCTCTCCTAATGGCTCTGTGAGTGCCTTAGGCTTTTTGTTTTCACTTGCAGTGAACTCAAGTCTGCCGGTAATTTTGTTCTGCTATTAGGCAGATGAAATAATGTGAACAATTATCAGCTCTGTGTGCATTCTCTGTCTTTCAACTTTAATGTAAATACATCTATCTGCAATCATGGCTGGCCTTCAACCCCCTTACAGATCTTTTAGAAATAAGGCTTAGACAACAGTCTTCTGAGCTCTCAGTATCTGGTGCACATGTACGGGTGGAACTGCTGGTGTAAGTGCAAGAGAAGCCATTCGCGATATTTTCTGTGCCTGTTTGTCACACATCTGTCAGCCATCAGGCTCAGGCTGTGCATTGCAAGTGCTGTGTGCACAACTGCAGACTGCTTCACTTCCAAAACTGAATATTTACAACAAATCCTCGCTCTCACATTGGTTTTGGTTGACTTACTGGAATCAAAATGAGCCATGGGCAGATTTAAAATACCAATGAGCACATCATCCCTTCTTCTCTGCATGCATTTGCACTAGAGCAGTAGACAATGGCCAACAAAAATGTTTCAGTGCAGGAGCTATTTTCTTCTCAATGGCCCACTAGACTGGTAATTTTTACACTCTAAGGCATGACCGTGAACTACTGATAGGAATAAATGTTTTGTCATTGACTTAGCCTTGGAAGGAATAAGGACCTACTTACTTGTAAACCCCAGATATTCTCTCTGAACTCCCTGAGCAGATAAGAGCTGTGAGGAGGAATGTGGAGAGCAGAACAGAAAGCCTAGGAGGGTAAAGGCAGAAGGCTATGCGACATTATCCTTCATTCAGAATGCAAATGAATTTGCCAAGCAGGAAGCAAGATGGAGAAAAGGTGTCTGATGCATCACATGTCATCTCTGCTGTCACTCACACACTTTAATTACCCTTAAATCAAGTGCAATAGCTTCCCCAGCCCTGAAATACGTGCTGTCTGTCTCCTTACACACATAATAAGGCCTGCAGGGATTTTAGAGACTTTAGCTTTGCGTGTCTCACTGCTCTGATCCTCAGGTTTCTTTTAGCATAAAATCAGCTGAAAAGCATTGAAAGGCACAACCTTATTTTTATAAATCCCTATTCTGCTTGCCAAACCTAGCTGAGTCAATGAATGCCCAAGATTGTGATTTGGATTCTCTTGCACTGACTATATTTGTGTACTGCTGTTCCCATATGTCATCATGTACTTGTTATGCTGCTTGTTACTCCAGTCATATCTAGCCAAGGAAGCAGCCACAGCAGAAATCTTACAATATTTCTAATTTACATGAGATTTCTAGGGATAGGCAAAATCTTTTGGGAGGACAAAGAAAAGAAACTCCCAACCACCTGTCTCCTGTAAGGTCCAGATTCCAATCAAAATACATTCTTCCTAAAGAAATTAAGCTTATGAAAAGTGTAGCTGATTTTTTTTTCCCCTATTGCTGTCTCCAGTTTTTGGCCTTCAGTTTTCCAATTTCTATGGCTCACCATCCCAGCACGTGTACGAAGTCAAGTATGAACCATGGTAAGAAAGAATGGGATCAGTCTCAGCTAGCTTAGCCACTCAAAGTTAGGCATCAAGTCTAAACTGAATTTTGTGGCTACCCTTCAAATCAATGGTGGGAGATAAGAGCTACATTCTCTTATTTCTTTTGTGGCTACGGGTAGTAAAAGTTAATAGATTAATCATCTTTTATCAGTGCCTTCATCTCTTCACTAACTAGAGAAGAGGCTTTCTTAACCAGCTCTGGTTAGAAACCCAAACTTCACATACAAAGGGCAACATTTCTCAAAGCATTACGCTGCTGAGGAGGGACACCCCATGAAATGTTTGAGCAGAGGTAGGTGGAGGGTATTAAAATGGTCAATGCAAAAAGAGACAGGACTAAATGATGAAATCTACATATTCCTGCAAAATTCAGAACTGGTAGCAATCCTGCACCAGGGCTGTCTGGATATGCTGGCTCTTAAAATTAGGTTATATGTCATTGAAATAAGGAAGGTCTAGAACATGCAAAAGATAAGTATTCGCTTGTTTTTCTCTGCAAAGACAATGAATGTGTTTTGCATTACACATGATGCAAAGGGAAAGCAATTCTATCCCCACCGAGCCTGCAAGAGAGTGGGCTGGAATATACAAGTAGTATGATAATATATTAAGTGGCAGTGTAGTGTTATCCTGAAAATCTCAGCCTGTTAGCAAACGATGGTCTTGCTAAGAAACATGATGTGTGGTTTGCTGGCTCAGTCTTGCAGGATATTTGTTGTCCCATCTGGATATAAGGAGAGGATCCAGAGTCCAGGTTGAGCGGTCCTTGAGGAGGAGACCTGGGAGCAACATAGCTTAAGTGGAAGGCGTGGGCTGGATTATTGTTTTGAGTTCGTTTTGTGAATAATAAAACAAGAAATCTGCCACCTGCTTGGGATGCGCTTGAAAGCAAAGAGAAAAATATTGCTGGAATTATGATATTATCAATATCATCTTGTTTAGTTTGATTCCCACCTTGGAGGCATCCCACAGGAAATGCATCCACAGGAGGGATCTGAGAAAGGAAAGAGCAGTGGAGCAGGGAATCTGGGCTACTGCTGGTAGAAAAGAAAGCCCATTAGAATGTGGGGGTGTAAAAAGTCTGGGAAAACATTGCTTTTTTTAAGTAAGATTGTAGCAATTTTTGGCAGGCTCTGCCAAGATGAGAATTCCCCAAATGACAGCAAAAGATGTTAAAGGAAATGGGAACAGAAAAAAATAGTGCAGTTTTAAGAGACTGGAGGCACTAATCATTTCCCATCTTGTGGCTTTCCAGATACAGATTCCATATATGTTTCTACATAGATGTATACGATGACCTGCACATGTATGATACCCAAACACAAGCATTATGGCTATGTTATTGTCTCTGAGGTAATGAGAGAATTTTACATCAATAGCTGAAGAATGCAGTTTTGTGAAATGGAGAAGGCATTGGGGCCCAGCACTTTCAACAGAACTCAACATCTAAATAGCTTTTTGACAAACCTTGCAGCTTTTTAGGCCACAGGCTGTGCATTCAATCACATAATCTACTCAAAGTGTAATTTAGGCCACTAACAGCAGGACCTCAACATAGACCATAGGTGCAGCAGATCAGGGGAAGCCAACAAGGAGAATTCCAAAGAGGGACACTGCAGTCTGCCATGGGGGTGAGAAGATCAAGCCAGAAGATGAAGTTCTGTTTGGTTAAGAGCAAGGAGCATGAGGTACCAAGACAGGGTGAAGAGAGGTGATCACAGCATTGGGAGGCGTCACCTATCAGAATAGAGAGGAAATGCTGGGCCCTAGATGTGGTCAGCTACATCTGGTGATGCTATCGAGAGTTAAAAGGGATTGGAAAGAGAACATCAGAAGGAGATAAGGATAATATATCATTCAGTGGATGAAAAAAAAAGACACAGAGATAATGTACTGGAAATGATACGTGGAGTAGAAATGATATTTGGGCTAAACTACTCTAACAGTGGTACTCTGATGCTATTCAGGAAGCAGAGCCAAGGAACAAAACCAACCTTTCAGTTTTGAAGAGTGGGATGCATGTTCAGGATGGATCACAAAGGAAAGCAGTTTTGGTAATCCTGAACCAGTTTCTAGCAGATAGTTTTCACCATCATAAGCCCAGCAAGAAACTGGCTTTGAACTGTCAGTCCCTGCCTAAGGGTGATGGACAGTAGGAGGTGTTGTAATGCAAGATTGCCATGGTCTGGCAAAACTTTGTGCTCATGTTTGAAATCTGAACAGTAAGAGGTGTGTTGGATAAGGATGGTGGTGCATTCATACTGCTGTGGAAAAAGTTAACACATTCATAGTGAACATATTCTTTTCATCTATCTGATACTACTGCTTATTTCACTTTGCAAGCATCTGGTTATGTTTTACCCACATTAAAATAAACGCTGCTGTAACAATAAACAACAAATGGTGAGCATGAAATATGACTGCTGACCTCACAAACATACCCACAATAGAGAGCAGAAAAGATTTCCATGAAGTATAGGAGGTAAATCAATATCTCACTTATGATGTGGAAAGCAGTCTGATGTGGCTTGCAGGAGCTCGCTGAGCATATAGGCTAAATTCATCATCTGGTAGTGACATGCTAGGCACTGGTTGTGAAAGGCTGTCGCCCAAGTATCAGCACTGCACATGCCCGCTGTATATATCAGATCCTCTGGTATGTGACTTGAATTCCTCCCTTCCTCCTTGTTTGTCTCACTTCTCTGAAATGCTGAACACAGTAGGTAAAATCAGCAAGAGCAAGGAGTGTTCAGCAAATTTGAAAACAATGCCACAGGTAGGTAAATATCTGAGAAAGGAATGAGCTGCCAAACATCAGTCCCTCGTCTCCTTTGAATATTTTGCTTCTCCTTATTTTTACACATGCACATGCTGTAAAGACTGTTTATCTGTTCTCTGCTTGCTCAATGAGTCTCCAAAGCCTCCTGTGCCCTAGCTATGATTCATTTCTGAATAATTTCATGAAAGACAAACAGCAGGTTTCCAGTTCCCCACACTTGTCTGATATCGCTGGGCGCTTCATCATTTGGAGACAATTTCTTCCCATTTGTCATAATCTTTCCTTTCCCCTCTTTTCTCCCCTTACATGTAAACCCAACACCCCTACATTTTGACCCCTCAGAGACTGCAAATCATTTTAAGTGGAGGAAAGTTTGAGCCCCAGCTTTGTGCATGATGCATTTTGTTTAAGTTGCTCGTGCTGTTCCAACATCTGTCATATCCTCCACAGCAGTGCAATCAAACTGTCAGGGCTGAGTGAAGTTTTGCTGATCCAATCTGCTCCTTCTGTGATTCCTGTCAAAAGCATCAGGAGGTGGTAGATACAGTTGTGTGCTCTTTAAACAACAGATCTTTATTTTTGCACATTAGAGGAACTGTTATTGTTTGTTTCTCTTAAGCTCACAAAGTGCTCTCTTTGCTTGCAAAGCGTGCTCAAGTGTGGTTGCAATCGCAAGCCATGCTGTGCTTCCTGGACTCTGCTGCGTTCCTGTGGCTCCTCAGTTTTACATCCCTTCTTCCCACGTAAAGTCAGAGCATGTAAATACCTTTCAGTCTTGCTGGTGCCCGTAATTCCACAACCTGCCTTGGAAACACCCAGGAGGATGTTACTTCTTGGATCCTGCATTATTATTAATAAGGCAATTAAGCCCTCTAAGGGTTGTGGGGGAAAGGGTGGGGAGTCAGATTTTTAATAAGCTCCCTTCTGGATACTGCGCTGTGAGTTGCCAGATGAACACTGCTCCCTGTTAACGATACCAAAAGGATCTGATACTAATTGATATTATTGATACTAATACCACTAATCACCTTGACTAAAAGGAGGCAATATTCTTTCATCATTTAAAAAGCAAGTACCTTTGATATACTTTAATAACTGACAGAATTAAGAAAGAAATGATTCCATTTGTGCTAAGTTAATGTGCAGCATGTATTTTTAATCAGCTTTCCAGCATGATGCACCTTTTCACTTCTGACTGAAGCCTTAAACTCTTGCTCTGAAATGAAAACTTATGGTTTTATCATTTAATAAAAGGAAACTGAATCTGAGGTGAATAGCATGGTTCTGCCCTATTTCTGTGTTGCCCTTGTAGCCTATGGCTTTCCTGTCAAGGCAGAAAGGCTTCTAATTACAGCAAAGCACCAATGGAAAATGGAACTTAGGATGCCACTGTGCCCTCTTCTCTGATATTTATATTGGCTGGTGACTCCAGCTGAGATGAAAAGGCAGGTTCAGAAACTCTTTGATTCATTAAAGAAAAAATGTTTAAAAAAAAAAAAAAAAAAAAGAACCCTAAGATAACAGACTTTGGTTCCTCAATAAATTTGATTCTTTAAAAATCTCCATTGCTAGGAGATTCCCTTCCTAATCACTAGGAAAACATGTTCAACTTTCCATGATCTGCCTTTACCCCCTTCCAAAGCATCCCAGCCAGGGACTGCATTGTTCTCCCTGGGACAAAGAAGAAGTCTGAAAACCTTAATAGAGGTGAATTCAGGGCTGCATACCAGAAACAGAAAGGATTGTCTCCAACTTCCAGCTTGGGTACTGAACTTTAAAATACACACACACCAGGTAAAATGAAAGGTTAGTGAGATATCAAATATTTTTAAGTCCAAATGCCCAAATTCAGGGTTCTGAAGATCCCATGTGGCGTGTGACTGTCACCACTAGGTGAGCCTGCAAATAACTTCAGGTCTTTACTGACATATCCACTGATACTGACTGCTGTAAGAGAGATACAGAATATGAAAATCCAGGTCTTGGTGGGTAAAGAGCTTTTCCCTTCACATTTTTAATGGCTAAAGCTTTACAACAACTCTTTAGTGTTTAATTTCAAAGACAATACCCATAGTAGGCCTCCTTGAACCATTACAGGGATGTTCCGCTATGCATGGTCATAATGTCATTCTTGAGATGTGTGGGGACTGGTATCAACTAGAACTGCTATCATTACAGACAGAATAAATATAAACCTTGAGCTGATCTTTTTTGTTTTACCTTTTTTGGCTTCTGCAACAGCTGCTCTATCAACCAACCTTCTCAATTAAGCTTAACAACATGAATAAGATGGATCCTAGTAAAATAAGCAAATAAAGCCTAAGGAATAAACACTCAAAGCATATATCTGAATTTTTGTTCCTTGTGAAATAAACATCTACTGTAAAATAAAGAAGAGGAGAGAAAAGTGAGTGGCAGTGCTTCAATGAGACGGAAAGCTTAGCAGGTTGATCCTACCTGGGAGTGCTGTTGCAGCTACTGCTTACAGATCTCTCACTGCTTACAACTCAATCTGACTCCATTTGATGCTGAAATTTCTTTTAGATCACATCTGTGTTGCATGATGGAGTCCAATTGTGAGATTTTTTAGGTGGTGTGCTAAGTATCCGCTAATTTAAATTCTTTACAGAATACGTTGGGGAACTTACTGCTTGCTCATCTCTGAATTCAAGTAATATGGCACACAGAAAAACAAGCTGAAGGATGACTTACAACAGAAGCTGAAAACAACAGTTCTGCTGGTCACAGGACTTATCCTTATAAAAATTATCCACTAGACCAGCTTAAGTGAAAATGTAGTCAGGGAAGAACCAGTTGCTGTCTCTGAGGAACAACCACTCTCGGAGAAAGAGAAAAGAGTATTAACAGTTTTTGACTAAAACGATGAGTTCCCAGCTGTTATCTGAAGTTGAACGTACAGCAGTGCCCACATCTTGCACTTCAAAGGAAAAGAAATTTGGAAGTGGAATACAAAATGGGAACCTTTGACTGGCAAGGACTGGGAAATAAAAATATCTCCCTTTTTCAGGTTGGAAAAAGAGGAAATTAAGTCTGAGCTGGCCAATTAGCCCCCCAAATCCCCAAAAGTGAGACAAGATCTTTTTTGCGGGAAAGGCTTGAGATGAAGCCAATTCAATTAGTTTCCACAGCATAACCGTCAAGACACAAAAAATAGGTGAAATAATGAACTGATTAAAACCTGTAATTGCAATTCAATGGAGGAAACCATTAATCATGGAGATGGCAATGTTCTCTCGTTTCCAGACTCTGCTTGGATGAACTGCCAACAAAAGGGACTATAGGAATAGAGGGCTAATGGAAAATGGGAAAGAAACATCCTGGATAGACAGCCACGTGTTCCCATGAGTGATCTGAGGAAAAGAAACACTTCCCCTAGACAATAAGAGTGGCAGAATGGCTGCAATCTTATTTTCTTTTTCTTTTTCTTATTCTTTATTCCTCATCTCTCAGAGGTTAACAGCACACATTAGAAAAGCTCAAAGTCAGAGTGTCAGTGATGCTTTGGACTCTACTCAAACCAGACTCAGAGTCATTTCTTCCACTTTTCTTTTCATATGTTTCTGGTATTTATTGCTGTTACCTTTTCTCTTGCCCAGCCCTCCTCTACAGCTGATTTTGGTCTCACCTTCATAATGGTGACAAACTGCCTGTGATGTTCCCTAAGCAGTAAGTACCCAAAAGAAGGTGGGCAGCCGCTTTGCCAACTGGCAGCTCCTCCAGAAATGTTTAGATGCCACCAGCATCTATACCCTCTGCTGATTTCTCAGCTGCTGCAGATGCTGGCATGGCACACACTGCATTGCAAGGGGAACCAGAGAAAGGATCCTCAAATATAAACTGATTTTAATCAAAGGTAATATTTTATCTATGTTTTTGGAGATACCTCCACAGCTCAGCCAGATCTTCACACCACAGCTCATCACCTTCAAAACCTTTACTCAACTCCTTTGTATCCTGCTGTCCCTTTAAGATTAAACCCTAGAGACCTGCAAAGTCAGTCACTCTCTCTTTTGCCAGCCTAGGTTTTTCCCTTGGCTGACTCCTTCATATCCTATCCCTAAAGAGACTTATAAAGGGAAAAGTTTGACTGGGGCTACCACTAAGCTGCTACATGTGTTAGGTCAGGCTGGAATGAGAGCATGCCAGATGCCAAAGGGAAATGAGGTGGTGACAGAGAGGGAGAGAAGATGTCTATAAAGCCAATATTGCCTCGAGTGTGCACAGCACATAGAAGTGATCAGGAAATTAAATGCAAAGCATGACGGGAAGGCACTGCTTCATTTAGGTCAAACCAGAAAGAAAGCTGGCAGAAAAAGAAAAAAATTTGGCAGTTGCTTCATTTTCAGAACTGATTTGTCAGCATGTACTGTTGTCCTACAGGCTGGGTATCATTTAATCTAAAATCCCAGTGAACGCTGCAGGTGTTGTAATTAACAATCTTACCACTACGGGGCTCTTCTATACACAAGGTAGGTTCAAATCAGGGACATGAAAATTGTCCTGCTGGGAAGATGGAATGTGAAGAAATAGGGTGAGTGAGTGAAAGCTTCTCGTAGCCTAGCAGACTTCCCCTGGAGGGCTCTGAAGGAGAAAAGCTTAATTAATTGTAGCACCATCGAAGCTCTGCAAAGAAAAAGCCTATTAAGCCATGAGCTCCATCCTTCAGACTGCGGTCCAATTCCCAATGAACTATCCAGGATAGTGTTCAGTGTCTCAAGTGATGAGGTTTCTGGAAATACTGATTCACTGGAGCAGTTGTGTGTTGAGCAGCAAAAGAGCACTGATAACTTTGGAACAGAAAAGGCATAACTGCAGGTCTGATGGTCTGCAAGAATCTTCTCCAGTACTGGGGTTTTGTTTAAAGCATAAAGCAAAAGAAATGAGAAAATTAGAAGGTGGATTAAAAAAAAAAAAAAAAAAAAAAAAAAGGAACAGAGAAAGTGGATTTTCACCTTCTCTTTGGCTTACCCAAATTCATTCTTCCCTCCAAAACAGCTTTTCCAATAAGAAGACTGTTCTCTAATTCCAATGTGAGAGCTGCAGAGAGAGGTGACAGGTATCCTTTCTGTCTCTCACACATTCTTGCAGCAAGCAGAAATGCAGCTTATTACAGAGAAGAAGAATCTGAGCTGTTTGCAAAACTTACATGCTTTTGAACTTGTTGGAGACATACTGAGCCAGTCTGCCAGCTACCTCACTTTAAGAGTGAATAAATACAGCCTTGAATTAATGTGACACTTTAATATGCTGGCTTCTTCTGTCCAATTTTCTTTTTTTTTTTAAAAAAAATTCTTGAAGCCAGCTTCAACTTCCTAATCTTGCTCATAATATGTATACATCCATTATTTATTTATTATTACTTTATTTTACCACTAATGATCTGGGTAGAGGCTTGCCTGTCAACTCACCTATATCAAGAAAAAAATAAAAGCCCTATTTAAAGGCTGCAGCTTCTAAATTGTTGGAGCAGTGTGGGAGTTTAGAAGTGGAATACCAGCTCGAGGGACAGTTTAGAGGAATGGGGATTTTTAGCATGAAGTCAGGGAGAACATGTTCCTTTGCCATGGGGAAATGAAGAGTTGAACTAAGCAATCATTGCTCTGGACTCAACAATGCTTCTTGCAAGACCAGATGGGATATAAAAAAAATGAATAAAAAAAAAAAAAAAAAAAAAAAAAAAAAAAGGTTCATTCATTCCCATCTGGAAATAGTCTTCCTAGCATTTTAGTGAGTAGAAAGCTCTCTGCCTCCAGGCTGCCCTGAGGTGTGATATTTTCAAGGCGCTTTCTGAATTCCTAGCCTTGTTATACTGAATAATGTCAACAGGACTCTCAAAGGAAAACTCCCAACAGCCTCCAATCCCAAAAAATTCATCTGATCTCACTTCCTGCACAGAAGCTTATCTCAGGCTATCTTTTTTTCTGACTTTACAAGAGTAGGTGGGGACAAGCTACCTTATGTTCCTCAAGAATAAGAGGATGCACACAGACAGTACTTTGACACATTTTGCATGCTGAAAATCCACTGTCCTGTTCACCTGGCAGAATCTCGTTCTTGTAGCCAGACCGAAAGGGGTGCAGTAAAGGGACCTGTGTGAGGTTAGACAGGCACCAGCATCATACTAAAACTACAGAACTGAGACAAACCTCTGGGGCTCCCGGACCTTTTACACTCCCTGGACTATTTCTGCCTTCTCTATTTCAGGATCCTGGATAACCAAACAGCTCAGAAGACAGCCAATACCAAGGTCCCTTTTTGGAGTCTCCACGCTCTGCTGCTGCTTTCCAGGTGACCTCACCAGTCTTTTTGAAATCTCCAACATTCCTCCAGGTCCCCCAGAGATCATACTGGGGTATGTTTACACTGCCGTTCACTTTTGTTTTCAAGACCTTGGCCACGTTTATTGATTTATGCTTTGTTTCACAGCATTGCATTTCTGCTGAAGGTGACCCCACGTCTCCCCGGACTGCAATGTTACTCTTTCGAGGTCACGCTCTAATGCCTGTCTGGCTTCTGTAAAACATCACTCTCTGAACTGCCCAATGGATGTTTTGACCAAGACTTCTGCTCATAACATGTCAAACGTGCCTCGGAAATGAGCACCGACTGACTGCCTTGATGAGGGGAAGCTGGGATTGTGTCAAAGTTCTTTGTGTTTTAAAGGTCAGCACATCAGCTTCTCCAACTGGCTTTTCTATGGCTGTAATTACAACCCTTTTGCTCAATGTAATCAAACAAATATGCCTTGAAAAAATCATGAGTTTGTGGGAAAAGATCTCCTACAGAATTAGCATTAGGAAATTTAACTTTCTGCTTTCAGATCACAGGAAGAAATGAACTTTTGTTTCTGGAAATCTCACCATTTCTCATCTCTCCAGCTGTCTACCAGCTAGTGATGGAGCCCATGGGATCCAAGCTTTCACAGAAATTGTTCCTACAGGTAGACCCAGCAACAGATACCTGAATTTTTTATTAATATGCTAATTTTAAAATGTATTAAGCACCAGAGTCATGTCGCTTACATGTTTAGTTTTTGAAATTGAGATAGAAACCAAAATTTATTCACCTGGGCTCAAGATTACTGGCAGTACCATCCAGCAGATAACCACACACCTCAACCACTATGTCACAATATACAACATATGCACTTACTTCAGAGTGTTAACATCCTAATTGCCATTACTGTAAACCTTTTTTCAAACTAACTCAAATTTTCCTTTCATTCATCCAAGTTACTGCTGCTTGCACTACTACGCTGGGAGACTAAATAATTCCCTTCCCTTTTCATAATATTCCCTAGAAGCTGTTTATAGATTTTGACCATATCCCGAGTTCTTTCTTTTCCAGCCTAGATTTAGTTCCCCACATCTCTCCTTCTGCTGTTTCTCTAATCCCTCCAGAGCATGGCTTTATGTGTATTTTTTTTCTTGTTTTTCATATCTCTAAGAAACTGTGGAGGGTCAGCGTTGTACACGCTATTACAAGGTGCTACAAAGCAAAGCAGTGTAGCTAACAATACTAACAGTGCCAACATTTAGGATAGTCTGAAAAACAAAACATGAGGTATTCGGGTGGTATAAAACATCACAGTTCTCCAAACACAATACAAACTGTCTTGATATATATCTGCAGGATATCTGGTCATAAATACATCTTTATACGTTCTCACAAAATTTCAGCATATACTCTGCTAAGGATTGAGAGAAACATATGAAGTATGACACTGTTTTATTTATAAATTATGGCAGAGAAGACAGACAAAGCAGGAAAATCCAATATACTGGAGGCAGTGTGTTTGGGTCTCCGTTTTCATACAATAACATAACACTGCCTGATAGGATTGCAGTGTTTATATCAATGCATGACTTTCTGAAGTGATGCAAAGTGACCAAACTCTAATGCTGAGTCACTTAGGCCATGATGACTGAGATATGTGTTTTTTCACCTGATAAAATGAAAGACAGATCCATGGGAAAATATTATTTCAATGAGTTTGCTAGCAGCCCTCCATGAAATGCCACCTCTGTCTGTGTACTGTTAGGAGACCCAGCCAGGCAGACATCCAGGTGGAACGGAGTTGGCATGGATCACTAATCCCCACTGGCACAGTCTGATGCAGTCATTCTTAGACATATTTGCTTTTCTTCAGAAAAGGAAAAACCAAAAGCAAAAAATGGAAAAAGTAAACTTCAATCCTCTCCTACCACCAGAAATGTTTTCAGGATTTATTTCTACAGACTAGAGAGCTGTCTAATCTCCAAAGAAGATAAAGTCTATTTCTTTCCTAAGTTCAATAACATCCATAAGCTGATGGCATATTTTTGGATTTCTCCTGCCTAAACTGACAGATTTGGACTCTCAAGGTTAACATTTGCAAATCTTGGGGGCTCTGCAGGCATTTCATCCTACCACAAGGATCTCCAATGAGCTCTACTGTCCCTGCAGTCACCTGAAAAGGTACCAAAAGTGTCTCTCAAAAACCTGTGGCATCTAGTGACCCAGGCATCTCCTTGCCACTACACCTCAGAATGTCCCTCTTCTTTCCTGAGAAATCACTCCCATTTCTCAGCAGCTCCTGGGGATTAATATGACAAACAAAACCCCAAATAGAAGAATATGAAAAGGAGACTGGACAGGAATGGAGGTAGCATTCTGCCATTGCTGTGGTAAATGCATGTTTTTGTGTAAATGTATGTTTCATCCTCTGCTGGAATAATATACTAGAATAATGACTAAACTTTAGGTTTAGTCACTAAAAAGGCCAATCAGAAAGTGAAAGAGTGGAGGACAATAAAAGTAGTTTCTTTTATTATAAAGGGGAAAGAAAGTAATCCATTAGAAGGAAAATGAAAAGCTTTGGGATTATGTGGGGTAGAAAGTAAGAGAGAGAGAGGATATATAAGAGAGGGCTGCAAATAATGTCTGGAAGGGTAATTACTTGCTCTTTCTCTTTTTTCTCTTTCCCATAACACAAGACCTGGAGGGCAATTTGCAATTAAGGGTTACACGTTGAAAATGGACAAAAATGAATCACTGTTTAGCATGTAATTAACCTGTGGAACTCATTCCCACATGGTATTCCATGGATAAAGAGCTCAGACAGAGCCCAGGAAGGGTTAGACAGTACGAAGAAGAGGGATAGCATTTTGTGATCCTGTGCCTTGGATAAAAATAAAATACAAAGAATATCAATCTTCCTGCTTCAGGGCCTAAGTTGTTCATTGTGATCAGCAGCAGGTAAAACTCAGCAGGATGTGAAAGATGCAGTACTGCCAATGAAAGCTTTAGCACACTGCCCTTCCTATTGGCTTCTAGTTACTTATCTCTGATGCTTATATGGCTCCCACGGTTCCAGTATGTGAGTTCATTACAATCAGTAACATATTCATCATCACAATAGCCTTAGAAGGTACAGAAGAGCTTTTCTCCCTATTGTACCGTCTGTGAACAAAGAGACTTAGAGACTTGCTAGAGGTCATGCAAGAGAAAGAAGCAGAGCAGTGTATGGCACAGAACACTTGTTCCGAACATCCATCGCGACCACTGGACCCTATTGCATCCCAGCTCAGAGAACTAGCCGGGAAAGGAGACAGGGTAGCTCCATTCCCATGACCCATCAAATTCTGGTGATCTGGTGATCCATTTCAGAGACCCAGTCCCCAGGTGGTACCTCCCATCAGGCCTCTCTAACACTGTTGATGGCCAGCATTTGGTTTGTCCTTTGGGCTGAATTCCAGCTGGCAGTGCTGGATGGCATAAGGTCTCTTAGCATGTGATGCTTCCCTCCCTCTGTGACTTATCTCTACATTTTTTAGTACATGTAGCTCACTTAGGGCCAGGCCATGCAGCTGCTGCACGTTTTATTTACCCAAGCAGTCCCAGAGAGTACAGTGAAACTACTCCCATGAGTGGCACAATCTGGCAATCTTTTAAAATGACAGATGTACAGAAACTGTAACTTTCCTCCATGCGGAGATGGGTCACATATCTCCTTTTTCAAATGGCCCTACGTATACTATACCTTCCATGTCTTTTTAATATTATCATTTTATCATTTATTTTTTATATGTTTAACTAACAGGGGGATTTATCAATCTATCTCTGAGGATAAGAAAACTACAGCACTCCTTTAATGTTCTCATTCTTTTTTTTTTTTTTTTTTTAACTTTTTCTTATAGAGTTTTGCTTGAGATAGAAATTTAAAAGGTCCACCATGTTCTTTGCTGGAGAAAAGAGTCCACTTTGAAGCTGTTATCCAATGAATACACAGGTCATTTTGAGAATAAAACACAAAGAGACATGAACCATGAAAGTTTCTTCCTTCTCTAGTGATAAGCATGTATGAAGGGAAGGCTCTTTTTTTTTTTTTTTTGCTACCTTTGGCCCATTGTGCAACACTTGTTTAAAAAATGTTCCTTGATACTGATCTCCAACTGGTGTTTCACTTATCTTGAACTCTCAAATGTCACCAGCTTTCAACCGGTGCTGTGAGAAGCTCTAACTTACATATCTATAAAAGGAAGAGCTATTTTTTAATCAAGTCTCTTTCTTTCTTCCTTCCCTCTTTTCTTTCTCTTTTCTGCCACTGCACTTCTACTTTCTAGTACAAAAAAGGGTAAGAATTGTGGCTATATGTTATGTAGAATTAGACTACTCTTCATTTGGATACACCTCCCTTAACAAATTTTTCCTTAATCTGATACAGCACAAACTGTTAGGCAAATTTAGTTTGCAATAGGTGCTTCTACTTCACTGGGGCCATGGCCAACTTTTCTAAACTGGCTAGTGTAGCCTGAAGAGATGCCAACAGTACCCGGCACACATTCTTCTTTGGAAATGTGGAGTACCTTAGACATGGGATAGGAAGAGAAAAATGAGTGTTCCCAAAGATTGGGAATGAGTGGTTTCAATGTCACCAGTTCCAGTGTAGCCTGCAATTCTATACTGAAATGTTACCATAAACTCAAGAAACCTGCCAGTTGGATTACAAATGCCATGGCCACAAACATGACGCAACTACATTGTGTGGTAATTTTTCATAGGGCAGCATTCCAAAGCCAGGTAACACGAGGGATCAAGACATACTTCACATAAGGGAAACATCAAAGGATCAAAGGTTCAGCTCAGGACGCTACTGACAAAAATCAGTAGAAAATTGCTTCATTAAAGGATCTTGTTACAAATCTGTGGATCAAAAATCTAATTAAGTGCATTCCACAACTCACTTCTTAGAGAGATCACAGACGAATGCAAGTTACATATTGCTGATCAGTGGCTTGATGGACACAAGGGATGCAAAGCCGAGTCGTGCAGCTGGACAGATGGATTCAAGGGTAATGATGACATCATCTCTTTGGGAAATAAAAAGACTCAAATTCCATGTTCAGCAAGACTGCCAGAAATTATCAGTGCTCCGCATTACTCCTCAACCTGAATCATCATCAGATTATTGCCTCTGAAGCTCACACTCTGAAAAACTAATCTACTTCTTTAATAACGCAGCTAGGTACAGCACCAGTGAGCCAACATATCGTAAGTGGATAATTACATGGGTAGTTCTTGCCTTTCTACTAGTGCCTTATCCTTTAGATCTAAACAGCGGACACACTTTCTATAGTATTGCTCATCTGAGCATATCAAAGTGCTTTATAGACGTTCATTATAAGTAATTACCAGCTGGCACGTGTGAATAATTTACAGGATGGTAGAAGTGGAATTCCTATAGCTCTCACTTTGTTTCTCCACTGTGCACTTTCTACCCTTTCTCTCCTTCATTATTGCCTCTTTTTTCTGGCCATTGTGTATTAAGGACGTCAGTAATTTGATTATCTTCCTAAAAAACATCTGTATATTGTTTTTTAGGTAGCAGATCTAAACCTAAAAATATGTGGCACTGAATTTGAAATCAAATCTAAAGCATAAGGCTAAAGACAGAGAAGCCTTCCCAGAACCAGCTGTGCCAGTGGAAGGGTTTCTGTCTCTGGTTGCTTTTCAGCTCACATGAACTGCTCCACCAGCACTGACTTAGCCTGTTCCTCAGATAAAATGTAATGGTAACCTGTAAGTAGGTGTGAGCGACAGGGAAACAAGTGGGAGAGAACCTGATTCTAAAATACATCCCACTAATGTGTTGAGAAAGCCAGTGAAATTAACAGACCTGAACTCATTAAATTCAGTTAGAGTCACTTCTGAATGTGTCTCATTAAGTCAAATACAGTTTAAGCATGTGAAGATCCTTTATCAATCAAGAGGAAAAAAAAAATATCTCAATTTTCTTCAGAGATTTTAGACAATTCTATTCATTCAGTCTTTCCCTTTTATTTTTCTCGGTCAAGTTTTATCTCTCAGGACAGTCTACAGTCAATAGCCACAAGTATCTAAAATGTAATTGTAAATTGTCATAATTGTCATTTTGATGCTGTTTGTGTTGTTGCTTGTTTGTTTTCCTACAGGATCTTAATTGCTTTTTCCTTCACAGATTTAAAAATACATTTGATGCTTCAGGGAGTTTAATGTTCGAAGAAAAACAGAATGTTGACCACAATCAAACACTCCGAATGGAAAGCGACTCAAAGAAGCAGAAGTACAAAGGTGTGGCAAATGGCTGAAGGTGTGACACAAAGCCAAGTGAAATACAATGGCTGAACACAAAGGCGGAAAGAAAAAATACAGCAGCTGTCTACCAAGCCAATATGAAAGGATTGAAGTGTTAAATAATCAGAAAGGGAAAAAAGAGGGAGAGCTCTCATGCCAGGAAAAAGGGCAAAAGAGAAAGAAGTACAATGGCAACATGGTCTTATACACGCAGGAGGAAAAAATAAGTGTCTAGTGATAGAACATGTGGACAAAGGAAAATAACCCCAATCACAGATGGATTTCCAAGGACACGTGTAGAAACAACCAAAAATTACAAGACAAGAAATGAATGAGATGAATTGCTTAAAATCTCTGCAAAACAAACAAACAAAAAAATAACTTTTTTTTTTTTTTTGGGTTTTGGGGGGGAGGAGGAAGCAAAGAATCTTTTCTAGCTTAACAAAAACATTCATTTTCTAAAAAGGCCATTTTCTGATACAATTTTTCCCATTCAGCTAATGTCAACCAGCTCTAGTTATGTATTCCAGGCCCCTGGGGCAAAACATAATCTATCTGTGTTTGAAATGAGAACATCTTTGTTCAGACCTTAGGCCAACAGCAACCAAGGGACCTATCAGTGCTGTGGAGAAAAGCAACAGGAAGAGAACAGTAAGGGAACATTTGTGCACAGTTTGAATGTCAGACAGTACCCAAGCAGTCAAATATACCTGAGCCAAAGAGTCGCTTTTAATATCCATGATTCATCGGGACACCTTCAAAATAATGTAGTGCGTTTCCTTCCATTTCAGCTGCTACAACAGCTTCTGCTGCAGTAAGGTATGAGCTTCCCTGCTACGCAGCTACAAGTAGCTGCAATGTGCTGGCTGTAGAGCCCTTCAAAGATCTCCCAGTCTTTTGCAAGATCAGGTGGTGTCTAGCTGATCAGCCAGCTCACTGCACGAGGACTGTCTAAGCAGTAGGGCAGGAAGGTCCACAGTTCCAGTCCATGTCTGATAACCAGCTCCTGGAAGGCTTCACCCAGATGGGACTGCCATTGGTATCTCCAAGCTCACTATTTCTGCTCTGCATGCTGCTCAGACCTGCAGAGTTTCACTAAAGCATCATTTCCTTCCAAGAAGCCACACCTGACAACGCAGCAGAAAATTCTGTTTTCATGCACTAAAGCACTCGTTCAGAAGAATGGCTGGAAAGCTCGAGAACACCATACCGTTTCAAAGCTATGAGCCCAGGCTCTTTTTTCTGGCTGCCACAGCTGTGATTAGATGGAAGTATCACTCTGTAATCAGAGCCGCCAAATGGATGGATCAATAGAGAGCTATCAGCAATTAGCACCGTTGTAACTGCCTGGCACATTTTTTATTTATTGAAGCAGGCAAGTCAAGATGCCTGGGGGATAAGCAGCTTCTGGCACATGAAGACATAAGGCGTAAGGGAGGAAAGGAATGGCATTGTTCCTTTTGGAGACTGCCCCTTGTCCCTGCACTGCTCTCCCAGCTCTGAGGCACGTGCATATTACATGTCATTACAGCACCATCTGATTCACAGCAGAGGCCAGGTGGCACGGCAGGCTAATGCATCTCCCTTTCACCTTTGGAGTCATAGAGGGAATAAGTTTGCCAATCTCGGGATATTCCCATTTGGGTTTTTGTTTGCCTCAGACCTGCGTGTTCGCTTTCTTCACCCAAAGGAGTTTTCATGACTGAAAGAACTGGCAATGTCACAGGGCAGGATTTAGTAGAACTGAGAATCGCTGGAGGGGCAGAACTGGGGAAAACGGATATAAATCAGAGACTTGGAAGCATTAGCTGAACTGCATGAAATAGCTATGATGAGGATGGCTGGAAATATGCAAGTCCATACTGAGGAGAAAAAGAACAGAGCAGAGCTCTTTGGAGGCCTGGGACCAGAAGCTGCCATTCAGGGCTGTGAGGTAGAAAATTGCTGTGGCCTCTGGCCAGTCACACCGCAGCTCTGCTTCACGTTCATAGGTAGTAGGAAAACACCCAACATTTCAATAATGAAACAAATCACCTTATAGCAAGCGCTAATTTTTTAAATACGGTTTTAGCTGTACGATCTCTCCCAGTTGTTTTTGCTCTGTTGGTATTAGCTGTTTCTTGAGGCATGATTGCTTCCAGTTTTGGAATGCATTAGTGTTCAGCTTGGCTTTGGGGATCATCCTACAGGAGAAAGGAGGGATGAATTTTAAAAGAGCCAGATAGTATTATTATTTTACGCTGGTGGTTACTATTCTTTCTCACAGGAACACCTCCCTGCTGGTTCTGCCAATACGAGCCAGCTCTCACCCTGAAGGGCAGTTTATTTGTAGTCTGCACCTCACATACAGCTGTAAGAGCTCAACCATGAAGGGAAGCGGTAGGCACATCCTATATCCCAGCTGTAGTTCTTTGCCTGCTACTTCGCCCAGCTGGAGAAGTTTGGCTTCACTGCCCCCTGACTGAATTAACCCAAGTTCAGGAACCTAAGGACAAGCCTTCTGAGTCCCAAAAATAAGGCCAGAGGGAATCATTTAGGATGCTATCATCAGTGCAAATACATAACCTCTGAGCTCTTGGGGGTAAATTCAGCTCTGTTTCCAAAGCTAATAAAAAGTCTATTGTGTACTGACTTGAGGCAATTTCAGCAGGATATTTCAAGTCAATCTCAGCTGAGTCTGATAAGTCCCCCCACCTTCACCTCCCTTATTTACATCCAACAACTGGACATTGCAAGTCAATGATCATTGACGATATGACACATGGATCTACAGAGCTAGCAAGTCTAATATCAACTGAACTGACAGGGCTGGATCCCAGGTACTATCAGAGGAAAGACAAATGTTCCAGCTGCCAATAGGTGTGCCCTTGCACTGACCTCATGTGAATCACCCTCAGCCTGAGGGAGCAGTAGAAATCAATTAAAATTCTTTGGAGTGCCAAATTTTCCGCTCCTTTCTGAAGCTGCTTCTCCTCCTTCTTCTACTACAGGTGGACCACTAATCTGAAACCCTCTTGCATGTGTTTATACAGCAAACAGCTAAAGCTTTAAGGAATTAACAAGATGGTGGGGTTTTTGTTGTTGTTTTCTGATAGATCAGAGATCTCATCTCTTTTTCAAAGCCCACAGGGCCAAATGTTTGAAATTTCTCATTGATTCTGTGGTTTCCTTTTCCAGTCTTGTTTGCGAAAAGCTCATGACATTTCTCCTACACTTGAGAAGGGCATTTATAGTTGTCACTTTTGCCTACTCTGAGCATCCATCCTACACATGAACAGCTTCTCCCTGGAGTGAAAGAGGACACCTGATACTTTCCAAGAGGGACGTTTGCAGTAGGGATCTGCTCACAGAAGAAGAGCAGAGACTGGGAGAGGGTGCTTCAGCAGTTCTGACCTGCTTAAATGTCCCTTCAGGGTACACTTCAGCTGACTGAGAGAAGCTCTGGACAGACCCCAGGACCTAGTACCACCAGTAGGCAGAGGACGAGCACAGCTGAGAATTAAGCCTTAGGTCTCAACACAGCTCACCCTGACTACTCTCTAAATCCACAGACGTCAATTAATAGTGAGTGCAGACAGTGATCTGCTTGAAGCAATCAGAAAATAACAGATCATGTCCTGCAGCCCACCCAAAAGCTATACAACAGCAACAATTTTGCATTAATGTGTGTCTGCACTGCAGCTGAGACAATTGTCCTGAAGTGTAAGGACCCCAGTTTTAGCTCTAGTGCTTCATACCATGAAACCTCCCATAACTCACTTTGTAGACTGGCAAATTAATAGTTCAGCCCTGACTGTCTCACCCTTTTCATCTTCCCATAGTCAGACTCTGAGAGCAGGATGAATGTGGGATCACTATGAGGGTGGTCTGGGCAATGGGAAAAAATGCAAAGTGAGAAGAAATCTGCTCAAAATAACAGTAATAAATCTGAAAAGCACTCATTCTCTGTCAACACAGTCAGTGGTATTGACAAACCATATCTCCTTTGCTTTTTCCACAATTACACCATCAACCAGACTTCTGGAAGCAATAAAAACTCTTTATCCAGTATTGGTATACACTGAGATTTGAAATTACTTTCAATGACAAAATGCAGGTTTGAGTGCTCTCTCTAGCATATGCTATGCCTGAGACATCAGCATCAAAAGATGCTGCAAATGTGTCACAGTCCTTCATTACTCTCAGAATAGCAGATGATCTCTGCTAAAAGGGCACTGTGATTTGCTGGTCAGAACCTTTGCTTAAAAGGGACAAAGTACCCCCGAGTTGAGAATGGCTTTTTTCTTCAATACTCACCTTCCCAGTGATACAGAGACATGGGCCTGTAACTAACAACTGCAGCAGGCTCACCGGAGACACTGAAGAATTCAGTGCGTTAGCATCATCGCTGAGCGGCGATTATCTTGTCACACAACCATTTCCTTCTCTTCGGCAGAAATGGTTAAATTATTTGGAGAATGCCTAAAACACATTTTTGAGAGGGAACTGGGAGTTGATGGATTATGGGAAACTGCCAGCGCTGGCACCAGAGCCATTAAGACTGACTCAGGTCTGATTACAGTTTTGCATAGCGTAAGGGCACATCAGAAGAGGTGTAATTTAAAGGCTCATTGCTTGCTTCCTACCCAGCGTTGTGCAAGAAGTAAAAAACTGCTGGAGTCTGGTCCATTTGAAATCACCTGTTTGTGTTCTACCACAGAACAGTCTACGAAATCTCATAAAATACCAAGTAATGAAAATGCTTGGCTCATTCTGAATTGCTTTAAAGTGGCCAGCCAGCAACTGGAAAAATAGAACTGGAATTGATGGGACGTTCCCTGAGATTTGCTTTTCATAGCTCCTCTTAAGTCAGAAGCCTGCATTTCTTTGCTCTCGCTTTCTTGAAGAGAAGTAGCTATTTTCTTATGGCTTTCCTAATGCCATTTACTCTCTGCCCTGAAAAGCTACCACTAGCACATGCATGTCATGCAATACAGGATCTCTATAAACCAAGAACTGGATTAGGAAAACAAATGTCACCTTCTGCCACTGTGAGATAGAGGCTGCAGAGAAACAGTTTTTATTTCCATAATGACCCTTGTTTCTGGCTCTGCTCCATTACTTAGAAGCAAATTCATTCAGACACAGCAGCTAGGACTGGCAGAGCATGTTTGTCCTATTAACTTGGATGCTGGCTCTATTCTGACCCAGATAGAGAGCTGAGCAGCTGATTTAGGCTTTGGGAGTTTTCACACGTGTGGGCCAGCAGGCCCTTTAGTTTAGCAATACATCAGGAAGCAGAGAAAGATTTGGTTTTCACTTTGAAAATGCAATTCCTCACCAGGTTTTGATGAGGGCTTGGGGTGGTTTTGAGGTGTTTGCTTTGTGTTTTTACTGGTGGAGCTCTTGTTAAAGAGAGAGACAATTTTTATTCTGTCTAGCTTCCACATCCAAGTGCCAAACAACACCCACTTTGACAGCATCTCTTCATTTTTTTCCTGCCAGGCTCTACCTGCCAGCCTCTGTCATGTTCTTCATATTCTTGTCTTTTTAATCCCTGAGTCTCTCTTTTCTCTACTGTCAGACAACTCAAGCAGGAAGCTGCGGGTCTCCTAAAAAGACCTCAGCCCTAAAACACATCCAGAAACTGTCTGGTCACCAGGAAAATTGCAACTCCAAATAGAAGAAAACTGTCTTCAGTCACAAGGAGTAGTCTAAATCCCACAGCCGATGATTAAGAAGACACACTGATTGCCATGAGTCAGAGTATTTCACATGCAGACACGGTATCATATATTTATCAGAGAAAAACCTGTGTTTTTATGAGCAAAGCGGAAAAAGCCCCAAATACTGTGGTTATTCTTAAATTCTGTAAGCACTTGACATCCACTCTGGGGCAATGAGCATCCACAGAACACTGTCAAAGCTCTTAGCATCCTGTCCTAGCTCACGTTGTCTTTCTCTGACTCAACATCCAGCCCAGGAATCTGGAAGCATTTCTTCCCCCACCAGTGTAGCACAAAGTCAGATTCAGTTCCTTCCATCAGAAGGGAAGGCAGTGTTGCAGTCAGGACAGTGATATCCTGGCTGCTGAGCCAGGTCATTTGAATTTCACTTTGCAGTGGGAGCTGGTCCTCAGAGGTGTCAAGAAGCACTCAGCAGCCTGGGTCACCACAGAGTTGCTGGCCCTACTGTTGTACATGCTGAAAAATGGTCTTATAGTGGCAGTGTTGGGAATATACAGTCTTCAGTCTCCTTTCCTAGCAATTCACTGACTTTCAGCAGCAGGATATTTCTGGCAGTTACAAAAAGGGGTAAGAAGGTCTACCAGATTTAGAGGTCTGTGTCTGTTCATCCTTCCTTCCTCTCTCTCTTTCTCCATAAAGCAGTGGATTTCCTTTATTTTTTCTAAGCTACATACTTCTTGACTGCTGGAGGTGGCTGACTCACGTGATGAGAGAAATGAGTGAGCAGGTATTTTAAGTGTGACATTAAAAAAAAATAATAATCCAAAAATACGTTGTGTCTGGAATCATGTGAGTCCTGCTGAGTCCAAGTGCAACATGCATCTAAAGAGACTACATGAAGGGCAGGAGGGAAAAATAAAGGAAAATGAAAATAATTTGATATAGAGGAACATCTTTGTAAAAACAACCAGAAAGGCTGGGAGCCATAAAGGGAACACCAGGCAATTTCACAGCAACTCCTCTGGGAATGGCTGTTGTTTTCCTGTGACTTCTAATTAATTATACATGCTAGTGAAGAGATATAATGTGGTTTTGAATAAAACAAAAAATAAAATTTAAAATGAAAAAGAGATAGGGAGAGGGAAGACACAATGCTTGTGTTAATGCAAGTTTGAACTAATTTCACTTTAATCAGAAGCTGACAGGAAAATGGTAAGCCCTGCCGCTTGTCACATTCGGCAGAGATGTCCCCATTGTCTTTAACTGATAAAACATTTCACTGCTGACCTCCAGTGGGAGGAGAACATTTTGTTTAGTGCTGTTGAGTACAGTTTCAACAGATCTCAGTGCTTATTATAATCTGTTCCATGGCCATCGCTCCATGAGCCTGAACAAATGGGATTTGTTCATCTAAATTTTTATTTTATTTTATTTTATTTAGGGCTGTAGGACTCTCCTTCTCTTAAAAGCTGCAGCGATCTTCTCCAAGACAAAGCCAGACTAGGAAAATCTGGGCTAAAAAAGGACTTTTGGCTCACCAGAACAAAACTTGGATTAACAAACAGTTACATCTTCCCTCTCTCTATCTCTTTTTCAACTTATATTTTACTTTTTGTTTCATTTAAAACTGTACAAACCTCAAGCATTCTGATCCACAGCTCTGAGCATTGCTTCGAGTTCACAGAAACCATCTCCATCCTCTGTATGGCCTCTTTCCCTTGTTTAGACCTTCTTGAATGTAGCCCACAGCTGGTGTTCATTTATTGAGTTTTATTTGGATTTCTCCAACACAAAAAGCCCTGGTTGCCCTTGACACCAGTTATCAAAACAAAAATAGAACAGCAGTATATCCCAAGAGCCAAAAGGGTGTAGGTCCTCCCAAGCAAAACAGAAAAGTCATCATATGAGCAGTCCCCTCCCATCCCCACAAGCAGATGCACCGTGTGCTTTGTGTTCTGACTGCAATTCACAATCCCAGCCGTTCTGGACCAGGGCTGGGAATTTCTTCCATTGCTAGGGGCCCTTCTTAAAGAAAGCTTTCCACAGAAGCTGAAATGCCTCCACTGAGCAGAACTGTAATAATAAAGTGAAGAAGAGTGCCTCTCCCTTTTCTCAAGCAAGACTTTTCAAACAATTTAGGACTTCAGCTGAGAGGCAGCCTTTCAACTGAATGTGAATATTAACAGGAAAGCAGTTTGGGTCCTGGAGCACACATGGTACAAGCTAACACGCAAAGGGATACCCTCTGCATCGATGTTGATTATACTATTTGACCACATATTGATGCCCCAAGGGATGCCCTGCATCAAGTTCTCACTGAAGGGAAAAATTAAAAAATAAAAATAAAAAAATCGGAATATCCATCATTAAATCAAAAGGAAACAGTAACGATAATTATCATCCCCCAGCATGGTGCTGTATGTTCATATGACAACAATGCAGGACACAGCGTCCTTGCCAGAGTGAGCAATTGTGCTTTAGGTGGCAAAGGCAGCATCTCTTCATGGCTTCCAGTCCCTTCCATTTGTCCCAGAGCACTCTATCACCTGCCTCTGTCCTATCAGACACTTCATATTTAGGGGTAAGAGGTCAGTGATATTCTCCAAACACTACGCAACACCAGCTCCATCACACAGCTGTGGCACTTCCAAGCAAGAATCTCTGCATTTCACCTCAGACTTACCAGAATGTTACATACTGCAAATCCCTCATTAACACGCCCGATTGCTGTGATGTTTTCAAAAATATGGAAATGACAGGCTATAATTTCTGAATATTCTGCTGATTAGCACTGGCACATCATTTCCTCTCTCCTCTTTTTGGACCCGCCCATCTGTGCTCTCTTGCCTTACCCATAATCTGTGAGCTCTTTGGGGAAGAAGCAGTTCTGCTGGTACAAGTCTGCACATTGCTTAACACAGAGGAGCCTCAGCTCACAACTCGTTTTCTAAGACGCTGCAGATACAACTACTACTACCAGCAACAACAAACACAACTCGTTTCTGCTCCTGCTCACTCGCATCTGAGCTGAGTGTTAGTGTGTAGCTGGCCTGTTTGTCCAAATCGCATTTTACAGTACACCCAGGGACAAGAATCATCTCTCATCTGTAGGATTATGTGTGGTTTTTTAATTTTTTTTTCTTTTTCCTTTTCATTCCCATTTTCCCATGACAGTAGACCCTGGCTGCTCTTCATCAGCTGAAGCCTAGACTAGATGTGCCACTGGGCTGGTGACCACTGGCAACTCTCATGTCTCTGTAAAATAAGGGCACTTAAACAAGCCAGGTTAAAAAAAAAAAGAGAGACTGTCTTGGACCAGCCAGAAATAGTGGCAGTTGGATGCAAACAGTCATGTAAGGAGGGATGGACTGAAACCACCAATTAACCTCAGACCTCAGGCAGGTCAAAGAGCTACCATTCCCGTCACAGATGACAGGGGCTGAATTTAAAGCAATGGCCTAAAAGAGGAGATCATTACAACACATGCCTAAACTCCTGCATTAATCTGCCTTCAGACCTGTTTTAATCTCTCTTGTTTTTATCCAGCCGTATTGCCAAGCACGGCGCTGTGACTCTCCCTGTGGCAGCGCAGAGCTGGTATCCACAATTAAACTTCATTCTTTCAAGTGGATGCAGGGCTTTACATTGCAGGGCATGGAACCCCACTTAGTTGTCATCAGCTATTAACATCATTGCTGCTTGAACTTTCTTCTCGCTCCCTAAATAAATTGATTGTCTGGAATAATGTTGCTAAGCAAAACTTTGTAGGATTTAACGTTCCATCCTAATTAATAGCTCTCAGTTTGGATCTTTGCAGATGCATCTTCATTTCTCCCAGCCACATCCCTGTTGGCACAGACATTTCTCCTTACAAAACTACTTAAATCGTTCTTGGTTTAGAATGTCCTTTCACTCTCATGTTCGTGGTTTTCTCATTTCAGGTATGTGCTACAGACTGGAACTCTTGGGGTCTTTGTCACCACCAGCTTTCTAATCCATGACACACCAATGTTTTCTTCCTTTGTCTTTTACTCAATGTACCCAAATTAAAATCTACAGTGTGAGGTTTCTCTGCCTGTTGTTTGGGATTTCTAAATTGTAACCAAAGAATTGTGCTGTATGTCCCCATATTCCACTAAGACTACCACTGCAAGCGATGTCTGATCAGAGACTCTCTCTCCTGCCATCTCTCTACAGATTAAATTCTTACTTCAATGTTTTAAACATCAGCTCTTCTCTGCTTTTCACAGTTCCCCATCCAGCCAGCATATTCTGAAGAATGTGACTATTGAAACGTGGTATAGTTTCAGCTAAAGAAATAAAATCATACAAAATATTTCTTTTGTACTAACAGTTAATGTCACTTCTGTTCCTCCAACATATGAGTGAACCTTTTGTTCACAGGGTTGGCAAGAGTCCATTGGTCAGAGCAAGAACGAACCAACTGGCCTCCTCAGCCCCCAGTTCTGCTGGCTGGCTGAGCTTCTCTCACATCACCAGCAGAGAAATTGTAAGAAAATTTTATGATGAAAAACGTGCTGTGTACCTCTGTCTGAGAGATCACACGAGCTGTGTGTCCCTTTTTTCGCTGAGCATTTCTTACACAAAGAAAGTGATATCAGCTGTGCCACTGCTGGCCGGTTTCCCCCTAGGTCTATGCACAACTGCTTCTGCAGCCCTTCTCCAGCATCAATCTCATCACTCAGCTCAGGAGATTTACAACTTTACATTTCATTGTGAACACGATGATGACAGGCCAGTCACAGCAGGAAAGGTGACAATCTGGCTAGGTAAATCTACATTAACACAGAGAGGAAGCTGTTCATTGACAGTCAAACAAAACCGAGTTTGCTCTAAACCAAAAACAATGAGCCACGATGCTATTTTCTCTTCCCATTTACAGTGTGAATAGATTGATAAACGCACTGCCACTGTCCACCCCTAGGATTCTAAGAAGATTTCTTCTTCTCTCTAAAATGGAGCATGTATATAATCTGTCAATCCTCTCTGCAAACCACAAATCAGACTTACACCTGTAGAGTGCACAGCCTCGTGAATTTTTCCTCAAGGTTCCTTCTGCCTTTGCTTCAGCTTCTGGGATCTTTCTCCCAGGCTGTCCCCAGCAACTCTGAACTTGTCAGGAAGAACTTTTGCTTCTCCTAGCGTGGTCTCCATTACCTGCTCCATAAGACAAGCCTTCAGATGCCTGATTAAGAAGTCCTGAGAGAGAGGGATGACGGTGAGAGTATCATACAGATTATGATTCACAAGAGCTGCTTCACATCCCAAAGCTCAAGAGAGGTAAAAAGAAAGTCAAGGCAAATCTAAAACTAGACTGTGTCTGCTGAAGACCAAAAAGTGCAACAGTGATTTACAGCCACTTTTACTCCAAAATTCCACACTTCTGCCTTTAGCACAGGAAAGGGATAAAGAGAATTAGGCAAGAGGTTCTCGAGAACAGAAGAACACTTCTTGCAATAGCTGATAAAAGTCAGGTGTGGGTTGTCATTACCTTCTCTTACTTTAAGAAGCCTTTTCAGTTCACCAAAGCAAAACGGCATCAGGCCTAATACACAGACACAATTTGATCATTCCATTCCATATTTCTTTCACTGTGACAAATGAGATGTTACTTCTTAAAGTGTATTCTCTACTTATCAGACTGGTTTCTTGTTTCACATTGGGTTTTGCAGACACTATACTTTAAGGAGTCAGAGTATGATGGAGTGCCGGCTAATGCCTGAATAAAACAGTCTCTGAATTCTGAAGATGAAATAGAGAAAAAGAAGAAACGTGTCTTGTACAGAAATGTCAAACTATATCCTCAAAGTGACATACTTCCTTCTGGGGAGCAGCTGGAACCCATTTGAAGGAATCTTCAATATGTGCTCCTCACAAGAGGAAGGGGCTGCAACTCCAGCTTTTCTCTACAGGCATTAGGTCACATATAGGGAAGCAAATGAAATTTTTACCACCTGGTATTTTGAGTCAACTCTCCACATATCTTAACTTAATAGAGCACCTTGTGGAAGGTAAATTACTCAACATTTGCAAAGCATAATACTCTTCCTCATAGAATTTGTTAAGTAGGGCTTGAATTAATCCCCACCCTCTACCCTAGACACCTATTTCTGGAACTGTTTACCCTATATTACCTTGATATTAACACCCTCTCTGAATGCAATTAATCCCACCTAAGATTCCAGCTGCCCACTGGAAGTCCCCTTCTCTTCCCATTGATTTGACAAGCCTACTTCTTTTTAGTTGTGTTGCCTAGATAACTGTGTTGCCCTAGATAACCCTGCTATGGGCATCACGTGGGCTTCAGGTCAAGTAGAAAGACTCTTAGTCTGTGACCTCCCAGACTTCACATTGTAGCACAAATTCACACCCAGCTGACTGCCTCCCACCTTCTCCATGCAAAGATGCCCTTAAACTCTGTCCTGGTGTTGTTTTTTTTTTATACTAGGATGGGAAAGTGGCAAGGCAAACTCAAAGGAATGCATGTCAAGGAGCTGGATGTGCTCTTCTTGTCAAGTGTGGACTGAACCAGCTATCCAGAAGTTTGAATTAATAATGTCACCAATTTTGAACATTAGCACAGAGCAGAAATTAAACTGGTACTTCAGCATGGGGACAGACTGATCGAGGACATTTCCAGTAAGGCCCAGGACTGTGGACCTGATATCTTTGGGACAATCCAAGATCATAGGAATTTCTCTTCAGCTACAGCTGTATTATTTCACAGAAACTCCCAGCACTTCCAACTTGCTCTGTATATGGCTCACACTTTTGCAGACACATCTTTCCTCTGCTACAGGTTGCACTAGGAAATTCCATTCCAGAGGCATTCGTACTGACAACCAGTTGGAGACATCCTTAACTGTACATGCAGAAACTGGCAAATATTGTCTATAAAGCAACAGGAGTTTGGCATGGGAACATCTCTTACAAACTGCAAATCTGCATGTGAGCAGATCATCTTATGTGAATACGAAAGAAAAAAGTACTCTACAGAATCTTAAATTCTTCTACACTTACCTCAAAAGCTACAGAAAGATGATAATTAAAACATTTCAAAAATACTGAACACAGTTCTGGAAAATTCACTGGAGCTCATTTTTAAAGCTCTCTCTTGCTTTTCAAGCCATGGACACTGCAAGAATCTTCAGAGGCTTTGATTGCAGTGTGTAATGGTCATGGGAGAAGTGAAGTGGTGAGCAAGGAACAGGTGATGAGGTGAGAAACGCAGGGAGGTTCATCACAGAGCTCTGCAAGTTATTGCAAGGATAGCACAGCCATACACCCAGATACACACACTCTCCACAGCTATGCATATGAGTGTCTAGCAAACTACCACACTAAGTGCATCTGCTAATGCAAAGGGAGGCTTGTAGAAGATAGCGGATTAACAACCCAGAGCAGAAAGCCTAGCTCCACTGCACGCAGTCTCTGAAAAAAGTCAAGCTGACTCCTTAGGGATGGGTTTTCATCTCATTGGAGTCTGTGAGCTAGTTTCATTCAGATCAAATAAAGAACTGGCAGTAGAAGATGAAGTTTTGTCTTAACCTTTGCAAGTGAGACACACAGCTGAGTTATGGGACCCTTATGAGCTATGATACACTGGCTGAGTAGCACTAGTTTGGTTTGACCTGAATTTTTAGCAAATAAATTGTGACCCAATTTTTTTTTTTTTTGGTGCCAGTTAAATGAAAAACTTAATCTCTGATCAGTTTTGCAGAAATTGGATCGCAATGGTAGATTGTGCAAAAGGCCATGAAATCGACAAACGCATAAATGAGAGCATACAGTAAATCTAATAAAAAATCTTATTCTTGTTCATGTTACTACTAAATCTTCTGTCTCTTTTTATTTGGTGGATGGGAGAGACAGCCTTCCAGGCTATAGGTCACTTGTCTTTTAACAAGGTACATTTCTAATCTAGAGAGAGAGAGAGTGCATAAAGAAGGGAAAAGGGGGGGGGGGGGGGGGGGGGGGGGGGAAGGAAGAAAAAAGAAAAAGAAAAAAAAATCAAAAGACAAGCACATCCTTCAGCCTTTTGTTTCCACAACATCCACTGATATTTCACCACTTGCGTGTTTTTTCACTGCATTTAGAAAGTCATTGAAAAATGTTAATGGTCTGGTGGCAAAGCAGCCATTGGGAATGAAGAATGAGCCAGCGATGGAATGAGGGTGTGCAGCTAATGATTTCCTACACGAGCTGATTAAACATTGCCCTTCCATCTCTTGCCACCTAATTCCCTCCACTGCTGATTTATGGAAAAAAAACACTGTGTATGGCTCCTGCAGTTTTATTAGCCAGTAACAATTTAGCACCACAAGAGGCTTTTCCCCAGCTTCTAATTTTCTTATAATGAAGAAGAACAAAAAAGGGATGGAGAAAAATCATTGTGCTCTCTTTGCTAAAGGGTTGGGTTGGGGGGGAAGGAATGAGGGAAGTTAGTCCAAAAAAACTAACAGAAATATCAAAGAGGGCACCAGGTTCAGCACTTGGGATCCTGTTTATGATGAGAGGATCATTACTTCACAGAAATCATTATCCTTTTCAAGGCACAGAAGAAGACAAGTACAAGTTCCTATAAATGGAATCTGTCTGGTGCTATTTCAGTGTGTTTAAAAATAGCTCTACACCTCATTTTCCCTAATGCAGCAATGCCTGCTGCTAGGTCCTTTCCCGTAAAAGATCCATGACATTTCTTGAAAAGTTAAGTAGCGAGGATAGGGGAAATCTGTCCAATTTATTTTTATTATTTTTATTTTTCTTATTCAAAGCCATTCTAGAAATGGCAGCATAAAGCCAGACCGCTGTATCCGCACCAAGCCCTGCTGCAGTTCAGTGCGCTCCTACGAGGAGCAGGAGTACAGACGTGGGAACCTCTGCACACCAGAGGCTTTAATTTCATGAGTTTGTGAGGTATGGGGGGAAAGCTGCAGTCAACCACCACAGTGATCTCCAAGCGATTCCAGGCTGGAGGTGGAAAGTTTTGTAGTGGGACTCAACACAAAAGGAGCTGCCAGAGGTTTCTACCCTCTGGGAGGAACTAGCAGCCCACTAGACCTTATTAATGGGCTTACAGCTGGTCAGGTGGCATTTATTCTGCCAACCATTAGGCATCTTAAAGCTGGATGCTTAATCTAAGTTGGTCGCTTCAGTATCCTCTGTTTTAAGCAGAAAGATTGGTCACATCTCAGACTGGGGCCACCTCGGTGAAACCAGCACATTCAGTGCACTCAGCTGGCAGATAACTCTTCACTTTCTTTCGGTTGAGTGGATTTTCTGCTGGCCATATGTGCCAAAAAGGCTGTAAGCATGAGACAAAAGCCAGACACAGTGAAGGAGGAGAGGCAGAGATGTGCAATCAGGACTGGGCGGCAGTTACATTGGAAACGATCTAAGGATGAGTAACGATCTATCTCAGAAATGTAGGAAATTACATACTAGATCAAACCCATACATATCTTATCTCTGACATCAATCAGCACCGGGGATTTGAGAAAGAAATGCAGGACATCTCCTTTACTAAAAGACTATTTGATCTGCCCTGCTATTTTTTTTTTCTCTTTAATTCCATTAATGGCAGCCTTGGTCTGTACTGCAAAGTTAAGTTCCTTGCTAAATCACTGCAAATCTCCTATATATTATAAAAGCTGTATGTAAAATCTTACTATTCTTATTATCTGAAGAATTTAGAGAGACTGCAATGATGGTCACTTTCTGAACCAAAGCAAAAGATGCCACTTGCATATGTCAGTGTAGAGCTATCACAGGTGAATAAACGTCAGTCAAGTTGGTTGAATTCAAGTGCTATATTTCATTACCAGTTTGATGCACTTTTGGCCAGAGATGATGGAAGGTTTCTTAAAAGCTCACGTGAAATCACACCATGGTGCCTAAGGAGGGGTAATAGAAAGGAGGGAGAAGAGAGACAACAGGGAGGCAGAGGTGGTGAGAGCACAAACTGGAAGGCTGGGCTTGCTGTTCACACTGGAGCTGTGAAACAGAGGGGACACGTGGTTGCTTTTGATGGCTATGTGAGGGCATGGCACAACTCAAACCCTTCCTCAGCTACAGAAAACCTAGTTTTCCCCTGTGCTGACACAAAGAGAAGAAGTAGGGATGCTAGGCCAGCTTTTCCCAGCAATCTCCTGCCCTAAGTAACTGCTGTGCTTTGTCTGGAGCTGGTCTCCAATTTAGTGGAACTTCCACTTTCAGGAGATGGATTTTTGAGTATGTAGTATATGAAAAACATAAGATCATCTGAAAGCAATCAATGTGGGATTTTTGTTGCATTTGCATATTATAATAATAATAAAAAAATAAATCAACATTTTCCTACAAGCAAATCTTCAGGATCGGGTTGAGCCTCTTTTAGGTTTGACTTGAAGCCCAGTGGCGACCACTGTGCCAACTGAGGGCTTTTCTCAAAGTTTTGCGTATTGGAGAAAGTTATTGTATCTGCATTACATCCTATACAAGGACTTAACTTGCTCAGGACTTTAGATGCCATGGCTACAAAAATAGTGATCACACCAATGAGACACATCCTCAACAGAGAGAAATCAGGGAACTCTGTTAAATCCTCCAGAGCTGTGTCTATTTAAACCAGACATGAATCTGGCCTAATCATTTTGTGAAATCAATACTGAGCTGTAATTGAAGACCAATTCAAGAAGAAAGGTAGACTTTTCTTCTGATTTCCCTCTTGAGATCAATTGAACATATCTATTTGAATTTTCAAAGACAAAAGAAACAATATTGGCCTAGATATCTCCTCAGTTATGGCTGCCAAAAATTGGTCACCTATATCCACATCTATTTTTTTTTTAATTCTAATTCTCCACACACAGTTTTGTTTTTTGTTTTTCTTTTTTTTTTTTTTTTCTTGGAACGGACACTGACACCAGAGTCCATCCTTCTGCAGAAATATTTCCCAGTCTGCTTTCTCTTCCCCAGACAGATATACAGATGATGCAATTTCCCTGCCATCATTTCAGAATGAAAAGCTTTTGATAAAATTGCAAAGGCGTTTGTCCCTCTCATTCTTCCTGACTTGTGCATTGAGAATATGCTGCAGCAGAATGAAATCTGAGAGAAAAGAAAGTGTATGTCTGTAGGAGAGGAAATGATTTAAACAACAGAAAGGGCACAGTCAGATTTCCCTAGAGTTCAAAAATTTATGTTGACCAAAAGGTCATCTTGGCATAGAAGGAAAATGGAAAAGTTCTAAGAGGAAGGCAACAAAGAAACTGCTTAGCATGGAGATACTAATTCCATTAATAATTAGGCATTGAAATAAAAAGTGCTAAACTGTTCTATGACAAAAGGCTCGTGCTTCACGCACAGTATGCATGCAGCGCTGGGGAATCATGAATTCAGAGAGCCATGTTTCCTTTTATATTTACACAATGTCAAACTATGATGTCCCAAAATCGTAATGGGGGTCTGCAAGCCCTATCATAATAATAATAATAGGAGCTATTTAAGTCACTGAAAATAACATACATTAGTGTGAGTCAATCAAAAGCCTTCTCAGCTGTATATCAACAGGCTGTGTGTGCAAAGGTAAAAAGAAGAAATGCATGATATACTTTCCTGGATCCAGTCCTGCTCCCACTGAGGCCAAGAGCAGAGCTCATGTTGACCTCTCTTATAGCATAACAGTGTTTAAAAGAAGAAAGTATTATTTCCCTGTTGACAGTTCAGTCTTTGGGCAACGCCATAAATAAAAGCTTTGCGTTCTCTTCTGTGCCTTTTATCCCCGTGCCCAGAAAATGCAATTCTTGTATTTACAGTCTGTACAAGACAGGTGAAACAGTTCTGACACAGAACAGCACAAGCCCACAATTCAGGTTATTTACAAGTGACAGGCCAAATAACAGGGGGTAATTTGCACCAGAAGAATTCCTGGACAAACTTTGGCATTTATAAGTGGGTAGAGGTTTAAGACAGATAGTCAAAGTACAACTAATACAACTAGTTGTTGTACTAGTAAGTACAACTACTGTGACTTTCTCCCACACCCCAAAAAGGTATTTCATAACAGATGACATATTCTGCATCACTAATACTGAAGTGTCACGAAAAAAGATGGGGAAAAAATAATATAAATAAAGTCTTTTGTTTTCTTTATAAAAGGGACTTTACAAAAGGATTTGTGTCAATAAAATACTTTTGTAGGGGGGTTCTTGGAAGCTTTTCTGATTTCCTGAAAAAGACCCATTTTACCAAAGCCATGTTTTCCCATGGAAAATGGCTTCAATTAAGTTTTCCTGAATGGCAATATGTCATACCCCATATGCAAGCTAGAGCTAAGCACTGGTGATTCCCATGTTTGCTTAGATATTTATGGCATCATTTATAACTACTCCATTATGGTGAGAAATATTTTGACTTCACTCTTTAGATACAGCTCAACAGGGCTTAGACAGATGACAAATGACAAATTGGAGCTAGTCTGTGCTTACACCTAGCATCATTTTAGGATGCATTCCAACCACCTTCCTCAGACCTGTGTGCTGCACCGGGTTGCCAGCAATCATTAAAGCCACAGTGCTAATCTGTAAAACAGAAAAAAACAGAAAACCTCCTGTGACAGAGATGACAAATATAAATTTTATCAAAAACCTATGCAACAGGCTGTATGTAAATCCTGGCCTAGATTTCCAACACGTCCTTGGAAAGTATTTTGATCATCATATATCCTTTATATAGTTTAAGAAGAAATATTATGCTGCTGCCTTCATAAATTTTATATCTGTGTCAACTTACAGAAGACACAGTGTTGTCTTCCCATCCTCACAGATCCTGTACACCAGGTGTTCTTGCGTTACACAGAGAAAAGTCTGTAAAACATCCAGATTATAGATTCTTCCTTGAGTACAATTGCCATGAAGCGCTATGATAATGTTAATTACTTTCGGAGGTTTCAGAAAACACAGTGTTCAGCAGTGACTGCTGCCCTTCCATTCACATGTGGCTTACAAGTATTAGTTAAAGGTCTTTGTTGTAGTCAGCAGGTTTCTGCTGGCCTGGTTTGAGGCACACTGACAGCTGAGTCATGCTCTTCAGCAGAAACACTACGTGTGTTTCTATTTCTCTTGTAAGTGTTGCCTGCGGAACAGATCTTTTTTCTCCCCTTTCTCCTCCTTTATCTCAGTGCAGCAGTCCCTAATCACTTCCCAACTGGAAAAGTCTGGATCAGCTCAGAAAACGTGGAGAGAAGTCAGATGGCTGGAGTTCAGTTAGTATGAACTGCCTGCTCTCTGCTGTTACTTCTTCAGAAGAAGGGAGGCCCCTGGATGGCAGCATATTCAATGAGAGGGCAGATGGCACCAAATCACGTGTAAGGCTTTGGATGGGTTACTTTTCCTAGAGTTTAGCTCTCACATGTACTGAACAAATAAGCAGATTTGATATCCATACTGCCTCAGATGTAGGAGGACGAGATGTAGTAGGCAAAGGAGAGGAAGTCCACAACAGAGTCAAGTAAAAAGAGCAAGCAGAATATTAATACAGCATCTTTCTTTTTACTGTGAACAATCTGCTCCTTCCACTACCTGGTTAACTAGATCATTCCTCTGCTTGCTATATTTTTCACTGTCAAAACAACAACAACAAACAAACAAACAACAACAACAAAAAAAATGCCTCTCTGCAAGGACTAGACCACAGGTATCAGACATGGTAAATACTGCTCCTCACTTCACGTTAACAGGCTTTCATAAAGCTTGGTCTAGCGGTAAGTAAAAATAATTAGAAATTATACCCATCAGTTCAAAATATTGACATACATGAGAGAATATAGAACAGTCTTAAAACACCTCACTGTGGAGGCCATGATTTATTATTCCCATTTTTACAGGCAGCAAAACCAAAGCACAGAGATGTAAGAGCCAGCACTGTAGGCACTTTATGAAAAATGCAAGAGTTGCTGGCTCCCAGCCATTGGATCTAGGGGAGAGCTCAGCCTAGAACAGCCCATTAGTTTCATAAATGATCGTTGTCGAGTAGTTTTAGTAGCATTCTCTAAATAGATAAGACTAAAAAATAAGTTTCTTGAGAAACAGGACTAGCAAAGCCTGAGCTCCTATGGATTCATCTAACCCACTTCTCCAGTCTGCAAGAGACCCAGTTCCCCAGCAAAGTCTTCCATGAACACCAAAGCATCAGAGCAAGTCTGAAACAACCTGTAGGCTGACCAAGACTAGTATGCCAACTGGCCAGTCCATCTGCTCCTGCACACAGGACACACACCAACTGACCTCAGCCTTCCCCACACTAGTGGGGATGTGACCTGAGTCTCTCTGCTCTTTTCTAACATCTGTTTTCAAAACACTTTTAGAATCTTAGTAGGACTTTTACACACACCTCCCCGCCTCCTTCCACATTTGGTTGAACAGGCTAATGGATTCACACATTACCAGGGAAGGACAAACAGCATAATCACTAAGATATTTTTAAGGAAACAAAGCGACCTGCAGTACTGCTGACATTCACCAGGAGCCCTGCTGGCTAGATACGATGAACAGCCAGGGAATGACAAAGTCGTAATTGTCTTCTGAAGCTGGTTAATAAGAATCACATTTGAAGACAAATAAAGTGGTGCTGTCTTGATTTAACTCTCCTACATAGCATGAATGTGGCTTGTTGTATCTTCAGCTTCTTCATTCGATAGCATACGATCAACTATTAACAGTTGATTCATCAATATTTTTCTTAATTTAAATAAGCATTGGAAAAAGATCCTAAGAAGAATGAGGAGATCCTAAGAAACAAGGAGTGCAGTGAGATGAGGAGGACAACTTCATGCTTACAGCTTTCAACCCCCAGTCACACAGCCAGCCCAAGGGTTGGCCTTACTCTTTTTAGGTCTGGCACTTTGGATTTCTTGTCTCTATCTAGCCTGGATCTACAGGTTAAGAAATTAAAGCCAAAGCAGAAAGATTGATGTTTCTGTGTTCTACCATAAGTTACTGCTTGTTTTTTCTCAAACTGTACCCTGATTTATCTATTCTGTGATAGTAACCCTCAATGCTCATTATTTAGGAAGGTCACTTACAAAGCAATTTGTTCTGCCATCCTCCACTATGCATCAGCTGTATACATCTCTGAGTTCTCCCAGCACTCAGAGAGAAAGCTATAGCTTTAACTTCAGTGTCTCAACTCTGATAATTAGTAGGCAGAAGCATGCATATATAGAGAATGGTATTTTTCTTGCTCTTTCTTGCTATTATTTTGCAGTAGAGTTCAGCAGCCTGACAAAGCAATGAAAACCACTAGGGCAGATAATGTGCAGACATGGAGAACTTTGACATGAGAGCAAAGGTCTGTTGGGAAACATCCTCCTGTGTTGTGCATAGGCGTGCATTCTTACTGGCTTACAGTGCGTGCAAGATACTCTCTCCCTCCTTCACTAAACACCAAGTTATTTCATATGACCTCACCTGCACTAACACAACTCTGCAGTGATCATGGAGCAGCGGATGGGTGGTGATCAGCTGTGTTGTGTTTGTGTCGAATAATAAAAGATGGTATCTCTTCTCAAGCTCCCAAAGAGATCTTCTGAGCACCACACACCTAGTTTAGTTTTTGGCAAGTGAATATAGGCAAAGAAAATCCAGTTTTGATTAAGACTGGTAAACCAGTATGTGCAATTCATTAAGAGTATGATCTCATGCTTCCTCACGAACCAGTATAGTCTGAGTCTGGACGAGAGAAGGGCCTCTAAGGAAAACGCAGATGTTGTAAAGAACTAGTAATTAATATAGAATGCTCTTCCTTGTTAGTCTGTACTGAACCAGTGCCCAATGTGCAACTATCTTTCGGATAAGACAGAAAATCAAGGTCTTGATTACCCTGTCCTTTCCTGCAAGCATAAAAATTTTTAAATCCAAGGTTCTGGCCAAATTCCAGTTAAGAAGATTATATTATGTCTACATAAAATACTACTGTTTTTTCTCTATATACCTGTTAACAAATTTGATGTAGTTCTTGCTGGAGTAGAGCAGTTGCAGTGTTCCACCCCAGAAGTGTTGCATTTCAGCAGGGAGTGAGCAATCTCTTTGTATGCTGTGAGAAAAGCCCTCTGGGATTCTTTCAAATGAAAGGAGCTAAATAAATCTCAGTTATTGCTATTATGACTTTCTCCGGCATTTATCCACAGAATAAATGGATAGGTAAGTTGATTTTCAGGCTGCTCTTCATTATTTGCTGAACAAAACTACCTGAAAGTGCTTCACTATTACTTATACAAAATTTAATTTGGTGACTAATAGACCCAGGCAACTAAAGCAGGCAGAAGTCTATAATCAACATAAGGAGACTTGTATTTATTAGGTAGTGACTGGGGACTCCCAGGCACACAGAGGTTCCGTGAACTTTCCAAATTGTATACTGGGCTTTTGTAAGGTTCCCAGGACTCATTTGAATTCACAGAACTTTTGTTCCTCTCTAACTCACATTCACGTGGCTAGATACTAGTGCCCGCTTTAGCTGCTTTGAAATACAGGAAGAAATCCACTGCTGGTTTCTCTCGTACCTGGCTGCCCAATTCTTACAGCTTTCCCATAACACAAGAAGTCTAAAAAAATAGCTCGTGCAGCCAGGATGTCTTTATGACCTCTGTTGCTTAGCTACCAGAAAGGTCCTACATGGCTACTGATAGCGGACACAAATATGAGCAGCTTGACAGTGCTTTTCTTTGCACTGGGGGCCTGCTGGATCCATTCTTCACTTTGTTGTGTTTATTTATATTTCACTCCTTCCACCGGCTCCATTTCTCAAATGCTAACCAGTACAAAATGTAACCACGAATAGTCCAGGTCTAGCTGCAGAGGCTTTGATTTTTGAGACCATCCAGAGGCAAATGAACACATTCCTCCTCCTTAATACTTCAGGGGAGGAAAGGAGAGCACAGCCCAGGGAAGGATTGTGTTTCCACCACTTATTACACCTCATTCCAGAAAGGCCAACAGTAGGAACATTCTCAAACCCAAGCAATTGGGGTTTTATACAGTGGGATCAGATTACCATAGATTCAACATTGGCCTTCTGCCAGACCGTGGGTAGTCATCCTTTCCCAGCTATTTCGTGCCTCGCACAGAAGTGTTCCTTTCAATGTAAGAAAAACTGTAGGACGCAGTGACAGCAACATTAGGGTAATCCGACTCTTTCTGACGTGAAGTTTGTTCTGACCCAATGCCTTCTATGGGAAAGAGCAACTGCTCAGGAGAGATGCTTTCAGATCAGGTTGCTTAATGCAGAATCATAAGATTAAACTCTAAGGAAAACAATTTTTCTACTACCCACTGATCATTCATTCCATACGCTCCTAACCCCTCAAGGACAAGACTTGCTGACCGAGCCTGTCCTTTCATAAACTCATTCTAGCACCTTCTGACAATCCAGAAACCCCAAACAAATCCATACTAATAATTCATGGATAACTTACTCTTCCACATTAGATGCTCAGATAACCTGGCATGGGGATGAATAAAGATACATGCAGACACCTAAAGGGCAACCCTTCTGTATTCATCCCGAACACACTCTGACAGATGAAATAGTAGAATGTTTCTCAAAGGTCTGGTGGACCCTTACACTGTAAAGGTTTATAGCATTTATCATAAATCCTTGCTGCTGAAGCAATATACTAATATTGCAGTGCTAACTCTACAGAGCCTGCCTGCAGCTCAGTTACTGACTCAGGTCAGGTAGCTATCTATATTGATTAAAGAGCCCGTGAAACTTCACTAATTAATTTTCATAATTAGCAGCTACCTTCTTAAAGTTTGTTTTACCTTTACAGCTATCCATCTCCCTAAACGGTAAATAAGGGGTGGATGTATCAAGCTTCTATGGAAAAAGGGTTCTTTTAAAGCCTTATCTGGACTAACCAGATGGAAACAGACTGTATCAGAAACCTGTAAAAACTCCCCTTAAGTGTGGTGCTAAATTATTTGCTACTTCAAATTCTTTTGTCATAGAAGCAACTGTAATCCTTTACATAACTAAACTTTTTAAGGCAGTTTCCTAACTTCCCCTGGGACTGGGAATTTGGATGAGACCAACTGGTCACTCTGCACTATAGGATCTGATGTCCAGCTGTTCAGAAGAAATCAGACTTTTAGGCTACTGGAAGCAGATAAAAATCCTGAGCCAACTTCAAGAGTACAAGGTTTTGAGACAAAAGAAAGATGTGTGAGGAACTGTAGAGGGATCTACCATGGCTCTGTGATGGATAGACAGCTAACTCCAGAGTGGTGATGTACACAGAAGGGAGCTTCCCCCATACAGAGAGAGCCAGGCAAAAGGAAAAGGTATTACGCTACATGGACTACATTAATCTAGTGCTCAAACCTGAAACTAAGTCTGTGCATTTAATGACTACACACTAGCCTCTGTCACAACAACTAAAATGACAGCTGGGAGATGGAAGAGGTCATAGTTTAATCAATTCTCTCTCTCTTTGTTTTACATAACTGAGGGTGATAGGCAGCTAATACATTTCACAGCCATGTGATAAATTGCACTGTCACCTGCACTTTGCCTGATACTCCTTCTTTGTCAAGGCTATTTCCACCATCCCTACTTTCACTCCAGTGCAACTGCGATAAAAGTCACAAGTGTGTCAACTTCTTTTCTCTGACAAGTGGATTTTTTCCATCAGTCTTTCTTGGGCAAAAGGATGGGGTACCTGTACTGTTAAACCACAGTAAGAACTTTCACGGCTCCAATCACAAGTTCTATGTCACTAAAAAAAGGAGTGTTTCAACTTTGCCCTGTAGCTGGTTCTTTTTGTTCCATGTCACAGAAGGGTCAAAGAAGCAGAGTTTAAAGCCATGACACTTTCAAGTAGAAAACAATTTTACTTTTTTTTTTTTTTTAGTGTTAGTTTTCTCTTTCCCTCAATCTTATATAAATCAGATTCTTGTTAGACAAACAACGTTTTTACAGGTAATACGATGAAAGAGTTCTGTGGCACTTGGAAGGATGACTTTCCATTTTCATTCACATCTTTGCCGTGCTTGATAAAGCAGCTATCCCAGAAGCAAAACTGAAAATCAATTCAACTTATTAAGACTCTCCCTTAGCTCTGAACAACATAAGGTGTAGTGACACCAGATGACAGGTGTATTTCCTGTAGTCCACCACTCTTCAGATGCAGGACATGGCTTCTTTCTAGCCCTAACTCATGGGTTAATGGAAACAAAAGCAGATGGTATGTGCTGGTACTGAACTGGGATACTGCCAGGGTCCTGAAGTTTAGACATATCCATGCAGAGCAGAATATAAATCAGAATAAATTCTAATTCCACAAAGGGCAATATTCCACATACATATTTGGTTAATTCATTACATTTGACACTGAACTAATATATCTCAACTGCCTCCATAAAATAAGGTTCCTAGGCACTGAAGTGCACGTGGTTCAAATTGTGGATGAGTGCTGCGCTATTTTTCTGTTCTCTGGATTCAGCCATCATAAGTAAATATAGCAGCAGCATGATTGGAAAATTGCCCACAAAGGTGGTAAAATGTAGTATTCATCCAATTTTGATATGTCCCTAAAAAACTGATAGTTGTCCTTTCTTAGAAGCCTGGAAGAATCAGGACTTGGTGACACACTTCACGAAGCAGAGCATATACCTGGAGGGGCAGGACTTCACCCCTACTTTTTCACAGGCATCCTTTTCCATCTCACCACTTCTGTCTTCACTACACTGCTGCCTTGTTTTCCTTTTTGCCCATTGCTTCTCCTAAGAGGATTCCAAAGAAGGTGTTTGATATTGAAGATCTAACCTAATTAGAAGCCAAGGTGCTATAGACTCATTTCATGGGAAGTTCAATACCAATATGCTCAGACTGTGAGCAAAATGCAAAGCTAGTGAAGCAGTCTGTCAGAGTAAGGAAATCCTGGGCAGGATAAAGGCAGGCAGTTTCTATGCCTTTGTTCTGTTTTCATAGTTTTGTCATCTCAGGATGCCAAATCCCTTCTTCTTCCCTCCTGAGTAGAGAAGAATGGCAGTAAGGAGAGAAAAGGTTTTATGCTTTACTTTGATTATTCTTCAGGGAAGTTCCATTTGGTGGAAACAAGAAAGCTCTAGGATGGTTGGCACTAAGAGGAGATGTCAAGTGCTTGCTACTCTGTATTCAGAGAGGTATTCAGAGTATCTCTCACAATTTTTTTCCCTTCACACAGTCCCTTTCCTGGAAAAAAAAAAAAAAATACACATTCTTGATGTTTCTTCCTCTTTTTAATTCTTTGCTGCAAGACAAGATGTGATGGCAGACGGACATAGGCGAAGACTCCTTCTCATTGATTGTCTTTTCCCAGATGCACTTATTTTCTTTGAAGATCAGGCTAGAAGCCTTCCTGATCTTCATTCTACCCTGCCCATCTGAGTCTGAGAGGACATCACTCCTGACAGTCACCAAGAAAGATGCTGAGTGCAGCTGTGAACACACCACTGGATCCGTTCCCTAATATAGGTTATTTTAGTGCAATTACATATGCAAGCATTCTATTGGACTACAACATGATTTAGCTAAATCGGAAAAGAGATCATTTTCAGCTAATTTCATTTGGATCACTGTTATTTGAGAATCTCAGTGGTCCTACCTGAATTGTGCCACAATCCCCAAATGAGCTATAATCCATACTTTTACACTTCTATGAGACTTAGGACATAGAAGTCTCCATAAAGCTGACAAACAAAACTTTACGACCAGTTAAGATGGAGCAAATTGTTTAGGTCACCAAATAGCACTTTCTAAACCTCAAAACCTCAGGAAAGGAACAATGCCATAGTTTCACTTCTGCCTCTGAAATGTGGACAATGCATTAATTTACTGCTTTTCAGGACCTTGGACACAGGCTGTTATCAAATGCCACCCACCACCACCTTTCCACATTTAAATTGTTCCTTTTGAAATTACTCTTTCTATACTCAGAATAATTACAAGTAACGGATTGTTCTTCAACCTTTACCTCTCTTCTGTTTGCAAAAATTTGGATGTAAGACTGATTTTTCTTCATTTTTTTGCCATCTACAGTCAAGTCATGGAGGATGTTTCTGTTTCATTGCTGGAGAAGCTTGGCTTTCAAAATCAAGAACATTCATAATTGCAGGTCTTCATTTCTCTCCCATGACTGTTCTATGGCCTGTGCTTCCAACTGCCTCTGTCCCAGCTCACCCTCAGCTGAGATTCTGACAGAAAGGAAGAAGGAAGGAATGCAAATGCAATCAACCAAACACAAAAATTCAAGCTCGTATTTGTTGGAAACTTTTTATAGTATTTAGATAGCTTTTCTCTTCATAGCCATGACACAAAGCCCTGGACACCGAGCAGATCATACCAGCAATGAAGATATTAACAGCATGAAAATTGTGGAAATATGTTCTTCAAGTTGTAGCTCTTTACACCAACAGCTCAAAAGCATAAACCTGTTTTCTTTGCATCAGGTTATAAAGAAGAACGAACGAACTAGTTAAAGCAACCATGATACAGTTATTTCACAGGAACCCAAAATTCTGCTTGGAAGTTTTTTTTTCCATGTTCTCTATTATCAATGACAGTATAGCAGGTATAAAAGTAGCCAGTGTTACTGAAAAATCTAAGGTAATACTCCTGGTGCCAGAGACCTACATGGGGAAAAAAAAATATAATCACCCTTTGATTTCTGAAGCGAGCAAAGTGGATTTGGGCATCATTTTGGACAGAGGTTGAACATGATACCCCACAAGGTAATCTTTACTGCCACTTTTCTGAGCTGTAACTGTATTTTAATGGCAGAAGTAAAAGGCAAGCAGAAGTCAGTATAATAACCAGGACTCCTCAGAGATCAGCTCTGTTCTGGCTTTGTCTCAGGCTTATCTGAGTGAGCCAGGTACTATTTTCTATTCTCATTTTAAACTTAATCTCCTCTTTGGTATGTATTACAAACACAGATTAGAAAGCCTTGACTTCACATGATGTGGCTGGAACAGAGGGAAAAGTAGAGGCCAAAACCATAAAAGAAGAAGCCATTAGAAATAGGAAGCTGTTGACATGGTGTAAGGAAAGCAAGAGAAAGCAGAAACCAATGATCCAGGATCTTTCAAGTTGCATTCTCCAGGGTTTTCCAAAAATATTTGCTTCAGACTGTATCTAAATTCTTTGTACAGATCCTCCAAAAATCTGTATGCTGGGCAAAGAAATCAGGTTCTCCCATACACAGTAATCGAACAGAGCAATCAAGCCCTTGTTTCTCAGCACTATTGGATCTGTTCTTTGTTGTCTCACTAGGAACGCAGCCCTAACAATAGCATAGGGTTCAGAATGAATCAGTCCCTGCTTGTGCTTTCAGGGACAGGATGATGCCTAAACATAATCAATGTATGCCAGCATGAATCTGGAGCAAATACTGTAAAATTCTAGTCTAGGGCTGTCAAATAACTCTGCTAATCCACTCAGTCTTCAGCTGTGTTATATTCCTTTTTTTTAAGTCCCGGCTCACTTCCCAGATGCAGTTCTCTCCCATCCCTGCATTCACTTCCAGGCCCCAGTGAGGCTCTCTTTCATTTATGTAAAAGTTCAGCCTTGAAATTAGTTTGGAGGATATGCAATATGAGGATCTCATTCATCAGTCATGAAATTAAACAAACTTTCTTCTCACAGTATCTGATGTACTTTGAAAATTTAAAGAAGAGTATTACCAAATTTGTATTATACTTCATATCTAACCTTATCCCGTACTGAGTGACCAGAAACTTATTGTGAGCACAGGAGTAATGGGGTAGAGAAAGCACAAATCCATGGAAAAAATATTGCTCTTTTCTTTTTCCTTTCTTCTTTTGTATTTTCATTTTCTTTTTTTTTTTCTATTTCTGTCTTTTCCAAGACTATTCTTTGCTTGAAAACAATGAACTTATAAATGTGCCACTATTTCCTTGAAAGTCTAAAGAATGAGATCCCAAGAATTCACTTGTCTTTCCTGTTATCTTTTCCTCTTAACTTTCAGCTAAAAAAAAAAAAATGCATCTTAGAAATTATTATTATTCTCCAGTTTGCAGGCAGGACATCAGTGCTTTTCACTTAAAAAAAGATACAAAACATGATTAGATAGAAAAGTGATGAAAAAAAAAAAAGATACGAAAGGATTTAAATTCCCTTGCTCAGGACTGCATTCTCTCATGCACTGTGCACTTGGGGTCTGATCTAAAACTCACTGAAGTCAATAGAAAGACTCTTTATATTCAACGGGCTCTGGATCTGCCTCTTTCCCTTTATCTTCACCTCAGTCTAAGTCTGCAATTCACAGGAGAGTTTCCACCTCTTCAGGTAGACAGCTAATTCATGGTGTTAGCTCCTACTGTTTTATTTCTAAAGAGGCAGGTGAGGTGCAGTTCCACTGAATTAGTGCTAAGCACAACTGGAAAGAACAAGTCCTGGCCCACACAACTCCACCTAAATGAGCATCACCCCACATGGCGTAAATTAAATGTGCTTGTCCTTCTTTTGGTATGGAAGTGAAGCAGGCAAAAGGTTTGGGGCTTGTGTCAGAAGCGAGCTGCATGGATTTAAATGCAGCTACTCTAACTGAAGAGGTCAACTGATGTAAGCCAAACTAAGCCCCTGATATATATAGCTCTGCGTACATAACACTGCACGTATCTAAGTACACATCTTGAGTGAAATCAAAGGAACTTTGTGTGTGGGCAGTCTGGGAGAATTAGAGATATTCAGAAGATGCTGTACATCTCTGAGGATCTGGCTGCCACTCAGCTGCTACCTAGCATCACATGTATGGTTGCTGAAACATCAAGGATCCAAGCTATTGAGTGCCTTAGCTTCCAAAATCCTGATGAGAGCTGAGAAATACAGAAGCACAATGAATATCTCAGAGCTCAGCAAGATTAAACTCAAGGTTTTACTTAAGGGTTCCTATTAAGGTATTATGAAAGTAGCAGATAGACCCATGTACAAATGAGATTTATCACTAAGTTTGTTCTTGAATCTGTTTCATGAACAATTCTTGTCCAGATATCACACTGAAGCAGAGTGAATGCAGGTATGGTCACCATATACTGCCATATTTCCCTTTCCCTCCAATTTCTCCCTTTTGCTTATTTATTTATTTATTTTTAAGATCATAACTTCCTTCTAGTTTCTTCTATATTTTCCCCATCCAGATAAGAGCATTTTTTAGTTTTCATTGGTGTCTGTCCTGCCATATAAAATTGTACATCACGCTTTCTACCCTATGGGATAGTCAGTTTTCTGCAGGCTATAAATCAGCGTGAGCTAGAAGCTGCTGCAATTAGAGGAGACAAAGACCCAACAGCGCGCAGCTACAGACTTCAATGTTCAGATAATAAACACTAGGGATAATGGATAATACACTTCACAACACTGAGGCATGCACACTCCCACACCTAAACACACCCACCTCCATATGTACACACAGAGATGCTGTCTGCTCTACCCCGGTAAACCTATAGCTTTTGCAAAGGAAACTTCAAATGTTTAAAATTCTTGATTGAATTGTTTACAAGCTTTCAATTAGAAGAGCTTGCAAAGAGTATGCTAAAACAGAGAATTCTTGCAGGTAGTCTAAGAAGCATACACTGGAGAGAGCAAACAGGCTCTATGGACATGGTGTACTCCCTGCTCCATCACTGTTGTCCAGTCTTCTTGCTACAACTGTTCTCGGAGATCAGTGAAACTCTCGATGCTCTGCTCTAGACTTGAGACTCATTTTCACCAGAAGCAGGGGAGGGAGCCATAGAGACACATCAGTAATTACATCTTCAGCATAATATTTATGGACAGTTCCTAGGATAAAGAAGCCTGCAGAGGAGAAACACCCTCTTATAGGAAAGAAATTGGCTAAAGGTTTTTGGAAGCAGGCAAGGGGGTAATTCATGAGTAGCGTATGGATATGAAGGTGTACAACTTGTTCAGAATGGACAGGCTAGGGAATAAGAGATAGGGCATTGCCTCGTATGTCAAGGTGTTCATGCACTTCTGAAATCCCAATTACAGTGGGAGACAGATTTGCTGACAGTGCTTGCATGGTAATTAAGACAGCAAGCAAATGAGTGTTGTGACAAAACCAGTACCCACCTATATCACCAGTGGGATCAGTTACGAGGGCCTGCCAATAAAGCTGCTTCCATCTGAGTGTGTCATGTTTATCCTCTGAGCATACAGAATACCAGTAAAATCATAAGAAAAATGTTAAACATTTATATCACGGAACCAATAGGGTATTATAATCAAAAGTGTGGCAGGCTACCTGACAAGTGTCACTCCAGCATGAGGTAGAGAATGACCATTAATGAATGAGATACAGGATTACCTCCTACACTTCAGTGAGAAGGGAAAGAAAAAAGGAGAGGAAAAAAAAAAAAAAAAAAAAAAAAAGCACTTTTCTTATTTGCTGACATTGACCAGGGTCGAGGCTCTTGAACTCATTGGATCACCCCCAGATTCTGTAAGGTAAAATGAAAGGTACTCAGCAAGAGATCTGAAAGCAAATCTTCATGGGTTTACAATCATCAGGCACCCAGCTGGTATAATCAGATGATTCAGTAGGCCAGTTCTGGGTTATTACAGAGCATCAACCAGACTAAAGGAGTGTCAGTACACTGTAATCTACTTCCAATCTACTTTTAATACCTTCAGTTGATCAGAAGCTACTGTCAATACCTTCAGAGAATGAAGAGACTTTGGGAAACAGAACTTGCAGAATGAGAGATAAAGCCAAGGTGTTCAAATAAAATGAGCAAAGATTTTGCTTGTTGTATTGTAACTGTGATGAGATTTGCAATTTGTGTTTGAGCTATGCTTTGACAGAATAACGTGGTTTTATTCGTCTTGTAACTTTGCTCAACTACAAGTATGATTTCCAGGTAAAGCTGACTCTCAAGAGGAACTCTGTTTCCTTCAAAGTCAATGAACCACCGTATCAACCAGCTTCTGTCCCACTTTGAAAGACCTTGTCAACCCAGCACAAGACATGTGGTTCTCAAGCATTAAAGCACAAATTCAGATTTTCCTTGCAAACAGTGTCAGAAGAGAAAGACACAAATTTAAGAACCATATTCCTCTGACAAAAAGTGCTATCATGGAAGAGCTCCACCAAAACAGCAAGAGAATAAATCAAATGGACAAGGCTTTATGTAAATTTTCCACAGTACTCAATGGAGGTGGGTGGGTGGGTGGATGAGGATCCTTAAGAGTCTTCTTTCTTCTAAGAAGAGACTTAAGAACAGTCAGTTCCTGAGAAAAAGGATATAAGAACAAACAAACTATGTTACTACAAAGAAAGGTAGCAACAGTGTTAAGAGTCCAACTTGGCCATATCATAAGCTCTTTGTTGACTTCAAATGTGAGACAAAAATACACTGAAAGTTGAAAAAAATAGATTGGGTAATATGAATGACTGTAAGTGAAAGAACAGCTAGGAGTAAAGCTGGAAAAATGAATGTACAAAGTGAGATGAGCCTGGCAAAAAAATCACACAGAAAAGGACAGCATTTTTAAATTTATTATAGTAAAAGACAGCATAAAGTAAGTCCTAGTCTACTGCTCCTAAGAGAAGGAAAACCTATTGATAGTAAGGCTGAGAAGAGTGATTTTGCATCAGTTTTCATAAAAAGGTCAACCGTGATGAATTAATGTTGTTAAGAACTAACAAAGAAGTTAAAAAAGGCCTAGAATACAAAAGGAACAGGTTAAAGAAGTTACATGGCTTAGATCTTTCCAAATGAGCTGAATCTGCTATATTCCTTCTGCAGTTCTAAGGAACTGACTCAATCAATCTCAAAGCAGTTAACGATTATTTTTTTAGAACTTAGGAAGGCCTGGTGATAAACTAGATAACTGATACAAGGTAGTGACTATCTTTTGGCGATAGAAAAAGGAGGAGACTGAAAACAATAAACCTGTCAGCTTAACTTTAGTTCCTCAGAACAAAGAAACAATTTAGAAGCACCTAAGGAGAAAAGAAGAGGTGGGTATCAGTCAACACACCTTCGTCAGGTACAAATTATGATTAACCAAATAATTTACTTCTGTGAGAAGGTATCAAGGCAATATGTGTCAGCCAAGATTCCGTAGTAAAGTTTTTGAAACTGTCTCAAATTCTCAGACCAAATAAGAAGCGTGGTCTAGATGGGCTACAGCAGGGTGAATACAGAAACTGTTTAGAAAATTGTATGCAGAAAACAGTTCTTAGTGTTCCACTGCCAAAATGCATAGATATGCTAAATGAGCTTCAGCGGGACTCCGTCATGGATTTGGTACAATTCAATATTTTCATTAAAGATTTAGATGAAATAGAAAGTATGATAATTTGATTTGCAGATGAAACCAAAGTAAGACAAAAATTACATTAGAATTCAAAATCATTTTGACAAACTGGAAAAGCAGCCTGAAGAAAACAGCTGCAATTCAATAGGGTCAAGTACAAGTTACTACAATTAGACAGGAATAATCAATGGTACAAACACACAAATGAGGAGCAATGACTAGGTAGCATTTCTGCTGGAAAAAAAAACAGTCTGCATTATTGAAGATTACCAGCTGACTGTGAGCCTGCTACTCCTTTCTGTAACAAAAATGCAAATACAATTCTGTGTGGGTATTCAAAAAAAAAAAAAAAAAAAAAAGAGTACCCTGGCAAGACACACAGATTAATCTGTTTTGCCTTGATTCAGTACTGTTAAGCTCTCCGTTAAAAATCTGTTTCCAGTCTCAGGAAAGCAATTCAAGAGGGACTTGGTGCAACTGAAAAGGGTCCAGAAGACATCACTGAAAAGCAAATAATCTGCTCCCAATGGCTAGGCTGGATAAGGCAAAAAATAATTGGCAAGGACTTCCCGTAGCAAGATAAGACTCAGACTAGATACCTGGAAAACATGTTCTAAACATAAGGATAGTAAGAGCTGAGATAGATTGTTTGGAGAGAGTCTGGTAATTGCATTATTAGAGATCTTTAAGAAAAAATTAGACTAACATATAGGAATGTTACAGGTTAAGTAGATCTTCACTGGAGAAAACAAATGACCTGTGGAGATCCCAGCCAGCCATTAACATTCCCCACCATGGGAATATAGGAGGAATAATTTCAGTACTAAGTGGCAGAGCAGAGACAAAGGAGCAGCAGGACACTTAGAGGTCAGGTCTGCTACAGCAATGCAGGACGACTTCCACCACTTTCCACCAAGCATAGCAGGAATAGTTGCATATCAGGAATGGGATGCACTGCTGAGGTTACACAAAGAACCCAAGACTGGAAAATCAATCACTACTGGACACAGCAGTATTTAAAACCAAATCACTGTAAGGTCAGAAGACAGGAAGGCGAGAAAGTACAAGCCTATATCAACATGCACGAATTGAACTGTGCAGTGTAAAAGGTAAGCTTGAATAAAACTTGCTTATACTACAGCTAAATTTAGGGAGTGTTACAGGTCAACTCCTTTCTTGCAAACTCACTCCTCTTCACGAAAAGTCTAGAGAAGATCAAAAGGAAGGGAATTAGAATGAGCTTTCACTGATGAGCTGCTAGGAACAAATAGATTAATGAAAGCTGAGTACAATACACCAGCAGCAACCAGGTTTGGCAGGGCTGCTATCACTGGGTCTTAGTTTATAGCAGTATAGATGAAGGGGACAGGACATCTGGGCAGAGATGCCAAGTGAATCATAATGGATCAAGAGTACAGGGCTTCCCTTCAGAAGGCTGAGCTGGGAACATGGCACTGGGAATTCTTTTTCTTACCAATTTCATCTAATCTCTTCTCTTCTCTCTAAATCCCTTTTCTATTCTAGGCTTTGTTTCTCTGGAGCCACTTGTAACATTCCTTTGTTGTGACTGAAGGAAAGAAACAAAAGCAGCAGCAAAGCATTTTGCTGTATTAAAAGCACAAAGAAGAAATGTTTTGCCGACTGAATGTGGACTCTGCATTCTTAACTGTCTTCATCCAAAGCACAATAAAGTCTTCAGTTGCCTTGGGTCATATTCACAGTACAAACTGGTATTTCATCAGCCTGGTGTGGATTATACAGGACTGAATTATCACAGCATAAACTCTGAATTGTATTGTATATAGCCTATGGATGTGATGCTTCCTTTCATTTTCCCATTTGCATTTTAGCAAGGGCTACTAGTAGGTGTCATTCAACAGGGTTTGAGGAGATGAATTTCCAGCTTTCACACTGATAGGAAGAGGGGTAGACTCTAAAAAACGAAAGAGAACAGATTAGAGCCATAAACTATGCTTTTCCTATCTAGTTATAATTAGAGTTTTTCTTTTGAGGATGAAGTTCCTATAAACTCCATCAATAAGCAGGTGGAATAAACTATATCATGGCAAGCTACAGGTAGGTAAAAAATAAAGTATGCCTTCTATTTTCTAGAAATGAATTAGCTCTGGTGCTATAAAATCTCTAACAAATTGGATTAAAAAACAGACTCCTCTTACATCTTTATGCACAACAGAAATAGCACTGTTGCTGCTGGGAGATTTATTCATGTCACAACCAAAGCACTTCACGTGCCCAGGAAGAGTAAGTCTTTTGGCTTTTACCTCTTGTGACATCCTCAATACATTAGCCTTTCCATCCACAGACCAGGGTATATTAGAGATTAATACAGCTCAGCAACTCAAAACACACAGATTGTCAGTCTCAGTAATCAGCCTGAAGAATTTAGAGGACAGTTGTTATTTACAGAAAGTGATAAGAGACCCAGCAGAACACTTAGCTCTAAATAAACAATGTGGAAACTTCACTACCCAGAAAGTCCTAAGTGGCGAATGCACAGCTCAGATGTTCCTGAGTGCGGTTTGATTGCATTCATGCTGAGAGATAGCAAAAGCAAAAGAAGGGAAAGCGTAAGTCAGAAAGCAGGGGGCCTTTCTCACATGGATTCACTCTCGGTGTTTAGCTCCGGTTTGTTAGTTCGTTAAGAACGCGTTACAAAAAAACAGTCTCTACACACTTATCACCAGCTCCATCGTGCAGCGGTGTGGCATTTGTTACAAGACACGGCTTGGTTACGGGGCCTTCTGGCATTTGGGCAGTAGCAGACCTCACCCCAAGGGCTCTGCAGAGCCTGAAGGGAGCTGGCAGGGCCTTTTTGCAGCACAGAGTACCAGGTAACTGCAAAGTTCTTCACTTTTCTCTGTTCCCTCCACCGGAGTCCATACTTGGCAACATGAAGGGAAACATTTCTTTTGCACAGCACTCAAGCTTATGGTGAAGTGCAAGGAACAAGACAGGCAGCGTACACCTTGTTTAAATGAGAACACTGATGTGTGGATTGCAACTTAACCCTGGGCCTGATGTGTAGATCACAAATTAACCCTGAGCCTGAGCTGCTGGCTAGCCTAAGATGGGATCATGTTGAGAAGTGTCCCGTTAGAACAACAACTAGACTGCAGCCAAGCCCTATCTCCTTAGAAACATGCAGTGACTTACCTCCAGCCCATCCTGCCACTGGGAATTTGAACAAAAAGGGCAAGCTGGGAGCCCTGAGAAGTGCAGCATGCAGAACACTGCTTTAGCACTTCACCTTTCTTAAAACTGCATGAGGTTTCTGCTCACCCTAATGCTGGAGGGAAAAAAAATAAAAAAAAATAAAAACACTCTCCAACAAGCTGCTGCTATTCACATGAGGACTTGTGATCGAGCTCTAAATATAGCAAGGTGGCACAATAGAGAGGGCTCCCGCACTTATGTTAACACCAGGAACCAGAGCTTAGCGATTTGAATGGGCTGATAATAGCTTCCATGGCTGGGCACTTAGTGGATAGACTTTGCCAGCTGCTGAATTCCTTCCAGCAGCTTTTTTGATGCACTATTATAACTAGGCAGATGTTGGGCTAAAGTAAAACCTGACAGAGTTCAGAAATAAAATGGTGTGCCTGCCTCCCAAGACCTACCCTTGCTGATCTTTGAACTCAGTTGTTATCTTGAAGGAAAGCTTCTTCTGAACTTCAGTATGAATCTAATTAATGAGTTAATTCCCTGCTAATCTATTCTCTTCTTTGTGTCCGTTTCATGATTAATTTAGTTCCAGTGAATTTCCTTTACTGACTGCAGAGTAGAAACACATTTCCTATCCTATTAATCTCTACTTCTGACCCATCAGCAGGGGACTAAACAAGGGCAAATGCCTCCATGCTTTTATTTTCTGAGCCATTACAGGGCACAGGTGATTTCTAGAAAAGCTATGTGGGAGTAAGTAGGGAAATTCTCCAGGCATGCTGTGCTGCTACTGTAAGAGAAGATGGAGGAAGATGGTGTAACTGCTGTAAATGAGTTGAAAACTCTGCCCACTTACATCAGCCACAGATCTAGCTGAGAGGACAAGCCAGCAGGCTGCACACTGCATGGGAATGTCACTCAGATGCAAAGGATCAGAGAAACAGCCAAGCCCATACTCTGCAAAGATAAATTATGTTGAGAGAGACACAACAGGGATCTGGGTTTTGTTACTCCTGAAGTTCTGAAGCTCCCTGATCAACTTCCAAAACTATTTTCCTGGTGTGGAAGAGAAGATCTTGCTTGGAGAAGACAGACTTCTCCATTTCCCTCCACCTTCAATACTTGGGAAAAAAAAAGGAAATTTGGCCTGTTTACCCCTCTAGTTACTCTTTCAATGTTTAAGTCTTAGAATGGAGTCCTCATAATTAAAAAACAAAAACAAACAAACAAAACAACAACAACAGAAAACATCATCTGATGTTCAAATTTAAAAATATATATATATACTGTATTATTGGTAGAAGTACACAAACATAAAAGAAAGTAGCAGTAAGGCTGCCATTTTCCTAGGAAAGCTAAACAATTAATAACTGCCTGAAATAACATGGGGAGTAAGCACATGGCTGCAGCTTTATACCTCTGCATCCTGTTCAGAGCTAGGCTGTTTATTTCCTTCAAGGGTTTACATCTGTTAGTATTAAGCCACACTAACAGCTCTGATGGGTTTACATGTATCTTGCTGTTGCATGCATCTCTTGAGAAAACTCAGGGATGGGAAAGGTTACCTTCTTGCAATCGCACTCCTACCTCCACAGCTCTCATGTGCCCTTCAGGGAAAAACATTTAAAACAAAACAAAACAAGCAAAAAAAAAAAAAAAAAAAAGTAAAAAGAAGCAAAACCAAAGCAGCTCGCTCCCCCCTGAACAGCACAAAATATATTGGGGCTGTGTAACATACGCGGCAGAACAAGTACTGCCAGTGAGTAGCAACACAAATCTTCCATCTGATGACACGATGCTTCAAGGACATTTTTAATGATGGATCAAGGACACTGCTGTTTGAGAGTCACCTTATTTAAGTTCTATTAACTGCAGCTTTCTTAGCACGCAGATCCAGCACCCCACAAGGGATGGAGTAAAAGTGAGAAAGTACCAGAAGGCATGAGAGACATCTATGCAAACAGGTATCCTGTCTTCATGACTATTCCTGTCACACCTACAGGGGAAATAATCTCTGAAATTTCAGTAACCATCTTCCTACTGATCCTTCACCAATAGCTTGTTACTCAGAGCCACTCTGTAAGTGGATGGAAATGCCAGACATGAGGAAAATACATTGAAAAGAGTAGAGACCTCGAGTGAGCCTATTCATTATTCCCTTTCTGATAAATTCCAGCTCATATGCCAGAGTACTCCATTTCTGAGAAGTTTAAGGAATCAGTGGATGCTTTGTTACAGACATTTGACACTGGTGGGGTTAAATTCCTGATGGACCATGACCAACAGAGGGACCTGAGCTGGAAAAAAGAAAAAAAGATCGCAAGTTATGCAGTGATGCTGAGTACGCTGCTCCCAGTTTTGCTGTATCTCCAGGTGCTGGGTCACACATGACTAGATTTCCCAAGCAGAATGCTATACAGCCAGCAGCAGCAGTATTACGGGCTTAGCCTTCAGGCCTTGCTCTCCAAGGAGTTTCTCCACTTGGAGCTGAGGCTTTGATCCTGAACAGTACATTTGCACAATAAGACTTTGGGTATGATTTTAAGAAGTGAGAGAAAAGTGAACAAAACCCCTGCTTCTGAGTCTTATGCCTCCAATCTGCTCTTCCTTTGAAAGGGCAAAGATGCTTCAGAGACATTGTTAAAATACCTAAACCATTGTTTCAACCTATTCCATTATTTATACTTCCACCCAAAACATTTTTATTTTTATTTTTAATCCTGAGCTCTTGAAAGTGAGGCATCACTTTGTTTGAAGTCTTCAGGATCACTTCCATGAGCTGCAAGGAGAAGGCAGGGAGAGGGGTTAGGTCTTGGTCTGCTTTTGACCTTCCAAACCCATCTTTTTCAGGGCCCCTCTCTCTTCTCACTGTTCTGTGCTACCTACAAGCTGCCAGCATCACAACTCCATCCATTTGTTTTTCTAGTTTGTATTTGGTCCTTTCTAACCATCAGTAATAATAATCATTGACTTCAAGTCAGACAGATAAATACAATTAAAAGGTCTTAAAAAAAAAAAAAAGACACGATTTCTTATGGACATGCACTTTCACCTGAGAGATTCTAGTTTCCTCCACATCTCCTATTTGTGGCCAGTAAATTTCCAAGGCAATAATTGCTTAAAGATAAAATGGTTTCTCCAATACATTCATCAAATCAGGCTGATTAATCCAGGAACCTACCACCCTTCTTGAAAATACCAAACCTCAACTGCAATGCATGCAGACAGTAACAGTGAAAATATTATGAAACTGTTACTTTAACAAATGCTACGCTGTCTTTAGCAAAACCGTCTTGAATTCTTGTCTTCCTATAACTTTAAAGACAGTGCATAAATAAGGAGGGTTCCAGACCGGGTGATAAAAGTACTTAGAGGCATAGAAAGACTGAAAATAAACTGAGCATCTTTCATGACCAGATGTACAAGAAGAGAGGTGATAGTTGTTTACAAAATAACTGGCAATTTGGGCACTCCCAATTATTCTCTCTTACAGCAGAGGACAAAAATGCATTTGCAAAGGTGAAAGACCAGCTGATGAAAGGAAATACTTTCTCTTTCTGCACAACACACAGCTAATCTATAAAACTCATGAGATAGCAGTGTGCAGCCAGGAGCAATATAAGATTCAAAAAGCATTAGCCACTACTACAGAAAATCAGAGCCCTGGAACATTTCATTAGACAGGATTATTGCTATTATAATTATTTGGAAAGGCTACAAATTCTCATGTTTCCAGGTATAAATAAATAAGCGTCTGAAGATCGAAAGGCATTCCCCTAGGTGGTTGGGGTAGTCTGTAATTGCCCACTATGGCAATTTCTTGCATCCCTCATCGAAATCTCTAATGTGGAGCACTGTCAGATAGAACACTTAACTGGACAAATGTACTACAATGGATCCTGTCTTCTTATGATTCACTTATTCACAGATGAAAATACAGGTTGTGTGTTACAATGAAAAATAAGTATTAATACCAGCAAAAGCCTGCCAAGATAAATCCAGGTAGCAATACTTTACCCAAATTCTTGGCTGCCCCCTGCAGGTCGACGGAAGACGAGACACTATTTTCCTATCTGAAATGGGGGTTTTGCTTGCTATTTGAATTGCATAGGACTTTTATCTTTTAATGAGATGCTGGTGCTTTATGGAAGATGCTGTAGAATGGCATCTTCAGAAACAATTCTGAAGTACAGAGTGTGATGTAAAAACTTGTTGGGCAGACTAGACAGAACAAACAGATTAGACAGAGAAATAGATAGAGAACAGATGCTTTCTATTCTTCCCCTTATTCTTCATTTCTGATGATACTGCCCTGATAGCAGAATCTTTTTCTGGCATTCAGCTGCTTCTATTGCTTATTCTGCCTTCCAACTCCAAATCCTCTTACTCTTTTTGAAATAGGGATTTAAGGTAGTAACTAACTGTTAACACTTAATAGGAAACCATTATGGTTTACCTGGTGAATAGTATGCAATAGATAAAGCTGCTGATTATGTACTTCTAAATGGTTAAAGACGTATGTGAAAATCTAACCGTAAAGCCTGTTTCTGTTACTTTGAAAATGAAACTCAACCGTCCAGAAATTAGCTTTTCATCCACTTGAAAAATAAAAGTTTTACCAACAACAAATGGTAGTCAGAATGGGAGATGGAGCCATTCAGCAGGAAACTTCAACTGCATCGTGGGGAGAATACAGAGAGGGAATATTGCCCTAACAGCTGCAAAGGGAAAGTGTCTCTTCTTTGCTCTTCCACTGTTCAGAGCCTGCTTCTCCCCCAGCCCATGCCCTGGCGCGTTGGCTTTGCTCAGCACTTGTGGCAGCTGCCTGAGCTCTTAGCATCCACCCATGGGAGCAGAAAGAAGCCATGACTGAAACGATAGAGCCTTTGGGAAAGGAAAACATCACAACAAGCTGATTTTTTATGTTTGCGTTGGCCACTGCAACCCAATCTAATTATTTCAGAGCTACAGCTTTCCATAGAGTTCTGCTAACTGACCTCACCTAGCATCAATCCCTCCCCCTCCTCTACCACCACCACCACCCCACATCACAGGTCCATCTATGCTTTTCCAGGCCAGAATCAGTCCCGCAACTCACACATTGCACAGTGACAGCAATGAGAAACCGTCAGTGCTCTGCCCTCCAACCACTGGTTGAGGGACGTGATTGTCCTGCTCTGATCTGAGCTGATGCGGCCTTACCACAAGCACTGTGTGCGGTTTTGGGCATGACAATAGAAAAATCTATGATAGAGTGTCCAAAAGGAGGGCTACAAAGATGGCGAAGAGCCTAGAGGGCAAGACATAGGAGAAGCAGCTCAGATTACTCGGTTTGTTCAGCCCAGAGAGGACGAAACTGAGGAAAGGCCTCATGGCGGCCTGCAGCTCCCTCATGAGGGGAGCAGAGGGGCAGGTGCTGAGCTCTGCTCTCTGGGGACAGCGACAGGACCTGAGGGGACACCATGGACCTGGGACAGGGGAGGGTCAGGCTGGGTGTGAGGGAAAGGTTCTGCACCCAGAAGGAGCGGTCAGACACAGTAATTTTCACTAATTCTTTCCGCAACATTACATTTAGCCTATACATCCTAATAAATCCATATGATTGCTGACAGGATATAACGAATCATCACAGCCAACAGGGACTGGCTTATGCATTTGTATCTCCATATGTATGTGCTCGTCCACACTGGTACATGTGTGTGCTGGGCCTTGAAACAACAACCTGCACACATTTACCTCATGTCTCACACGATAGCTCTGCCATGTCTCTCTCTCCAGTATCTCGTGTGGCAGCAAGCGTCAGGGTCTGCGTGAGTCACAGACACAATGCACTGAACAGCCGGAGCCTCTGACAGAATATACAATAGAGCGGAGATGTCTGTGGAGGTGGCTTTGGAGTGCTTTAAAAATGCTGCCGACTTTCACCTCCAAATGTGACACTTTGCTCACCCACCCACTTCACTTACAGGCTATGTGCTCCTTTTACAGTAACTCACCAGCTTTAATTACGAATTTCTGCCTTTTCTACCCCTTTAACTGTTTAGTTTATCATTTGTCTTGCTAAATGATTTTTTTTTTTCCTTTGGACATGCTCCTAGATAGCAGTTGCATACTGTCACCACAGTACAAGAGGCCTGGTCAGACTCTCATTTGCAGGCTGGGCACCAAACCAAAATAACCTGCAACAAGCTTTTGCCTCGAAAGCAGAAATCTCTTACATTCACTTTGCAGAGAAAGGATGCAGAGATGGAGACACAATGTGCCTAGGAATATCATTATAGCAGAACCATTTGGCTCTCCTTCACTCTTATTGTCTGAGTAACTTAAATCAGTAATGAACTTCTGACCTGGAGAAAAACTGGATCCCACTGATGGTTTTACAGGGGTTTCAGCACCTTTTATTACTATATCTTGCCCATAACAGGAAATATTCACTTTAAACAACAGTAAGGTATGTGACACTGCCACCTTCAATGCAGGACTATGAGGCTTTGATGCTAGTGATGGGTAAAACTCTACCTGGTTTCACAGACCCCTGGCATTCGTTTCAGGTTGCTTCTAAATTCTGTGATGCTTGGATATCAGAGCCCCTACTATTTGGGTCCAAGAGGTAAGGACTCTAAATGGTGAAGTGTTCAATCCAGATAAACCAGATAAAGCCTTTAGTTCCTGTGATCTACATCCCATTACTAATTCTCCAGAACACTGGAAAGCAAAGTCCGTTTTCACCTTCAACCAGTGTAATTTTCCGTTACATAGTGTGATCCTCAAGAGACTCTTTTGGGACTTGTGGACGGATTAATTAAAGGTCACCTCAAGTGACAATTGCCAGAAAGAGAACAACTCATCAGAGGAAAAATACACCACTACCACTAAAACATGCTTCCATCTGAAGGGCTGGGAGTGCATTTTGCCTGACTACCATCCTTGTCACTCACCCCATTGCTTCACTTGCCCTACTACAGGTGCTACAGTATTCATCACTATGAAATACATGCCAGTTCTCTGTTTTTCACAAGGCAGAAGCTCTTTTGGGAATCATTTGGGAAAGTACCACATGGAAACAATACGATAATAAGAGCCTTGGACTTCCCTTATCACTTAACCATGTTTCCCACTGGCCCAAAGGCACAAGGATTGACACTATAGTTGAAAACAAAGGACAGAGATCACCACAGTTGCACTAAATTGCCTCCTTCTGCTATGATGACAGAGACCCAAAATATAATGCAGCTGGAGCTTCAGCCACTGCTGAAGGTTATATGTTATATGTATATATAACATATATATGTTATACATTATATGTATACATATAACCTATATAATGCTATATGGAATCTCCTAACCCTACCTCTAAAACATTAGATCCATGGTATATTCAGTCTGAAATCCCTCCTCCGGCTGCATTCAAAATGACCAATAGTCTAAATAGACCAATCCTCCCGCAATTCTTTGTGCCCTTCCAGAAAAGACCATCTATCCTGTTCCAGTGTCAGCACTATCCTGGTCTATAAAGGTCACCTCAGAGGAAAGTGGATGTCCCTCATAATCCATTCCTTTGGGGGACACTTCAGCAATCAGCTTTATTATTCTATCCCAACATGTGAAGGGACCCAATGGCTTTCATATTTCAAGTTAGATTTTAAGGGAAAGGACTGCACCACAGAAATACAGATGCTCCTAATCAATATGAAAATGTCTAATACCAGACAGTACTATACCAATACGCCTCACAGAAAGGGCAATGCAGAGCCCATTTGTTCTGCTGGATATATACAAGTTCATTATCTGTACTCTAGTCAGATCTGTACGTGTATAGTAATTTGAATAACCTCAGACAGATATGATAGCAAGTAGTCCTTTTGTGCATATTTGAAGTTCTTTCTATGATTTCTTTCTCTGCCTTTCGCTCTTTTCCTCTCATTCCTTTCTGCTGCCATTTAAATTGCTATTATTAGCTATTAAATGATAAATTAATTACCTCTGAAATAAGCATGAATAATTATTCCCAGTCTGGCATAGCTGGGGCTGGCATTTGATAACAATCAACAAAAGCTGTGCAGCTCCCAAGGTATTTCATAATAATCATAATAAAAATCAATAGAGGGAAAACAGGGACAGCTCTAGAAAGTGTTAATGAAAAGTTGCTGAATTACAGCGGCTCACCTGTGCACAGCTACATAAAAGCCTTCTGAATACCAAATGCATTCATTATAGGCTGTATTGCTTGGCTGAACCTCCAAAGAATTCACTGGGCTCGGATTCTCACACTAACAAAGAAAAGATGCTGAAGAGGCTGGATGAGAAGGATGAAGGGATGGATAGGAGAAAGTTCACATTCTTACTTGGAAAACATGATTATCAAGGTATACAGGGACAGTAAAATCTGAAGCCTGTAATAGATCCAAACCCAAAACCTGAGTTTTTTCCTTCCAATAGCAGGGACATCCAGGTTTTAGGTCAGACCCTGGAGGGCAAGGTACCACCACTCTTTTGCACCATCTGTATGAAAGATCATTGTAGAGTATTAGAAGACAACTACAGTTCAGTATTACTGAAACTCCTTACAGTGATATGGTGATACGAAACCACTCCAGAACCTAGCTTCAGTTACTCTTATAGCTGATGCATTGTGTTGATGTTAAATGTTATTATGTGCCCATTAAAGTGTTATAAGAAATACATTAGAAACTCCTTTTGTCCCATGTTCTACACCACCAATATGACAAAGCGTGGCAAACATGACACTTGCTTTATTTAGCTAAATGCATCTCCTTGGCACTTCTTGCTCAGACATCCAAATACAGAAATACCACATCCAGAGATGTTCATAAAGCAGTAGAAATTTTAAATTCCTTTACCAGCAATAAAATCTGTGACTAAGCTAAAAAACAAAAAAAAAACAAAAACAAAAAAAAAAAACAAACAAAAAAAAAAAAAAAAAACAAAAAAAAAACAGTATCAATAAGCAACCTCCTCTCCTGAAAGCTGGCATGTGATATTTAACGTCTACAGATGATCAAGGTAAAAAAAAGTCTCAAATCTTTACTTAAAGAAAAATGAGCATTCAATCAAACAGAAATCTGAATCAAAACTGTCAAATAATTCCTGCTGTTACATTCCCCAAGGAGTTAGATTCACAAACTCATGAAAGAAATCTTTCAACTTCATGCATGTGTCAGAGGACTCCTCAGAGTCCAACTGCCCAGTCTGCCTGAGGGAACCAGATGCCACGACTGCTGGAACACCCTAACTGTGAGGTGACGGGGCATTTTGCTGGGTGAAGCACTGTCTTGCGCTCAAACCTTTCAGCTGAAATTTGTTCCAGTTTACTTAATAAAAACAGACAAAATGCAACAAGGAATTAAATCCACATTCACCTGTAATTAAAGGAAGACATACGCTATCAGGCAAGGGAGCCATTTGCCATCACTGCACAGAAGTATCATGCTGCATTTCTGCTGTTCAAAGATGTCAGAAATGCCTGAAATGAAGCAAACGTTCTTTGTTCCATCTGTATTATTTTGCTGTTTGAACTTTCCTCTTTCTTGTTTGCTTCATGTCCAAAAATTCACTCTAGTTTGATCTGAATGGCATTTCGGCCACATAGCTTAAAAGATGAGTGGACTTGCTTGCACAGCCATAATCAGGAGAGGGTGAATTAGAGTGCAAGGATGGGATATCCAACATTTCAATACCATCCAGGATCATGATGGTGCATCAATGCACTATAGAAGAAGAGCAAGCACAGTTCCAAATGATCTGCTAATCCTTCTTGTCAATTCTTGGATTTGCCATCCACTCACCAAGCAATCTAACTCTTCTCAGTGTATGGAAGATGAAAAGATTACATCCGGACAAAGAGCCAGAATAGTGATTAAGCTTCCTGCTTTTGATTAATATCAGAGCTAGGCATATTTGCCATCTGGGATGGAGAAGGATTTGGCTCTGCTCAAGAAATGTAAGGAATGAGGAAGAAACACAAGAGATGTATAATACCTGAGTCAGCAGAAAATTCTTAATGACTTCTGAAAGGTCTGTCTCAATATGTACATGTACCATGTGTCTCCTGAACAAACTGATACTGCTGCAGTGCAAAACACTCCCAAGCACAACCTGGAGGGCAGAGGAGAAGAGAATGAAGGAATATACCATCCATTCAAAACATGAGGAAGAAGGGGAAGGCACCTTTAATGAGAAGATGCTCTCGCTTTCTTAAACCTGTTTTAAGTGAACAAACAGTCACTTCCCATCTTCTTTCTGGCCATGACAAATGTGAAGTTACCTGGACAGCATTGACTTAAAACCTAATCGCTTTTACAGCAAATGAGGCATGAAACCTATTATCAAAACACATGATGTCTGAAGTACATGCTGGCGTTTCACTTTCCCAGCAGAGAGCTTCTGAATGCCTGAATTGACTACAAGGCGTGGTGGCAGGCTGGAAATGCAAAATTAGTGGTTCCTCCTGAGGCATGGCAAATGCTTGTGAGGCCAGCTTGTGCCTTTGGGAGAGGGCAGAATAAAATGTCTGTATGAGCATCTGATACATTACCTTGTTTTCTGAAGAAGGCTGTTAAAGACCAGAAAACTCTCCACACATTTGGCCTTTGACCTTGGCAGAGTGGTCCTTAAGACTGACCCTATTGCACGGAGGTGGAAAAAGGGCTATTTGATGCAGAAAAATTCCTATATAGCACTTGTGAAGAGAAAAAAAAAAATAAACAAACTACTAAGTTCTTAAGGTTTTGTGAAACATAAGGGTGGTAATGCTTGAACAAGTGTCCCAGGAGCACAGGATGCTAATTAAAAGCTGGCTAATACCTTAAACAATTTAACCACTGGAGGGGCAGTTAGAATTTTGCTAGGATTATCAAAAGTTTGTTCCAGTCCCGAGGGCATTTATTCATTTGAAGTTTTCAGGACGTCATGTGGATGTTTTTGGAAACACTTAGATAGCCACTTGGTTTTGTCGTCATTCAATAAATGATGAGAAGCAACATATTAGATACCAATAACCTTTTGAGCATTGGTTCCAGGACCCTGTAAGCAAAACATTTATAAAGCATTTACATTAGATCAATTCAGAAGTCCCTTAACTGGATTTTCCCTTGATTTAATCAGGTACAGCATTCGGTAGGAAGCACGTAGAAACTTTCTGTGGAGAGATAATATCTGAATAACAGGCCTGGAATTTACTGCAGAGGTTTCACAGTTAAAGCACTTCAGGTATGACGCAGATGAGCACTTCCAGGTGGTCCAGAAATCCTATATCACTGCAGTACCAGTGGCAATAATTTCAGGAGTTACCTGTTCGTCTCTAAGACAGGCTTAAGAAGGACATATATGTCACCTGGTAACTAGGTGGAACTTGGAATAGTCCTTGAACGAGCCTAGTTTGTATCTAGCCCTTGAGCTTTGATGACACACAGGGAGAAAGGAGCTCTTCCTGCAGCTGTAACACCCTACAGTTGTAATTTATATAATGCATGTACTGTATCTTATACTTCCTCCAACTTTTTGCATGTTTATGAGACAGCTGCCATATAGAACCGCTGCAGACCAGTGACAAATAGCTGTTGGACCAACTTCGTGATGTCTAAGGATTTCTGGGTCTTAGGGGAAATACTCTACTGTTCTACTAGTGGTGTAGGCCCAGAGATGGAAGTTCATCCTCCTCTACTTATCCTCAGACTCAGCTACTTTACTACTCTGCCTCTGCTGGGAACTTATTCCATTTGCCCTACTCACGCTTGTGAATGATTTCCATGCATTCTTCAGTCTAGTATGAAGAGTAAATGGGTCAGGAAGAAATTCTTGCCCATGTATCAAACTGTATTTAGTTAGGTCTGCTAAGGTTTCGTACACCTTTCTTTGGCTCATTGGAGACTGTGTCTGAACACTATGGACCAGATCTGATGTGAGAAATATCCCATTCACACAGGAGGACCAGTCACTTCAGACCAGTTATTTTCCTGACAGCTATTACCTTGCTCTGATTCATTGACCACTGATTCTGAAAGAACTGTATAAAGGTCACAGCGGAGAGTTTATTCCAGGGAAGCAGGGAGGGTCCAGCCTGCATCTTCACCTCCCTCACAGCAGTAATGAAAGAGTAAGGCTACGAAATACTCAGAGCAGAGAGAGCCTGAAGAGGAAAAGTAAAAGACACATTCTGTTATAAACCTTGACAGGTGAAAATGTTTGCTGTTGGAAGGAGATGCTGAAATGCCAAGTCAATGACATGCACACCAGACACCAGGGCAAAAGAGAGACAAATGCAGGGCATGAACTGTGGGGATTTCACAACAGAAGGGACCTCTGGCTCCATAGGTTGTGATCTATGTACCTTTGCAATGAGACATTTCATCTGGGAGCCAGCTCTATTCAGTGCTGGATTAACTTTTCATTCCATTGCTTGACCTGTCACCCAGAGTACTACAGAGATGGGCACTGAGAAATACATATTTAGGAAACACATTAGATCGAGATAGACATATTTAACATAAGCACTGTGCAATACATCACACTGCTCACATCTGTAGCGATCAGTGCAATTTCATCCTATTTCCACAAAACAAAACCCTACCAATGAATAAAGATTGCATTTTCATCAAGGTTGAGCAATAGCAATTATTTTCTTTTGACACTGCTAGTAGGACAGTCTTTGTGACACACTTTATTTTGCCAGAAAAGCATTAGCTACAATCAGAGCTAATGCTTCCCACTTCAACATCTATGAATAATATTTCCTGGGATCAGGGTTGTACAGACTGTTGGAAAAGGGTTTACCTTCAGGGTGTTAAAAAACACCTCTATTCACAATATAAAGCACACAAGAAAGAAATCCCACAAGGTACCCACCTAGATTGATCCTGTGTTGCACGTGCAGGCCCCAGGTCTAACTCTGCTTTGGCAAAGGTACAAAATAAATTGGGTATTTCTATCCACATTTACTCACACTTTCATAAGAAGAAAATATAGAAAGGATTCAAAGATGCCGTGCATTTTTGTGATAACCATAGAAGACAACAGAGCTGGGTTTAAACTACAGACACTTCATTCTCCTTAAACCCACAAAGACGGCACCAGCCTAGAAAAAAACAGAGTATAATTTCCACTGACATAATGATATGCCACTTTAAGCTGCAAGGCTCTGGTGACTTCCTTGTGCTACCTACAGGAGCAAGATTGGACTTTGTCTTTACAGAGTACGATTAGACTGTGTGGAACCCCACAGCTCCCTCCAGATAAATGTTTTTATGGAGAATCATTTTTTACTTCAAAGTCTGTGTCTTATTTTATTTCAAAGTCTAAGTTGAGAGAGAGGCCTGGACATAGCTGCCCTCCTGCCCGTACCAACGAACTCTCTGTATTCTGCATTCTTCCATTGGTTCCAGTAGGCCTCCTACTCCCTCTAAAATCAAATTATGCAATTCTCTTGGTGAGTCTCATAGAAACCCAGAGGCAAAATATTAATTTTCTGAATCAGAATCAATAGACTACACAATCATTTTCAATGAATTATTTATCAAAAACCAGAATATGCTAGCAAGCCCCTTGGTCCCTGTGTCTCTCTTTCCCCAGCCTCACGCAACAAGCTCCTGCAATATGGCATATCTCTAGACAGGATTAAACAATGCAACTGTTTACCTGTTCTGCAAATGGTAACTAAATGCACGTAACCTACCAAAACTCCATAGATGTGCAATTTTACCCAGTGGAATGAAAATGAACAAGTAACTATCACATTGCCTTTCAACAGTGACATTACATCCCTGGGTGACACTAATGCTGGGGAAAGTTGAAGGGACAGAAGGTTTTGCTTTCAGTCACCATGGCCACATTTGGAACACTATGGGAGCTTTATAGGATAAGGGATTTGGAGGTTTGTTGATTTTAAAAGTATTGGTAACTAGAGAGTTTCTTACTACTATTTTGGTACAGGTCCATTACCCCATGATACTGGGAAAAAATTAAAGGAATGCCTAATAGTATGAAACCAAACAAATCAAACAGTAACAGAAAACTACACAGATCAGGGAAAGGCCTCACTGAGCTAGTGTGACTGGGTGGCTTTTTATCACTGTCTAGGGCTAATCAAGGTTCAATATTTTCCTTCCCAGAAGAGACATTATTTTATGCAAAGGCTCTTCCAGCTCTAGTTCAAAAGACTTTGATTTATATCTCAAATCCAACCACCTGGCCAGTAGTTCTCTCTATTGACACACCAACGATTTGTTGGATGGATGTCCACAGCCCTGAAATTGTTTAGGATACATGCTAATTGCTTCATTTATGTGTTCATACGTTCAAGTGAGCACAGCTATACCAAAGGAATGTCTCTATTTTTCAGGCCTCTTTTTTCATTGTCCCTCATAAACATTAAAAACCGTGAACAAGCTTGTAAGAATGGTTTCCGGCATGAGGAACAGGTGGTGGTAATGTCAGTTAAGTATTCCTGCAGGGGGAAGACTGGAAGCTTGCTATAAATTATAGGGGCATTTCTGCAACTGAAAAACTTGCTTTTCACTGATGAAGCTTGAAGCACTCTTTGATGACAAACCCACTGGGAAGCTTCAAATCATATCACATCACTAAGTTTTCTTTCTCCATTTGTCTTGGAAAAACATTATTACAAGCATATGTGCTTGCACATAGCACTAACGAGAATGCTCTAGAAAGGGTATATACATTTCCACTTCATCACCAATTCAAGCTGAAGAGTCCCATATTCTGACATTTATCTGGGCCAAAGTCCCCATATATTTATACTATGGCAAACTGAGTTGCATAAATCCCTAAAGGAAGCTAAGAAATGAATTTTGCAATTTAGAAAAACACCTCCTCAATGATCAGTAGGATACTGACCTCATCACATGCATCAAGAAGTCACCAACCTGTGTTCTAAATGTATGTAGGACTCAGTACAGTGTGAAGAGGAATATCTGTGAGAATCCTTGCTGAATCAGGCCTACAATTTCTAAATCATGTCATCAAATTCCATTACTAATCTGCAATATTTGTTCCCTGCCTATAGCCCTTAGAGAATGTCTTCCCTGTAAGAGATTGTCTCCATGGAAGATCTCCCACAAGAGAGCCCTCTGAATAATACCGTCACTGACCTTTGTGCTCGGTCTGTTATCTCCTCATCCAGATCCAGCAGGAGCGCTGCCTGGTCCATCACCTTCTTGCTGCAGGGCAAGGATTTGAGATGCAGAATGAGCAGAGCAAGGCAAAACTTGCTTCCCATCTCCTCCAACTCTTGAGTTCCCAGCTGCAGGCCCTGGTGGAGAAAAGCAGGAAGGTTCATTGCTGAGTGTGCAAGTTGTAGGTGTTAGGAGACAGTCAGGTTTGTTTTGGAGGACAACTCTTAGTGTTCTTCCTTCCATTCTGAATGAAGCATTCATTCACTTTTGCTATATTTTGCTATATTTCCCCTAAGCCATTCACAAATTCACTGACAGCATTTGGTCTACAGGAGCTATTCTAAAATAGACCTTATTTTACAAAAAGGGAAACAGAGGCAGATAGGTTAACCACCTAAACTACATTTGCAGAAGTCATCATTGTAAGAATTATACTCAGTCCCCAGGAGGATCTGACTGTAAATCCAGTTTTACAAATGATTAGGTCTCATTTTTTTCTCTCTGTAGAAAAAATCATCTCCCTAAGCAATGGGAAACAAATAGGCTTTATGACTGTAAATACTGGGCAGTGACAGAGATGGAAAAGGAAACTGGGAGAGAAGGAGGGAGGGAAGATCTTTAACAAGTTATGAATTGTTTTTTAAGAAAATCAATTGCAAAGTAATTGCAAACTAACAAACACCTCCAAGGAATTTCTCAGTCTATTAAAAGCTTATGTCTCTCTATCAGAGACAGGCTGAGACAAAGATGCACAAGCAGGGTTTGGATTACTAACATCATCTTTCCAAGGGGACTCCTCCAAGCTGTGGATCCTCACTTGGAAGACCCCTGATTACCAAGTCTGTGTGTGTTTTTTCACTAACTAACTCAAGATATAACAAACAAACAAAAAAGTAAGACATCAAAGGCCTGCATAGGAGTAATTCAATGTAATTACTGGTAGTTTCATGCAGGCAGCAAGATGGCGAGAGACCAAAAAAAACACAGATACACTGAAAAAAAAACTAAGAAACTGCAAAATCCCTCATCTGTGGCATTTAGTGACCACATCACATGTTGCTCCTTAATGCTATCACATCAGGGGTTGAATCAATTGCTGAACAATTGCTGCTTCTATCAGCCCCGTGTGCTTTTGCAGCACAAGCCATCTCTGCAGCCACCCATTTTCCGACAAGAGCTCCAATCCCATTTCCAAGATTGTTTCCTTAGCAACTGTCACAAGTCCACGCTCGCAGCCCTGGCCCTAGCCACAGGCACAGGGCGTGCTCCACACCAGCATGGCCTGTACCTGACTCTCTACTAGATATTTGTTAGTGGCCATCTTACGGGTAACAGAGCCCATATATTTTCCGGTAATCTATTACAGGGCTGAGCTCTGTCCTCCTGTTTGTTTTTGCTGTGTAACATCACTGCCTTTGTCAAGTTCTCCGGGATCTCAGCCGCTCTGTAGAGCTGTGAGATTGTTTCTGAGCCAACAACCTGCAGGTGGATGGAAGAAAGAAGAGATTTCTCACATTACTGCCTACAATTCTCTTGTAAGCTTTTTTGTACATTCTTGTTACAGACCACAAACTACTTGGACAGGGTGAAAACCACCACTTCAACTTTGGTAGGTCTGGCATGTGCAAATATCCAGCATGACAAAAGCCCTATCTGATAACAGACACATTTTCCTATAATAACTACACTGAAATTATGCTTCCTTTCTGAGACCCTGCAAGCCAAGTGTGAATATGTTATTATAATGATGGACATGAACAAAATAATGCGGAGCTTGAACTTACACTGAGTAGTTGGACAGCTAGATAAGCACAAGACTGCCTAGAAGAGCATGCAAACAATTGAGAAAACATAGCCTCAGTGCCAGGCAGGGCTGGAGGTCTCTGGCAAATGGACTTCTGCTCTTGGGACAGTCTCCTAAATATTTTTAATAACAGTAAGCAAATCTCTGACACCATTTCTTCTCTTACCCTAATCATCTTTTCTGCAAGCTTTGCCAAGCAAGATTCAGATACAATGAACTACAGCAATTATTAATAATGGTAAGAAAACAGAGAGAGAGGCTTATGGGAAGGAAGTGTCATTAATGCAAAACAATGAGAGTGCTTAGCAGCTCTGCATAGATTCCTAAATGTTTTATTATTTTACTTTAAAAGATAAGATATTTTAGTGTGACAGAGTTACAATTGGCAGGCAGAAGTGGTGACATTTCTGAGCAAAAAATGTCATTTCCACAGCAAAAGAGTTATTCTCTCAGGGGCAAAAAATACAAAGAACATCTTGCAGCTTTCCCTGGGGTGCATCTCAGGGTCCTGCTTCCAAGATCAAGGCAACACACTAAATACCTATCAATTCAGGTGATGCGAATTGTGTCTGTGCTAAAACTCAGCCTGTGGCTTTATGATTCCCTAGGGCTTTATTCAGGATATGAAGAGGCCTTAAGAAACTATGAGCAGAGAAATAATAATAATAAAACTATAATATACCTGAGAAACCTCAGACAGTAACTGCTCATGCACTGGAGTTAGCTGCTGTGCGATGGATCCATATTGCTTTGATAGCAAACAGCTCAGGAGTAACAGCTGGAGACCTCAGTTTGAAGATTACCGGTTAACACACCTTATTCACTTCCACCACAGGCAGACTTTTATCTTTTAATGCAGCTAACTTAGGTAATTCCTCCCTCCTCAGCTCCCAGCAGAGGGCGGAGCTGGAGGTGCATAGCTTGACTACCATTAAATCGAAGATGTTGACAGAGCTGACATATCAAACCGATGTTATTGACGGCATCTGCCAGCGATGCCAGGAGCACGTGTGTTGGTTAGGATTCAGTCCCACTTGCATTGCTCAAAAGGGAAGCTTGGTCTCCAGGCATTTCCCTTGTAGCTCTGCAACACAGAGCTTTAAAACTGTTCAGCTTGTGCTCTCGACTCAAGAGTTGTGAAAATATTCTACAAGAGATTAAGAGAGAAGAAAATAACAATAGAGGTGGTGCACTTTGGTTTGGTTACGAAGCTGGAAGGAAGCACACCTCCATGGCAGTGAAGCTACTTTTTTTACACTCATGATATGATCTATTTGCCACTGCCATACAGGAGGAAGCTGCTGTACCTGATGGCATGTCCTCTGCAGTGTCCTGCCAGTCTGCATTCTTGGTGACCCCATCTTTCTCCCTAGCACAATGCTTTATGGCTCTGTCCTCCTTTGGACACATCTATATGAGCTGTGGAGCATGCTGCAAAGTCTTCCAAGCCAGCAAAATCCAAGCAAATTCTGAAGCAGAAAATGCTGCACCAGAAAGCTGCAGACAGACTCATCAGTCACAATTAGTTTAGGCTCAGAGACACACTAACAAAGCTATCCTACTTTGATGATCAGCTCATATCTCTGCACAATTTCTGCTCCCTATTACATGAAAGAACCAGTCTGGATCAGCATCAGCTTGGTACATCACGCTCCACTGCGCAATACAAATGTGCCCAGTGGTCCCGTGGGCCCTCTCATGCAGTCTTTTGCAGGCATAACATTAAGGAATAACCAGTTAATTGTTTTCTGGCTATTATAAAGAATAATAGAGCTAAACAGTTTTTGCTAATCCTTTTTCACTTTTTCATACCACAGCAGACAGCATGGCAGGAGATGATGCCTATCAACAGTCCAAGATTTGGACATAGACACACATATATATTTATGTTTTATGGGAAGAAACAGATCCCTGAGATGAGCAACATGGCTAATCAAATGAATGAAATGGACACTTACTCTACTAGCTCTTGGTCCACTTCAACCAACATATATCTTGCCTTTTCTGCTAAAAGTGTCTTAGTATAATGGCTGGGGCAGCAGGGGGCTCACCTGCATCTCCTAATTGACACTGACACAGTAATAGGAAACTGGGGAGGAGGGAGGAAAAAAAAAAAAAAAAAAAAAAAAAAGCAGCTATTTATTCACATATCATTTGATCAGGATATTGAGAATACAAATTTTCCCACCCAAAGCTGATGAAATCATACTGGAAAAACAGTCCATTCATACTCAGCACTGTAGCATCAAATAAATATCCACAACTCAATGTTTCCAGTGTCTCTCAACTTCCCCTGAAAACACTTCACAGGCTAAAAGACAATGTGATGGAAAAACTTTATTATTCATTACTCATATGCTTTAAACAATCCCACAGCCAAAGGCAGCAATAGTTTCATAACACAGATATTGTTGAAGAAGGTGGAAGGACTCCAAAAGTTAAATTAGAAATTTCTCTCTCCACAAGGGTAACTAGAGCTGCAGCAAAACTGGAGTTGAAAGATATTTATAAACACAAGTAGACAAAAGATTTCAGAGCCATCAGTTGTTTCTTGCATTCGGAGAAAGGGGATCTTTGGCACTCGGCATGGTCACCTCTCCCACTTTTCGTCACCGTTCAATCCCTGGGGCAATGGCTTTTCCTTGTAAACTCCCTGCCAGTCAATATACACACACACACATGCAGAGTATTCTCTGCATCCTAATAGCTTTACACATGCACAATGGTTATGCCCTAAGGCTGGGTATAAATAAATTGACAGTCTGTTTTCCCACTAATTCCATCAGCGAGCTCTCCATCAGAATACTGATAGAAACCATTTGGAGGCCGCAGAGGATAAACCAGGCAGCTGAAAGAAACATTTGGTGCCTGGTGTCTGCAGCCTAAATTTTAGCTTGGACCAACCCTGAAAGGTACTGTCCTTTAAACCCCTGTGAACGAATATACAGAGATACACGCTGGGGAACTGGCTATTTCGACAACTAGGACAGGAGGGAATAAGCCAGGTTTTCTCATGCCCCAGAGAACCCTAAGCAGCAGGTATGGCATGCTAAACAGATGGAGTTGAGGGGATAGGAATTTGGGCCAAATGATTTCAAGGGGATTAAGCAAGCAGAAAAGGCTGAAGATCCGAGGGGGAAAAAAAATAAGCTAGCAGGAATTTCTAGAAAGAAAGATGAGAGGGGCTGGAGTTAGAGACAGAAGATAAAAGGATGGGAGAGATAAAAGGATGAGAAAGAGGGAGGGGTTGCTGAGGTCAGTGGATGCTGATACAGAGGAATGATAACAAGAGGAAAGCTAATGGAAACCTCCACCCCCACCTCACCCTTGGAGAGGTGTGCCTCACTCCGAGTGTTTGTTCTCATTATACCCAGCACTTGGGCTACACGGTGAGGAAATAAGGCCTAGCTTGCCTTGAAGCCTCTCTCAAAACTTTTGCTGAACTTGCCTGGGGTTTTGCATCAGCGGGGACTAAGCAATTTTATTTTATTATTTTCTGTACCCAAGAACATGCTACAGTTTTTATCATTCACCTGGACTCTTTCCCTGACTAAATATATGGATGTTACAGGCAAGACTGCTCAAGGGTTGGAGTGAAGCAGAGCAGAAGTGAGAAAGAGGCCTGACAGGCCTGCTTATGAGAGAAATGGGGATTTAGTAATCAGAAAAACTTCTGGTCAAGTTCTCCAGCAAAACAATTATTTTAATACGGTGTTCTCCTTCGTGGAGAAAAGGGTTACTTGAACTTACTGTGGAGAAGAAGGCTACTTCTCCCTTCTTTCCTTACAACCGTGCTGACCTCTTTTTGTCATGCATTCCCATCTCCACCCCTTCCCTCACAGCATTCCCACAGCTGTCTCTTCCCTCCATCCCTCCCTCCCTTCCCAAATTCTCCTTCTCTGCTCTTTGCTTGGCATCCTTCTCCCTTCCTTTATCTCCTCCCATGATCGACCCAATATTCAACATATGGTCAGCTGCGTCAGAGCCAAAGAAATTATATCAACGTTGCATTTGCCAACCCCAGATGACCACTTTACTTGGCTGCTTCATCCCCCACACTGCTGTCTCATCTTTTACGTCAACAGATGGAAAACTACCCAGGGCGTGCACAGGGCTGGATCTATCTTCCCAGCACCCTTCCCAAAAGACAGCACACATATAAAGCAGTATTAGTTGGACAAGGAACGCTTCCTTGCCTGGTGGATGCTGTTACACCTGTTCTGCTTTGCTGTATGAGGCTGAAGACAGTGCAGGGGACCAGAAGGCCCAGTTTTCCCAAACGGCTTCTTGAGGAGCACAAGGGTTGACTATGCTTTTATGTGGGGCATAACTGTGAAGGGTAGACAAATCGGGAAAAAAATTTAACAAAAAAAAAAAAAAAAAAAAGAAAGAAAAAAAGAGGATATTTTCCCCTATATAGACAAACCATATAGGAAAACATTATTCTCTGCAGACTTCTTGCTTTCCAAAAAAGTTGAGTATTACAGTGGTTTTCTGTCTTATTCATTACCATGCAACGTGCTTGCTAGGGAACTGCTTTTAGGCTTTGGATGGACCTGGAGCAGCATTAACAGATCATCCCTCTCTTTGCTGAGCAATCTTTCACCTCTTCCCGCAGTGTCTTTTCAAACATAACCAAAGAGGCTGAGTGAATGACACGGCAGGCCAGTTTGGAGGAGTCTGCACTGTTTCTCAGTAGCTGGATCAGGTGTATCTGAAGCTATTATCTAAGGACCGCAGCCAGTTCTAGGGAGAAGTCTGCCCACACAATCTGATCTAAATGGTTACCTGTACATTGTTTCTGCACAAGTCTCACATTACTGACCAGCCAATAATGCAACCAGAATAGGCAGAGGGAAGATAAGCACTTATGGAAATGAAGGTCCAGAAGGTAAGTTTTTGCTAGTAGAGATAACAAAAGCAATAGGCACTGCCAATGTTTGTTTGTTTGTTTTAAATAAAAAATATTATAAATATAAACATATATATATATATAAGATAATTCCTAAAAGAAAACAAAAACTTCAGGATGCTTAAGGAATAGTACCAGGGGAACTATTCAAGGTCATGTAGTGATTCTTGGGGAGTGTGAGGAAAGGGAGCCACCTTACACTGGTGACAATCAAGTGCTTTATTTGAGAAAGCACCTTTCTTTACCATAATCTTGCTATTTGCAACAAGTTATGATGTGTTACCCCATCTGACGGTACCTTGGAAATTCACCTGTAGTCTGTCCATGAGTGTCTCTCACATGCATGCCTTCTCCTGCTATGTGAACACCATGGATTCTGGAACAAGGCACAGACAGGTACCTGAGGTATCTGAGATTAAATGGGAGGTAGACCTCTAAGTATGTCTGAGAATCTGTGTCAAATGAATTAGCTTTTAAAAGCAGTCTGGGAAAGCAAGAAGGTACATTTTTCAAGTCCTAAATTGGCAGTCTAACCCCTGGATCACTTTTCCTTTCTCTCTACTTCCACATAGAGGTCTGCCTATATAAATAATTCCAGCATACAGAAAAGTGACCAGACTCTAGGCCCACCCAAGCCTTCTTTTCTATGCTATGAATTTTCTTTTCTAAGCTATGAATTTACCCCGTTTGGCCATGAAATAACTTCCTAATCCTGGCTGGTGATCACCACATGCCTTGGAACAAAAGGATTTATGATCAATATAAATTTATTCTGGCTAATGTAAATGCAGATGCTATTCATAAACTGTCTAACCTGTTTTAAAAATTCTTACTATGGTATTTGTCTCCATAATGCCTTCCACTACTGGGTTCTCCAGGTTAATTATGCATTACATAAAGAAGTAATTGTTGCATCTTAATTACATGCAATGCTCTCATATTCTTTTAATATATTGAACAACAGCTTCTTATTTTCCTGCATGGCTTTAAAGTAGAGTAAGATTTCAAGTAGCAATACTGGGAACTTCCAAAGTATTTTTTATCTTAAAATTCACCGTGCTATAAATTGCAATGGAGGACACCTTAAAGTCTTTCCCTCTCACCCTGCTAAAATACATGCTACTCTCCCCACCTCAGAGGTGATGAAAATATGTATTGACCAAAATGATACAACAAGGCTAGTGTGCTTTTTCTTCCCCATCCAAAATCAGACCCCAGGGTCATAGTACCGCTTTTGCACCAATGTGGGGATTAAGGCACTAAAGTGCATTTCGTGAGAAGCCAGCACAGCACGACGCAGACGTTGCCCCAACCTCTCCAGCCTGATAACTCTGCCCAAATTATCTCCAGTGCTCTGCTCCCGTGCTAAGCGCATTACAGACGCAAGCAGACCAGCCAAGCTGCGTGGTGGCTTGGCAGCAATGCTACGTGGAGGAGAACCTGCTGGGGTGGGGAGCCTGCTTCCCGCTGCTGCCAAATATCCCCAGCACTGCGAAGCCTCTCCCCAGCGTGGTGCTCGGTGTTACTCCTGCACGCTGCTGTGCTCTCTGCACCGCAACGTTTTATTCCGTCCCTCCCTAACTCGATAGCTCAAGTATCCCTAATACTTTCCCATACCGAAGCTGCCTTCCAGGCCACTAAGCACTTTCATGTGCTCTCTCTAGCTCCCCCTTCATCACTGCTTTGTCTCTTACAAAGGAAATGACCCATAACAAACACAGTACTCCACAGGAGGTACTACCTTTCATGTCTAGAGCAATATTATAGCATCTTCCTAGTCCCCCTCTTTCTTCACACATGCAGGCATCTTATTCACATTTTTTTCTTTATTGCTGCTGCTGCACATAGCACAGACATCTTTATCAAGCTGTCTTTGTAATAGCTACTTATGTTTTCTTGAATGGTTAGAGCTAATTCAGAGTCCAACCATGTGTCTAAATGCTTAAAACTATTTCTTCAAACATGCTTTACCCTGCCACTGTCTATGTTTCATCTTCCACTCCATCTACAATCTTTCGGTCCTCTTTCCCACTGTATAATTCATACCAGTTGCAAACAATAAATATTATCTTACTGTCCTCCTTGCCTTTCAGTCATTAAAAATATAAATATAGACCAATTCAGAGAGAGGTAACTGGAATCAACTTACTATCAATTTCTTTCCATCCCAATTATGCTAATGGTATCACATCTATTTTTTTCAGCTCTTAACTAAGTTTTGACTACACAAATGCTCCTTTTGTGCACTTCACAGCCCCAAATTTTATTTTTTATTTTTCAGGAAGCTCCCTTGTTTGTTCTGACCCATATGGGATGTCCATTAATCCAACCTGCACAAGCATGAGTCTTGGCAAATGTGAAACATTATATTCCATTTCTTCTTCATCCTCCAATCCCCTATACATCCCCCCCAAAAAATGCACCATATCAAGGCACAATTAACTCAGTCATTGCACTTCCCTATCCCTGAGTTACTCCAGTGCCTGTGGTTCTTTTATTGGTGGTTCTCAGCCTCTAGAATAACTTTTTAAACACAAGGAACGATAATTAGCACCTTGCTAATCATGCTTTAGATATATGCTTTCTAGTCTGCTGGCCATTTTTAATTATTTCTTTTTAAGTAGTTCAATTTCTTTGTTCCTTAGATCCTTTACAAGTCTTGCAGGAATAAAACCTGAGCTACTGAGCTTCACCTGATTCTGAGTTACAGCTTTGACAGAACATAAAGTAACACCAACAAAAATCATACAAGCGTTGTCTTCTTGTATACACCAGCCAGCATGGTCCCACAGCATTCTGCTCTGTTCCCATCCTGGCAGCCTACCAGCTCTGTCAATGTACTTGTGGCTCCAGGACAGCACAAATAGCTCCAAAATGCATCCAAATCTCAGCCTACACAACTTCTTATTACTCCAGTGCTGAGGATCCCATATTTATTTCCAGAGTTTCTTTGATTATGCTTTGAGGCATACTTTATTTATTTATTTTTAAGCATGCTTTTGACAGATGCAAGACTGTTCTCCCCAGAATCCCTCATTTTCTCCATGTCCTTTTTCCAATGGTGCCAGAGCACAGCTTCTACTTGGTGGCAGTTCCCCTGCCTGGACAACATCATGTGCCACACGCCAGATTGCACAGTGCAATCATCACGTGCCCATGTTTACAGATTAGCCTGAGACCCTCTGTGTGTCAGACTCCTTAAAAAAACTTACTTTAAACACCTCTCTTCACATAAGGATCCAGAGGTAAGAGGCAGAGAGCCATCTACCGCTCTGTGCCTTCCTCTCCCATTTCAACTCTAATTACTCTAACCTTCTGTGTTCTGTGTGCCCATCCCCTTTTGCTGATACAACTGAAGAGCTATCTGAGAATTTCGTCCTAAATTATAAATGACTCCCCATGCTAATTTCTTTCTTTTTAATATCACAAATTCTCTTTGGTCATCTTTAGTAAACCATCAAAGCTGGCCTCCAACTATCACTCCCTACAACCTCGGGATCGGTGATGGGAAACAACTATGATTCTACAATTTATTATATTAGCACTTCTGAAACAACAAACGAGTCATTGATTTTCCATGCCAAAGGCACATGGGAAAGCATAAAAAGCATCTATGCCCAGTTCAGATCAGAGAGGAAAGAGACACTGCGTAGGAGAGGACTTCCCCCAGCCTGGCAACTCTTTGAAGCTAAAGGATGGGAGTACAAGCAAGGAGTTTTTTTGGCTGTTTTCTTACAGGTGTCAGCATAATTATTCTGACACAGGACCCTTCTTGCTGCTTGTCACATTAATAGAAGAATGCGCAATAACAGTGAAAATCTGACCATTTTTTTTCCTCTCTCTTTCTTTTGAACACCGTCCTAGCCACCCAGAGCTAGCTGATAATTCTGAGGGTAAATCAGGCAGAAGTACCGCAGAACACTCTTTGATGTCTGCCTTGATTTAATATAGATTCATGTAACAAACATATAATGCAATAGTGCCACATAAAGAGTTAAAGAATACATGAGAAAGTTATGTCACGGAAAGATTTTACCAAAAGGCCTAAGGGATAAGACACTGATCATATTATTGGGAGGCTGGGTTAGGAGGGACATTGTGTGAAGTCGTGGGAACACGGACTGCATGGGCAGAAATCAAAAATCAAAAACCAGCTGCCATCAACTGCTAACGTGGGTTCACAGGTCTGCAGAGTCCAAAGGCTCACTTTATTGCCAACTCACACGTCCACTGACGGATGATGAATATTTTAGCCATCTTTTTGGCTAGAAATATGATTATTAAAAGGAAAAAATTTGGAGATCAAAGCTTTCCTCTGAAGATTCTCTACTGCATATTCTACTTTATCACAGGAGAGATGAACCCATGATGTTTGCCCACAAGGAACTGACCAGCAGCATGCACATGAGCTTAGACATTTGGATTTCTTTACCAAGGACGAATATCAGTTAGACACAAACTTCTACAAACCACCTATAAGCTTTTTCTCTTTTATAATCCCACCAGCAAAGGCTCAGTTTAACATCTCCACTTACTGTGCTTTTGGAGAGAAAGAGAAAAATAAATCAGGTCTTTGAAGGCTGTAAGAAACAGACTGAAGAAAGGGAGACAAGATCAGAGAGACAGAACTAGGGTGAGGGGGAGGCAGCTGTCTCTAGCAAGTGGGATAACTGATGTGACTCACACAAAAGCAGCTTATGTTTCCTCTTGTTCTCTAGTGGATATTTCCACTTTGGCTTTTTCAGAGATGGAGACCAGACGGAAGCAAATGCATAGCAGCTTCCTAAAGCATCGGGTAAAAAAAACGTGGAGGCCTTTCAAGAGTAAACTACATGTCTCCAAGACTTTGAGGACCTACTGATTATTCAAGGCAAAGGAGGCAAACCTTCATCAGCAGAGAAGATGCTGACTCCAGATTACATATTTATTTTATTTTATTTTAAGACTTCTCATTTTGCAGCCCTACTACCTGGGAAAATTTGCATAAGAATAAACTGCCTCTTTCTTAGGAGACCTTTTCAACTTGCTTTTGTGATCCCTACTGAAAATGATAATCCTCTGTTTGTGACACTGCAATCATTTCTACTACAATCAAGAGTTCTGTCCAAAAAGAGGATTACTGTCTCAGTTTCGGGAAGTATACGGACTTCAGAAAAAAAAAAAAAAAAAAAAAGCAGCCAGTTTCCAAGCAAATGACCTTGGTAACAGAGAACAAAAGAAGAAAAATATATATATATATAAAAAACACTACATATGATCAGATCTGACACTTCTAAGAGGCATCTGATACTCTCCATGTTCATAAAAACTGATGTTTCCTATATACATATGCACAATGGAGCTGCAAAAATTAGCTACAAACACTTATCTTTGCTATGCTACCCCAACATTCATTCAGATTTTTCCTTAGACAATGTTTTAAAACTAAACGTCAGAGACACGTATACAGAAAACCTAGTACACTGCACAACTCCATCCTTTCAGCAGTGTCCTGTGAGGAGAAGCATCACTGCACATGGTGCTGAATGCCAAACAACTGGTTTAAACCATTGCCTCTGGCAGCTGCTCTGAAATCTAAAGAACAAACAGTTTTAAAAAAAGTCTTTGTTTTGCCTTTTTTTTTTTTTTTTCCACTGCATTATGGTAATACACTTTAATCTCTGATGCATATTAAACTGACAGTGTTAAAAATCTGTCAAAGGAAAAATAAACGATATAGGAAAATGATGATGTAAGACAGGACAGTAAACATTCTGCAATTGTGTAATCTGCCAAAATTCACTCTAAAATTGGCCTGGGAAAGAGAATAAGAGTATTGTGCACTCAGAACAGCTTTAGGGAATGTTCCCAACTCAAGCAGAAAACAATACCTGACTGAGACACGGATGTAATCACGAAGGAATGGAAAACACAACACACCAGAACAAAGAGCTGAATAGGAGACAAGGAGAGATTTTCTTCATTTCTTTGATTTCCCACTGGGTAGGTACCTGGAGGGAATCTTCCCTCATGTTCATCCACAGAAGGCTTGGTTCACTGCGCTTCCCCACATACATTCACTCACTTTGCCTTCTGCTGCATCTTTCTCTGATGCCTCTGATGGTGATCCCTAATAGATCCTGGACAATCTCTGTATTCAAATGTGATTGTCCCAAAACAATGAGGTCCAGGGCCATATCAGTCACCGAATCCAAACTACCAGCACCTCCCTTCCTCGGTCACAGTCAGCCACTCAGCCTTTCAGCAGGATTCACCCAGAGAACAAAGACTTTGTGATATTTTCTAGCATTGACCTTGTACTTCTCTCTATATAAAGAAAGCTATAGGAAAGCTGTATCAAATGTAACTCTTGCCTTCAGTCAATTCTACTCAGTATGTCCCTGGTGATTCAAGTAATCACATATCACTCCTCAAGTCACTAATCAAGGGATAAGTCTGCTCTTGGGATCCAGTGCAGGGTCATTTAACTAGGCAGGGGACTTCTCTGAAAGGGCTGAAGGGCTTCACCACCAGCAAGGGTGAAGGACAGGATCCCAAGGACAGAACCAGGCATACAGCTGGTCAAGAGGAGGGGGTGCAGAGAGAAGCATATTTTCCATATAGGTCTTTCCATTAGTTCTCTCAGAACTAAGTCAGAGAAAAATGAAGAAAACAAGGGATGAGGCCAAATTATATTTGCTGAAGAGGAGTTACAGAGATTAGTGTAGTAATTAATCAAGACAACCATGTCAGCAAGGGTCTGACCTTTATTCTTGCCCTAGTAACAGTTTTGTCCCTGGTGACTTTCGGCTTGCATGCTAAAGCGATTTAGATACATCCCTCAATTAATCGCAGGATACCCCCTGGGGGATAGGAGAGCAGCTCTGCAAGCTGCAATCAGGGATGCTGAATCAGAGGAGGAGTGACCAAGTCAAGGGCACCTAGTGAAGGGCATGGGCAGAGCTGGGGAGCCTACAATTCTCTTTACCTCTCACACTTCATGTCTCACTGCTAGAAATAAAATTGTTTGAAGATATTAATTCAAAATTTTGCCACACTTGTGTGTTGTTGTTTTGTTGTTTTTTTTTTTAACCATAGAATAACAAGAATTAAAGATTAAATTAAAACAAAAAAAAAGCAATATAAGACTATCTTAAGAAGAACTTCTGTTAGTTGTTGTTGTTTTGTTTTGTTTTTCTGTAATAAACAACACCACCATATGAGACTCACTCAAACAAAATGACAAGTAGCAGTAGAGAGCAGGACAGCAGTTCAATCTTCAGTTACGCCCTGCTTATTCCCTTCCACCTGAGACAAAATCCTTCCCTCAGGTAGATCCATCCCCATACTCCACAGAGCCTCAAATCCCTAACTCAATGTCTGTCATGCAGCAGGATCACTTTCAGTTGAGTACCAGCAAGCCTCTGAGCACCACTCTCACTCTGACAAAGCCCTGCAGGTCACAGATTCATAGATTCATAGAATCATCATGGTTGGAAAAGACCTTGCAGCTGGACAGCTGAACACAAGGAGGCCAGGGAGCTCCTGCTACGCCCCCACAGCAGGGACAGATGGGGTGGAATCTGGACAGGCTCAGAAAGACAACATACAACCCAGACTATTTCAGACAATAGTAGGACTAAAAAGCCACATGAGTTCAGGAAAGTGGTGATGCTCAAGGATGGCAACAGATGGAAACAACTTTGGAAGGTGTCTGCTTCTATCTGAATAACTTTCACTACAGCAAATGAGAACCTGAATCTGTTTTTGTCTCTCAAGCAAAAGGAACAAACATTTTTGTTCATGAAGCCTGGCCTTAACAAGAGTCAGAAGAGACTGTCAGTGGTTTGTTAGAATTAGACTTTCTGACAGGATCTTAGCTAGTTAAGAAAGAACAGAAGCCTTGAATTTATAGCTTAGGTTATAAAACTCGGATGAAGAGCTAACATACTTATTGAGTACACCCAGCTGGGTCTGAGGTTTGCAAACACTTGAATGAATAATTCCCAAATCTCCTGCCCAACGCAGACAGGGTCTAGTATAAAGTCTGGAATAGATTTTGTAGGGTTTATTTTAAACAGCTGTTCCACAGTTCTGATCTGGAACAGAGATGGAGACAACCAGGCATGATGCTCTCTGGTGGTGAACTGAATCAGGCTTTCAGGGCCCTCAGTGCACCAGCAGCCTGCAAAGGCCCACCTGGGGCGTCCGCTCACACTCTCTGCCCTTGGGGCCAGAAGCCTCATTTCAGCTCAGGGCTATGCTGTAAATATGCTCACCTCCAGCTCCAACTGTGTTGCCTCCACACTTATACATGACCACACAGCCCATCAGTCTGGGCTCTGACCCACAGGCTGACCTCCCAGCTTCACCTCGCCACCATGGACCTGCCAAGTGGCTGCCAGGCTGTGTCTGACGCTGGTGAACAACACTGGACCTAATCCTGACTGACTTTTGTTCCCACCTTGACTTTGGACCTGCTTTATCACCATGGTCTTGCCTAATGACCCAGGCTCCTAGTTGAAGCTCAGTGTCCTCAGAGGCCTGGTCCGCTTATCTTGGGGTTAGTGGGAGCAGGCCTTATCTGGCAGCAGAGACATCTGCTTCATCTCCATTTCTCCCATTGCCATCACTGACTTTCATTCTTTTCCTCAGAAGAGGCAACCTAAATAGTCCAACTCAACCTCATCTGAGCAACAGTGGAGATGATATAGTGTGGACAAGAAACACTGGCCCTCAACCTGTCACTAGCTGAGCTGAACCTGTCTGTCCCTTCCCCTTCAGCTCCACAGTCCCTTGGCATTCAGTCCTGATGTTGGGGAAATCTCAGACAAGAAAGGTCAAGATGTTGATGGGGACAGTGCACACACTATCCTTCTCCAATGCTCCTCAATATAGAGGTTACAACATCCTAAATCCCAGCTAGATTGAGACCAGCTTCACTGCGCTGTTTTATGCTTACTTGACTGACACCTTCCTGTCCATAGATAACTAACACGTATCACCTCTCGACCATCGTGTTTGAATTTGGCCAAAAAGCTTTCCAGAACAAATAAACCTTTTAACTTTAGGTGCCAAGTTCATTTTTGCTGAAGCCAACAGAGCTACCTCACACTAGAATCCAGCTACAAAAATAGATCCCTTTTCCTTAGTTATTGTTGGCAAACATCGGTTCAAGTGAGAAAAGCTATTTCTGGGCTTTTATTGGCAAGTCGTATGTTCAGAGACTAAAAGGAGGAACTGGCTGCTAGTGGAAAAAATGTTAGACATGACTTTCAAGAAACGTCAGTGTCTGCCAAGCTCTTATGCCCATTTCTCTGAAAAAAAAAAAAAGGGGGGGGGGGTGGCTTTATTAATTGTAATTGCCAGAGGACACATCTATGAGGGCCAGTGAGACAAAAAAGCACACACAGAAAATTCACTGTTTCAGACTGACAATTAGCTGTATGGTCAATGCCACAGATGCCCTCATATACTCATTTCACATACGCTTCTCCTTTCACAAGGAAAATCCCCTGGTTCTTAATCACAAAATGACTGCTAAATATGAATGTGTTGGAGTTTCTAGAACAGTTTTGAACAACGCCTTATCTCCTATTTGGGAACCCCAATGTGCACTTCTCATAAGATATGTTCATAGATCTCCACATACACCTGACTGGAGAGGTACAGGGACACATTTCTAAGATTGTAGTACCATAACAAACAGGATCCATCCATAAACATGCAATGTTCATCTGACATACCAGCACACATTTGCACACCTGAAGATCCGAGAGAACGTGTCGGGCTAGCTCCCACATCCACATGTACGTATCCACATCCTGTCATAGTTATATTATAGTCTTCCACAGTTCCTAGTATGCACACAAATATTCACTGGGTATTTAAAAAGCAAAACAAAAACCCCATCAATACGAACATTCACCTAATGTGTGATTCAAGCAAGTACAAGCAGGCAACTAAGTGGGAACACACAGAGATTCATATCTGCTTCTCTTCTAAACTGCATGCATGGTCTTCAGGCGTTTATTAACACCATGCTAATTATCTCTAGCAATTAGTGTTATAAACAGCAAAACAGAAGAATACTGATCTTGGCCTTTATAAGTGAATTCATTACACCCAGTAATACCAGTCACCCACAATAAATACAACGGGATAGCACAGAACTGTTTTTCTATTTCTGAGGCATTTGCTTCTGAGTAACATGGATTTATTCAGCAACGAGCTAGGAAACAACACAATAAAAATGACTAAATGGAAACATTAGAGCCTTTTACACGGAGTCAACCCAGGCAGTACTGTTACTGAGACTCATAATAAAAATCAAAAATGATTGGCAAATGATTTGAGAAAAATATACCCTGTTCTTTTCCACTTCTTGTCAGCAAGCAACAGATTATGCACGCTATCGTCATGCATAGCCATTACCCTGAGCTGTGTTTTCTGTGACTCAGGGGCACTAATTCTGCCTATGCCTCTCCACTGGTCTAGTATTGAACTGGAAAATGCAACAGGTCCCAAACTCAGCAGGCCCAGCTCCACCACTTGTGAGCTTCCCCTGAAGTCACTCCAAAGTCTCTAATTTTGACGTCAGTCTTAAGCAAAAGAATGGAAATACAATTATTCAACTACTGAAAACACTAAAAGCCAGCTCTGATTGGAAATCTCTTCCCATTTTGTTCTGTCCAACTTTGGAGTCTCTCTTTTACATCCAAAATCTGCTAAGGATTATGTACAATCAGGAAAGACAAAGTTTAAACTCTGTCCCTACAGGCTCTTTTAGCAGGTCTGTAAAAGCTGTGGGTGCATCCTTTCACAAGGGCAAATCATTCATTCATAGGCAAATATTAAGCGTGAGAGGCAGGTTACAAGTTGCATGTGGAATTATCCTCTCCATGTACGCTGCAGCTGGTTTTCCCTCCAAAAGGGATGTAAATTCTACACAGTCCTACAGGCTGAGTTCTCTCTATATAACAAATAACTTTGTGCTGTTGCAAACAGAAGTGCCAATGTGCCACAAAGGAATGAAAGGTCTTAAGGGTTTCTCTCCACTCCCCCAGCATCCCTCTTCCTCTTATAGTCAAGCATATAAATATGAGATGTAGCTGGGAGTTGTGCCCAGCCTCTGTAGCACTGACACAGAAATAATACATATAAAATACTTCTGGTTGCCTTGGAAGGGTTCTGGCTGTCTTAAAGAGGTCTTCAATTACTGATTTTGCCTTTTTGGAAGCTTTTTAGGTTTAAATTCCAGATGAGGACTTAACAAGATCTCATATTCAATTCAGTTTATCATAGCTGTATGCTCTCAAGTGAAATCAGTGGAACTGACTGAAAAGAGCAGGGTACTTGATGAAGTGCCTTGGGAATTGAAATATCTGTTATTAAATGTACATGAAATAAATCTCTCTTCAAAATTTTACCCTTGCTTATTCCAACCAGTCAGGATCTTGAGCACTGCCAACCTGACCTGAAATGCCATCTGAACTGTACTTACATATTCTGAGCAAGCCTAGAAGTGCCACGTGCTTCTCATTTGTGGAATATGCAAGCAGATAATAAGCCAAATCAGTACCACAATAAAATTGATCCCTCGTTGGGGAAGACCCCAAAGAAAAGCGTTGAAAGTCAAGGAGAACATGCTGTGTTCCTTTCAATCTTTTGATAAAGACTGGATGAACAGTAACGAGAAAACATTATAAGTAACTAGGCATTGCTCCTTGCTCTACAATGTAGTAAGCAACAGCAGCTTAAAGGAGCACTACTGATAGGCATGGTCTGTTTTATCTTGCTTTCTGCCACCTTAGCACCCCTCGTGTCACTGAAGGTATCACTGAACTCACCTGCACAGTATGAGGAGGCTGCCCTCCAGTTCTGGTCCCATCTCAGCTAGAAGAGACGGGACAGGGCCCTGGAAGGCATCCATCTCCTCTGCATGCAGCAGCACATAGGAGAGCAGCCACACAGTCACAAATGCCAGTGCTGTCCTTCAGCAGGCTTCATTGCAATCCTGTACACCACACTCCATACCTCCACTCTAATTAGATACAAATGCAAAGGAACTGAAAAGACAGATTTCCCACCTAGCTTTGCATTTATTAAAAGGTCACCAAGGAAGTGTAATTTTTTCCTGTGAACACAGATATAAGAATTGAAAGAAAACTGACCTTCATCATTGCTATATACATTTTCTTTTCAGTCTTCATTTAGAAATGAGGTCCCTTTCCCCTTCACAAGGTACTCCAGATTCCCATATGCGCTATGCAATAAAGATTTAGCAAAAAAGCTGAGGATTATGCATCCCTTCCTTTTTTCCCTTCCACCAGCACTAGCAACTCTGAAATAGTGTCACGCAACAGCAAAAGGCTGCCCTTTCCAAAATCACTTGAGCTGTATGTAGCCCAATACAGACCCACCAGGAACCCCATGTGCACATACACGCACAAAATACATGCGCTCATATATTTGAAGCAGTAAATACTCATGGCAGTTAGACACATTTCATGCTCTGCCTATAAAAAGAGATGAACGTACACATACACACACCCTTGCACACAACTTCTTCCAAGTAGAACACATAAACACACCCTCAGCGTGCATACAAACATGCATCTAGCTACAGCATACATAAATCCACTTGAGAGCACAATTATGTACACCCCATTACTCACTGTAAGTAACACACCGTCATCACTTGCATGCTCGTGCCTGGACTCAAACACACACCCTTCCTGACCCCCACCTCTATGAATGCAAGAAGCCTGGGAATCAATAACCACTTACAGCCCTTCAATCCAACACTGTCAACTTTGTTGTCCCCTGTTTATAGTGACAGACAAGCAAACCAAAGATAGGGAACATCAGCATGCAGAGGAGGAGAAGTGGACACTGTGTCAGCATAAGCGGCAGACAGAAGCTGCTGAATTCAGTAGAGGCTGTTCTTGCCTCCTGCAATCAAGAGCAGAGCTGCCACTGTCCCAGAAACTTTCAGCTTTATTCCCAAGACATCGATGCAACCAGGCAGAACAAAACAGGGCAATAACCATGAACCATTTCCCTGAAACAACATAATTGTACATAGGAAGATTCAGAAAAAATCCAATTCTTATCTGTTTCCTAAGTCTGAGCAATGATCTTGTCCACATAAAGATGTGCAATGTGCTCGGTGTAACACCAAAACAACTTGATATCATACCCTGCAGAGAAGACAGCATGAAACTAAATATACTTCAGACACAGCAGGCTGTCTTTAAAATTGTCAGGTTGCTCTGTTGACCTTTTAAAGTATATGAGCATACAAATGAAATACATTTGAGAGCGGTCAATACCTCTGCCAATGAATTTCAACCAACCTTGCAGCATCTGGAATAACCAAAAAGCTGTCAGTATTCCCGAGGTCTGACATGAGCTCTTATCATATACCTTCATCACAGCCTCCTCTGCCCAACTAGCATCTGAACATCCCAAAGCTACTCAGTCTCAGCCCACGACACAGCCTCATTCTCACAGACCTGAGTTTCTCACTATGTCTATATTCAGAACTCTCAATTCTGCATTATGAACACGTTTCACTATGCTAGGCCCGAATCTCTCCTGGGCAGAAAATGGCATTAATATAAATATAATTATGGTTGTTTAATAAATGTATGATGTCTGCTGATCTATCTCGTTAAATTAACCACAGGAGTGAATTTTGTATTAGTCGTGACAAGGCCCATTTTCAAAGCTGACATTTACTATCACTTAGCCGTACAAATCATACTTTAGGGTTCACAAATCAAAGGATTTGGTGAGTATCTGTGAGAGAGAACCAAATACACGAAACCAGAGAAGCAGTTTTGGTAGCCAGCTGCAGGTATCCAGTCTATGCAATACATTTATCTAGAGCTGATGAACCAGGAGAAATTCAAGCCATTTCAGTGCACGTGGAGGTTGATGGAGGTGCACTTGACTTGGAAAAAACGTCAACCCTTTGACCCCAGAAGCCCTTCCAATCACCAGACATACCGGCTTTATCAGAAAAGTGACCTTTCTGTCACTCTTTTGGAGCCAGCCTGAGCTGTTTTCAGATCCCTTTTATTTCATTCTCCCTCACTGGAAAAGACAAAAGGGCTGCTCTTAAAAGGTCACCATGAAAATGGTGTCCAGCTGCCGACCACAAAATCCATACGTGCCATCAGGCTGCGGGGAACATAAAAGCTGTCACACAGCACAGTCATTGCTTTCATTTTTGGTGGAAGGTAGTAGCACTGGCTACGGTGCTGACTTCAGGTGCCTGTTCCCCTGGGTGCAGGTCAGCTGAAGGTTGTGAGCAAGGCGCTGTGTTATTCAGACGCGTTTATGCTGCATTGCAGGCCTGTCTCCCTTCTTGCCCATCACTGCCAACTGGCGGAGCATGCACGCTCTGGGCCATCACAACATCATTCTGTAGCCTGTTCTCCCCAGCTCACATGACAGCCAGATCCAATCCTATTACTTTTCAAGCCTGGGAATGAAAAAAAATATATACACGAAAAGCAATAAAAATTGAATGAAGGTAGAATATAATGGAAAAAGTGAGTTGCAGAGGAAACACCTTCAGAAGTGCTAGACTCCTCCTCAATTGTTTTTATGTAGAGTTAGCATTTCAAATCTAATAATCTCCTCGCTCAACTTTCAATTATCTCACAACATAAAATCATTTTATAAACTACCAGCTTCCCCTCCAAATGAGAACAAGTCTCTGCACCTGCAATCTGCTGACCATTAGCTTTTACAGGAATGACTACAAAAAGAATACCTTCCACTGAAATACAACCTGCTGTTCTGCCCATGTGGGAAAAAAAATAAATCAATATATATTTATAATTATACTTTATAAAATAAAAAAGTAATCGCCAGCAGGAATAAACTACTGCAAAATGGACAAAGTTTCAGAGACTTTTATTTCTGATTGTACTTAGCTGTACTTCTCTTTCAAACTCATTTGCAATATCTTCCTCAACTCATTAAAAATAATCTTTTTCATTGTTGCTTTGTACGAATCTCTGATTCAATTTTCTTGTGAAGTTCATTCATTATTTCCAGCACCCCCAAAGGAAACTTTCTGCTTTATTCCCGAAGCCAAGAAGAGGTGGGAGAAACAGTAAAAGATCTGGTTAGGAATGTTTTGGGAAAACTGTTGCTGTTGATTTATTTTTTTGTTTATGTGAGACAAAACTTCCTTGTTGGAACACAGCAGGTTTGAGGTGACTTTCCTCAGAAAAAGCTGCTCAGGTCTTGGGTGACATTTCTGATCAGACCTCCCAAGAAAGATAGCCTTTCCAGCTCATCTCTTCTCTTCCCTATAAACAATTCAGTAAGATCTGGAGAAGTGTTTTAGAACGGGGCTGTTGCATCTTAGGCCAGTACTTTTGCTGCCAAGTTATAGAATTAGCCTCTTTCTGGCTTAAGGAGAAGCAGATAGAACAAATTGAATAAATGCCTTAGAGATGCCAATCTATGGAAGACACAAAGGGTCGTGAAAATGAAGTGTGTGAAAAGGAAGTGTGTTCAACCTGCACCTGGACCAGTGAGCTAACAAATCCCAGAGTTAGAAGTGATATGGGGAATGATAATCAGTTTTTAGCATTATTGTTATTGAGAACCCCCAGACTATAACATACCATAATCTTTGGAAAGACCAACAATGTTATAGGTGAAAGGAGAAGCACCTCTAACAACGAAAAGGTACTTCTTTATTAAATGTATCTGTTTAACAATGTTATAAATGCAATAATTCCCACAACAGTGCTCTACAGCTTATTCACTACTTACTGTATCAAACGCTTTCCTATTATCCTTAACATTGACTACCATGTTTTTTACCTATGATATTATCATAATATCTATTATATGATATAATACATACGAGCTTATCATATTTATTTATGATTTTACAGTGGCTGGTATCTGTTTTTTCCCTGTTTTGTTGTTTTTGAAAAAAAAAATCTATGCTGTTATTCCTCAGAAGATCATTTTCGTCAGCCATGTTTAGGTAAATAGCATCTACTGTAGCTTACTCATTACATTCAGAAATACTAGTAAACAATTAGCACTAGCAAACAAGAAACAGACTGAAAGAATAGAAATCTGTCTCACTATAATCAATCTATCATGTAGATTTTTCATCAGCATTATGATTCATTGTCCTCAATACTCTAATGATTGCCTTCTCTTTGCTACTAAACCAGGATGGGTTTTAACTAAATGTCCTCAATTCCTGATTAAAATTGTGTCATTTTTTGAATATGTAACAAAATCCCTTTAAAAGGACACAATTTTTATTCATAATGCTTCTGCCTTTTTGCTTCTCTTGCAGTCTATTTTATTTGTAATACTTCCTCAGCTCTGGAAAATCAGCCCTTATTAAAGAAAAAATCTACATGAACACACGTTAATAGGAATGCTGTCCTCTGCCCATATTAAATGTAATTGGGTCATGATCACTGGTGTCTAGGTAACCACAAACTCCCACACCAAAGATTAATTCATCCTTTCCTATTATAATGTAGTCCAAAATAGAGTTACACTGCATACAACATCCTTTGTGTTAGAAAATAATCATCTGCAGTCTTTAGAATCTGTGATAGTATTTGTGCTGCCTGTGTGAAATCTCAGGTATATATCACCCAAACGGAAGTCCCTAACTCCGTGTTTACTTTTTGTGTGGTGAATACAACTACTTATAAGGTAATTTACCTCATTTTATAGTTGTGTTCAGTGGGGCCAAGCAGGCTCCTTTGCTAGAATTTGTCAGCATTCCTGCAATATATAGTAAGGAATTGGATCATTAGTAAATGTAGATATAACAGACAGCCATTCTGCCCACCCAAGCCACATATACTCACTATCCTTTTCTCCCTCCCAAACCAGACAGACCTATAGGTAGAGATTCTCAAATTCCAAAAATGTACTTTTCCTATCAGGTTTCAGCACAAACAATTACACTGAACTTCATCAACAAGATCTTTTGGTTGATGTTGCTCATTATTAGCCACTACGATGGCAAATACTAGCATGCAGACATCTGAGAAATGTATTTCTTCTGCACTTTTTCTCATATTTGTCCAATCTTTTTATAACAAGCTATTTGAGCTCTCTTTTTTGCTACTTTACTATTATTTATTTTTTGCTTCATGGAAGATCAGTTCTCTTCCCCTGAAGCTCATTGGTCCCCTATGGCCACTGGAAAGCAACTCATTTTTTTCTCCAAAAAATTGTCTTCTGCTTCACGTCATTTATGCAACCAATGATTACCTTTCCATCTTTCCTGTCTTCTCTCAATGACAGCTTTAAAAGGCTATCTGATAAATATCATCAAGATTTGCCTTGTCACCAAGAACTGACATACCATTCCACTTATTTCCCCACAATGTGTTTCCATGTGTCATATCCAAACTTGTATTTGTATCTTGCTCTTTTGTTTTAAAAAGAAAATGCACCGTCCCATTGCACTTTTCTTTACTTCCCTGTCCTCTTTTCCTAAGTGGAGCTCACTTATGATAATTACTTGGCTGAAAATACATCAGTGGTTTCTTGTTTCACTTCAGAAGGCATTAAGGATGTCTTCATGATTCTCTATACTCTTGAAGCTGTCTTACTGAGTATCTGAGAGAAAAATACTACAAAACATCAGTATTGAATGTCCCCAAATTCTCTTTCTTCTCTTGGCTATGAGTAATCAACAACTTTTTTGATTTCAACTATCTTCAGCTTCCTCATGTCTGCTGCTTCCTCACTTAGAGCGTGTGTTCAAACAATTTCTGAATTGTCACTGACATCTGCATTTCCATGGGCTGTACCCTGTGCTGAAGTTTCTCTTTCCAGACCAGGTATCTTCACTTGTAGATCTCAGGCAGCACATGCACCAAAAATTTCTTCCTTAGACAAAAATTAGAATCACAGCATTTGCAGATCACAGCAATTTTTTTTTCTTCATCATTCATATGCAGTAAACAATCGTGAGTCTCACCTAAAGACAAACTGTAAAACTAAAAATTCTCACTAAAACTATCCTGGCAAGGCATATCGACTTTTCTGTCTTGCAGATTATCCAGCATAAGCATACCCTTACTCTACAAGTTTATTGCATATAGAAGCACGTATTTCTGCTCTGTTATTCAGAATTAAAGTATTTGCAATTCAGTTTGCCTTAATTTACTTTGGAAATTAGTTAAGCCAAATTTAATTAAGGCCACCTTAATTCTGCTTCAGAATGTTGACATGTGGCTTAATATGGTTTAGCACAGGACTTTCCACTTGCACCTTTAGCTAAATCAGAACTATTTTCCAGCATGTTCTGACACAGACAAACTATTATAGAATTCAGCCTGCTTTAATTATTAAAAAAAATTGAAAGGTGACTTGGTTGTATTGTATAAGTATCTTTAAGACAGTAAATTGGAAGTTATTAAAGATCTCTCTAAACTAGCCGAGAAAAATCAAGAGTGAAGCTGAAAACAGCATAGATGAATTCAAATTAGAATAAGGCACTAATATTTCATGGTTAGTGACCCTGGAACAAAATACCATGGGACCAGATGGATTTCCAATCATATGATGCCCTCAAATCCAGTCTGATTTTTTTTCTACACAAAATCTACTTACACAAACACAAGTTACTGGGCTTTGTACAAAGCTGTCTGGGTGAAGCACAAAGGCTTATGCTGTCTAAGAGGTCAAACCAGAAGAGCTAATTATTCCTCCTGGCCATTAAACTCCATGAATATGTTATTAAGGTACTGTTTTCAGTGTCTAATGCCTATCCCAAAAACTGCGGCCTTCCCTGCTATAGGTGAGGCTGAGTCCAGACATAGCAGACGAGAGCAGGAGATCCCCCTTTGCTCTGAATTTGACAATGAATAATTTGTAGTGTCTTCAGTCCAGACTTCAGACTTCTGAGTCCTGTTTCATATGCCCCCATGTGAATATCTCATACACGTGCAGTGCAGCACACTGCCCTCTCTGCCTCAGCTTTGGGATCCCCTACAACTTCCTTCCAGTGTCTGAAGTCTCAGAAAGGGAGTGAGGCTCTGGAGCTGTGTTTTGTACAACAGACACTACTACCATGCTCAAGGAGCTGTGCTGGAAGCAGAATCTCAAGGAGTGGGCTCATGCAATGCTGACCTTCACTGGCTGGAAGTCCAGATTCTACCCAAGGACAAACCTGCCAGATGGCACACTCTGCAGACATGCCTGTATTATTTATGATGTTTAGAGGGACGGGCAAAGGCACATATACTGTGATTTAAATAAAAAGAAATGGCAGTACTCTTAACAGTGAGGGTGTAATTTAGTACTTATAATGCAGGGGAATAACAGTTGGTCCTGGTATGTTCAGGAATTTGAAAAAAAGTGTTGTGGTAGAAAGGAAAAAGAGAGGAAAGATAACATTTTTAGTATGAGAGTTTAGCACACATGAAAAAATAAATCTGGATTGGGAACATAAAGAAAGCAACCAAAGAGACAAGAACTGGATGACAAGGAGAATGCACCTCCAGATTTCAAGGTTGGAGAAAAGAAGTGGATTATCTAATTTGATTTTTTTTTTTTTTTTTGACAAGAACAGTGGACCTGGGAGTAGATAACAGAGGAAAGAAGACAGCAGTGGACATGGTCAGAGCAGACAGATGAAAGACTAGGAACTACTGCAGCTGTGGGAAGTGAATCTTACAAGGATACAGGAACCAGCAAAGGGACAGAATGGAGAAAGAAGGGAGAGCAGATTTCAATATATAGTTTACATTTAATATTGGATAGCAAACACATATTATAGGCATCAACTAGTGGAATTCACTGCTGCAGGAAATCCCATCTGGGAAAGGATTATGAAAGAAGATAGAAAAGTGCCATAATTTCACAGAGAAAGTCGCTCATTATTTCAAGGTTGTGGAAATGATCAGTCCCCATGTTACAACACACAGAGGGTAGACAGGTCAGGCTGGTAGGATTACTTCTTCTTTTCTGTGTCTTAGTGTAATTGAATCAGTTGCATTACAGCCTTGTTTTGTTCTCTTCTGAGCCATGAGGAACCAAACTCTGTATGAGGCAGGATACCTGATTATATGGACCAATGATCTGATCCAGCATGGCAAATGTTATGATCCTAAGAGAAGCTAAATCAATCTTTGCAGAAAATCCTGTGTGTAAAAGACTTTGAAATTTAGATGCTTCTAAAATCCATGCAGAGTCAAAAACAAACATGGCTCCTTTAGCCTGTGCTTTTGCCACCTCCCAATTCTTATTTTCCATGCCTGAGGAGTTCATGATTAGACTATGAGCTTCATCAAAGGGCAATTTTCAGCTGCCAAATAGATTTGTACAATAAATCCACATGGGGCCAGATCAACAAGGAAGAGACACATCAGAAATCAAAAACCTAGCTGCTGTAATTCCACAGAAAACTTGAAAGGATGATGTGCAATGATATTTAGACTTTTAAAGGGACACCATCAAAATACTGGAGTTAGTTTTCATTAGAAATGTTGCTTTTCTGTTCTTCATCCTTCCCAAGAGTTCTTTTCTTTAGCAAACTGAAATCCCACTGACATTCAAGGTCATGCCGTTCAGAACTTCTTAGTGGTCTTCAAATGAAAGTACCATTTCATCCAGAAAAATCACGTGTGTATGTGACTGCAGTTGTCTGATTTGCGTCACCATTAATATTTATGTTACAAAATTAAAAATAATCTTTAAGAATCTAATTCGCTTCACTTCTGTAGTTTTGTTTGTTCTAATAATTTGCACTGTGAAAGTCACTAAGTCTCTAACAAATCCACATCTGAAGGAAATCCAGCTACTCAGCTATACACATAAATTGAATAAACAGAATTCGTAATTGAGTCCAGCTACAAGTTACTAGCCATTTTCAGCCTTCTGGCTATACAAAAGATGGTTTAACTTCTGAGTATGAGAGTACTGATTTTATTACTAGAGTCTGCTCCTCCTTACAGCACATGGAAGGACCCACTCCCTTGGTCACAAGTTAACAGCATTTGCTGTTTTTGATGTCTTCACATAAGTACATTGGTTCTGCTCATTTTTAGATGGTGCCACAATAAGAGTATCTTATCAGCAGGCTGAAAATATAGAGATAAGCCATGGATTCGTATCTTGTTCCCTCACAAAGTGCAATCTCTTTTCCATGCAACCACAAATGCAATTAATTGCAAATGGATTTTTTGCTTGAAGCGTCTAGGTTGCCCCCATTTGCAGTGTAAAAACCTGAGACTCTTCCATCTAATCCTGTTCTCTCAACTTCTGGAAAATGGATAGGACAGGATACTTGCACTTCTGATTGCACGTAGTCTTTTTCCTTATTCCTGTTGTAGAGAAACAGTTTGATAGCCCTTCTAAATTGGTACCCATCGCCTCTTTTCCTGAGTGGAGCTTTGAAATATGAAAAGACTGAGTTGCAACCAAACATCTAGGGAAGTTCAGAAGCAGCTGAGGAAGAAAGATCCCATAAACAAAGCAGAAACATCAGTTGTTTACAAGACATTGAGGGGAAGATAAAAAAAAAAAAAAAAAAAAGAAAAAAAGGAACATCAGCATTCAAGATGGGCCACAACCAAGGTAACACATCTTTTCCACTTCTCAGCCCCACAGAGTCCGATGCCTCTCTTAGTTTAATAAATAAACAAGCTGCCAAAAAGGAAATGATATCATCATTTGCAAGTAAAAGGAAATCAGGAGACTGTAGGGATTTGTTGGAACAAGCACTCCAAGGCTGAGTCCCAAACAGAAGAAGTAAGCAGCAGAGCTGAGACAATTGTTCCAGTTATGTGATAGTGGAAAAAGGTGGGAGCACATAATGGCTCTGGTTTTTCATTCTGAACCTAGCCATGTCCAGTGAACCCCTCCAGAACCACATCCCTCCCAACTCTGCCAGGTCATATCTGTTACCATCTCATCCCTTTGGCCAAAGCAAATCAAAACCCACCAACAACTACAAATCACAGTAGGTCGTGGGACCTATTCTCCAGTTGCACAGATGGCCAACCCTCAATAATCCATCAACAGCTGAGGCGAAGGAAGTGATTTAAGATACCACTGCTTCCAAAGGGCTCCAGATTGGACTAGGCTACTTGGGAGCTGACAATGTAGAGATCCCATTTGTGTCAGCCTTGAAATTGGTTCCAAAAGGTAGAGAAGCTAGCTGATTTTGCATTCCTTTGTAGTTCAGGATCATGTATTTATCCTTTTGTAACACGTTTCTATCAGCAAACGCTGGGGAAGGAGATAGCACACATTTTTTTTTCTGTCAAGCCTGTGGAGAGTTCTTGTACAAAACTAGCTCATCTGACTGAATACAGCCTAACAGGACCAGAAAACACAGGTTTTGTGGCTGCAAGCCACAAGACACAGTGGTTTCAACTTAATCATTATGTTGCTCAGGACAATCAATATCATAAACCACACATTTGACACTATGAATAGCACTGCCTATTTCCAACAGGAAAGACTCATTACGGCTAGGTAAGAAAGCTGTGTCAAAAGCTACGTCTGGGACCAGAATAGCTAGGAATGCCAGAGATCAGTACTAACCTATGCTGTCAAACCTTGGTGGAAAAGTGCAGGACAGGATCATATATCAAGCACAAAAGACTAGCACTATGGCAATAAACTGTGATCTGCCTTTCCTGTGGCTCATTCCCACAAGAGATGCCTCAAATTCAGTTTGATTTGTCTTAAACAATCACTACTGTGACAGCTCTTTTGTACAGATTTTTCCTTTTTTTTTTTTTTTTTTTTTAAAAACCAAATGTCCACAGTTAGAATAACTTACTGACTAGTATATGACTAAGAATAAAACCTGGTGCCTCTCCTAGCAGTTTGGCTATCAATAACAAAGCTGTCAGAGCAGTCTTGTTTCCTTCCAGACGGGGTGTAAGAGGGAGAGAACACATTCACAGGCTATTCCCAGCACACTGGTGATGCATCCTTCCTTCCTTCCAAGCCTATTAGGGTTTCTGGAACTTCTCTCCAAAGCCTAGTATCCAAATCTACCTTGACATAACACCACTGAACTTGGCAAGTTCAGGATACAACTGACCCAGCATCTCTGGAGAAATAATTAGAATAGTTTAAATTAATATCTTCACACATAATCCAACAAGTATTAGTTACTTTTTTTTTTTTTTTTTTTTGTCTTATATACCTAGATTTTCCAATACATTGCTTCTTGGATATGAAAATGAAAATAATTAAAACAGTGCTGCCCAATACCCCCTGACGATTCTGGTGCTAGCATTCGGTGCTTCCTGAGTGCTTTGGGGACATGAAGCTAAAGAAGGCTATGAGCCATTCTTCTCTATTAAGTGTCATTCTCCCGTTTCCATTAACCATGTGAGTTCAAACGCAATGGAACATCCCTCAGTCCCCTAACTTGAAACTTTCAACCTGGCAACAGGAAAGCAGATGGCCTAAGTGGCAGCTGAAATCCACTGCAGCAGGTGCTTGTGAGGACTTCTTCCAAAATCTGTTTCAAGGCAGCATTCATGGGACACCTCAACAGATGGACCAGTGCACAGTATTTGGCAGGCAACCCTCCCTTTGCTAACCCCTTGAAAGAGTTAAGAACTTATTTGGTCGCTCAGAGAAGAGTTGTTTGTAAAGCAGCAAACTGAGTCTATAGGATTTAGAGACCATTGCTTTTCCAGGGTCATTCACAAAACAGGTCCATTTGGCAACTTGGGAAGAGAGACTAAGTGTTCTCAGCACAAAGCCGAGAACTCATACTAGTGCCAGAAAATGGGTCTTGTCCTACCTAGTGTTCAAAAATTAGTAAATAAAAAAAATAAATGATCTTACGTCAGAAATCATGACAAGAAAAACAATCCTACTCAATTACTGATCTCCCCCCAAATAGAAAAGCTAAACTGACTGTGAACTGGATTGAGAAAATGGAAGACAGAATGTGGAGGACTGAATGACCAGACTTCATTCTTCCAAAATGTCTGTACTTTTAAACAGACATAAATGGTCCTCCAATATTGAGTACCTTCAACAAAAATCAGTAAATACTACTAACACACAAAACTTTGGGGAACAGTGATTATATTTGTTTCATGCAGCATTGGCCACAATTGACATCATATAACCAATCCTCTTATTACTCATTAAGGAAGATGAGATCAGCCAAATACTTCAAACTACAGACAAATTCATGTTTCCTTTGAGGTGTAAAATGGGCAAAAAAACTCTATGAAGATACTCCGGTTTTGCAATTTGCTTTTCCAAACAGTCTGAAAGGGGCAAAGCCAGCACTCCTCCACACTCCTGTTGTTTAACATGGCATGAATCAAGCAGATCCAAACACAGTTAAGCACCTGATTTCTTTGTTGGTTTTCTGTCAACCAGTTCTTAGCTTCCTAGTTGAATAATAAAACTCGTAACAATAGGAACGGAGAGAAACAAAACAAAAACTGCAGAACTTAAATATAAAAAATCCTTCAACAGATCATATAAGAGCCTACAAGTCTCCCAGGAAGACAGATGCCCACTATCTCCTGGTTTGTTTTCTCAGAAACTCCTTCTCTCCTCTTCCCCCACGTGCCTTTTTTCCATTTCCTAAATGCCATTAACCTCGACATATTTGTAAGTGAGGTCCACATGCCTAAAAGATACAATTAGAATATCTTGCATATTGAATCATTAATCAATTATCGAAAGAGGCTGGTGAATGTAAAAGGAACAGGAAAATAAAGCAAACAGGATGCAAACTTTTGCACCGGATAACAACTAAAGAAAACAGAACAAGCAAAAACCTTAATTTGAACCTTCAATCCTTAAATTACTATAACTATTTTTTCTATACTTTTCTCACTATTACAGCTGCTTCCAATTTGAGTCACTTTGGATCAGAACTGGAAGCAAAACTATCAAAAAGAAAATCATCCTTTTGTATTCTCAGCATCTGCTTTTGAATGAGATTCCCAGACCACAGAGGGTCAGCTAAACACACTTTTTAGAGATGATTTTTTTTGGCAAGAAACTTTTGAATGCTTCTGAGTCTTACCCATACTTAGGAAAAGTATAAGTTCTTGAAGACAAAAGAAACCAGAAACAGGAAAAGTCTCAGTCAGAATTCAAAGATGATGCAAGCATTTTCCAGAAACGTACCCCAGAAAACATAGTATATACCCAATTTCTTTATGTTTCCTTTCTGCAAATACTTATCAAATATGCTATGTGGCAAGAATATCACTGAAAACATTTTTGTTGGTGCCTGGATACTGGCAAGGGGCCAAATTTAAATTACTTAGAAGTCTGATGCACAAACTTATAAGTAAAATAACAATATACATCTTGCTAGTATACAGAAGCAATGTCATGTGACCCATAAAATCCCTCAAAACAACTCAGTTTCTCACTATTAACTGTAATGAACTGCTTATGAATAAAGCATACATAAAAATTCCTCATGGAAATTTAGTATGTAATCTCCAATAATAAGGAAGATGAAAATCTTTCATTGCATACAGATAATGATAAAGAAATAGTGCTGTAATTCAATGGACAAATGATGCATTAATAACAATTTGGCTACTTTGGGCAGAAACGGGTCAAACCAGAGCAGTCCACCTCTGAAGGAGCTGCAAGAGGAAAGGCTTTCATCTTGGTAGATTGCTTCAGTTCTGCCACAGTTTCATAGTAATTCACTGATTCATTACTTGTTTGAAATAATTCAGCCCAGGCTAGCCAGGTTACAGGGAATGGATAAAGTCAGCTCTTCCAATTTATTAGACTCATCTCTCATCACTGCAGTAACTGTGCAAGAGGTTGGGATGCAGGGCTTTTTATCCAGCTCTGTTACTGGTTTATCACCAGCTCAGTCCTTTTATCCTTTAGTGCTTAAGTAATTCCATCTTTAAAATATAAACTATCGGCCCTCATCTATCAATAAGGTTATTCTAAGTTTACGCCAATATAGCATAAAAAAATGTGCAATTTATTTACCTAACTAGATGGACTAAAGTCAGGCTTCAGCAAGATGGCATCCTCTGAAGAAGATCTGTTGCTTTAGGAGGATGAGTGAAGACTTATGTTTTGACGCTGTAGAATACAAGCTATGTTCTTAATGACACATCCTTGCTCCCTGGTAGATGGTATACAGGAACTTCAGGAACATTTACTCTCAATTTATTTTGGGTGAGTTTTATAGACACCCCCATTAGACAGGCCATGCTTTTTGCTAGGTATTCTAGCAAAAGTATTCTAGTATTCTCTCACAAGATTTGTTAAGTATTTACCCACCCCTGGTTAGCTTCGCCACACAATCTCTGAGCTGAGTGATTAGATTCAACAGAGAAAACTCTTCCAGTGTGAATACAGGTTCTGCAGACAATCACTCATGAAATTCCTGAAGTCTTCCTTTCAATAAAGACATTTTGAACAACTATCAACAAATTCTTTTGAACTTTGCAGCCACTCTGCTTGGTGCTGCTTTCTCTACTTCCATCATCTCCGCATAGGGATGACTTTTCCTTCTCATCAAGTCCGGTGATAAATTTGGGGGTATTCAATTTCTCTAACTGAGAACTATTAGATTGGAGAGAGATTTTTTTTTCTCATCTCTCCCCAAAGGCTTTCTTCAAAGAGGGATCCATATCACCAGTAAAATCTCCTTCAAAAGGCACTGTCTAGATATCTGCAATAATTTTAAAACTCATTTATTACTCCTTGTTGTGTATAATCCCTTTGAAGCACGAAGCTGAAGTCTATTCCCATTAGTACTTCATGTCCTCCACCAGACACGACATGACAAGTAAAACATTTTTCCAACGTAGCATGTACTCAGAGAGCACGTAGCTCAATTTTTGAGATTTGCTGTATTATTAAGACATATGCTTTGGAACTCAACTGTATACATGGCACAATATATATTAACTTGTAGAGTGACAGATATAGTTAATGAACTGAACAGCACAGTGCAGCATGCTATGGAGGGGCCTTAATTAGTAGGCCAGGTAACAAGAAATCAAGAAGAATAGCAAAAGCGATATGCAAGATTATATATAAATTGCACATGAAGCTTGGGAAAATATCAACGTGTGTTGCTGGAGACTTGATTTGTTTGGGCCCATGTTGAGTCCTGAGTGTATTCAGTAGAACTTCTTACAGTACGGCCTTGCATTTTGTCTTTCACAAACCAAAGATGAAAAGGTGGCTCAACATCCTGCAAAAGGGAGGCAGCAATAAAAATCTAGAGGGGTAGGCTGGAGGGGTAGCAGTTCCAACAGGGGAATAATGCAGACTGCCTTCACGCTGGGAGAGAAATGATAAGCAGTTTCTTCTTCTGATTTGTTTTGTTTTAACTGTAGGGTTGTAAACTGGTAGAAGCAGGAAGGAGAAATCCCTGTGGAAATGGGCTGCTTTGTTTTAAGCAACTTTCAAATGGAGGCATTGCTCCTCTAAGACTCAATTGGACAATCCAGACAAAATGAAAAAGAGTTTGGATTTTTTTTGCCCTTCTTTTCTTCTTCCTTAAGTTGAATAAAACCTCAGATAAGATCAATAGTTTCTTTAGTTTTATGTTTCTCTTCCTTAAGGGTAGTTGGCTTATTGCATTTCCATTGATCACAGACAGGAAGATTCAACAGATTTTTTTTTTTATTTTTTTTTTTTTAACCTCTCATTTCTGCCCTCCATTCCTGCCTCCCCCTGCCCCATCTGAAGTCAAATGACTTTTAAACAAGTCTGGGTTCACTATTGTTTCTCATTTACATACTGCTGGTAATAAATTCCTGTCTTATCTTTCACTCATTGAACTGCTTTAAAAACTAAAGTTGCATTTCAGTCAAAAACAGGCCACACACAATGCCTTGGACAAACTCTAGCAATGTCTTTT